>NC_088213.1:34293491-34644325 GCF_036934945.1 Oncorhynchus masou masou
TACCTTTGGGTGTCAGATAAAATGTATGGAGTCAAAAGTACATTGTTTTCTTTAGGAATGTAGTGAAGTAAAAGTAAAAGTTGTCAAATATAAATAGTAAAGTACAGATACCCCTAAAAACTACTGAATTAGTTTACACCACTGGCTGGAGGCATGTCATGACTTTCTTTACCCTGAAATTACTGTAAGGATTAAAGTAGAATTGTGTTTACAGAGCAACAACCCCTAAGCACTCCATCATTGTGTCTATGATCACAATAAATGGTCACCAAATGTCATGGACAGAGTCCAGCAGTCCTTTTGTGAAGAGTGGCACAGATCCTTCAGGTCCGATGGAGCTGTTCTCTTTGTGGCCAGCAACACAGTGTATTTATGTTTGTAGAGTGGCCTTATACAGATGTCAGGCTATCCTCCAGGACATGTGCTGTGTTCCTCTGGAACATGACACCTGTCTATTCTGAGCATGACTTCCCTGAAAGCTGCCTTACCGGCTCCTCTATTCCTTCCCTGTGGTCATACACTGTCCTATAAACCCCTCGGTGCCATTCTGAGGCATGGAACAGGATCTCTGGATCCAATTGCCTCTGCTGACTGACTGTCTGTCAGACTGTCTGGGGGAATGTCAGTTACCAAAAGATCTGCCTTCAGTGTGCAGTCACTTCTCACCGTAAGAATCTTGATCTCACTCACATTTTTATTTTTATTTTTTTTATTTTACCTTTATTTAACCAGGCAAGTCAGTTAAGAACAAATTCTTATTTTCAATGACGGCCTGGGAACAGTGGGTTAACTGCCTGTTCAGGGGCAGAACGACAGATTTGTACCTTGGGGTTTGGAAACCTTCCGGTTACTAGTCCAACACTCTAACCACTAGGCTACCCTGCCGCCCCACATTATGAGGACCTCATGTTACTGTATGGTATATTTGTGTAATAATTGCATTAAATGTGTCATCAGTGTTTCCAAGATTTTCCAATGTTGATTTAAGAACATCAGAGCATTCTTTGTGTGCAATATTTTTACATGGCGAGAGTTCACTGCATTTATCAGCTATTTGCTCATTTATTTGTGTGAAATGAAGAAAGGAATGTGGCACTGGATAAGGTCAAACTATTGTGTGCCAAGTGGATTACATACTGTATGTCAAACTTCAAATAGCTGGACAGACATTATTTGTGTGCTTGGTGTGTCTGAAGTTTGTCCAGATAAATCTTTCTCCAAGTCCAAGAGGACATGTGGTTAGCACACACTGCGTGGGTCAGACAGGCCTCCAGACGGCAGACAGCTGCTTCACCTCTCCAGCGCCTGCTTCTGTGTAAATTCATTATTTTCTCCTCTCTAGATGAATGACATTCACTGGGACCGGACAGATAACGCAGTGTTTTAACCGTGTCCAAGACGCTCTCCTTTGTTTTGGCACTGCTGCCTGAAGAAGCAGCCAGATTTCTCAGAGTTGAGGCAGGACAAGCGAGTTATGAGGGCTGGAGAGGGGCAAAGTTGTTGGCGGGATGCTGGAACATATGGTTTTCTTAGATTGTTGTCCAGCTCTGAAACGTAAGGTCTGCTTATCAGGGGTTGAGGGCTTCCTTCCTGGTTTCCTTCAGTGTCTCGGTAATTAACTGCATTACGTGTCATTCCCGGCCCTCACACTGTTTTCCTTTGAGTCGTCAGCTTCCCATTGTTTTTTGATAGCTAGAGGCTGTGTGGAGCAATAACGATGGACATCACGTCATTGTTTTGTGTTTTACTGGTCTAGCAGTATGTACTATATTGCTCAGTTTCTATGACCTTGGCTGATGTAGTAATGGGCACACTTATTAAGTTATTGGCCAGTATTTCCTGCCTTAGACCGTGTATTGCCTGGTTGGTTGTTAATAGACCAAGTCTTAACACAACCTGACACTGGTGTTGTTATAAAGGTATGTGAGGTGTTAAGGTGGCGGGTTCCTTCTCATTAAATGTGCTCCACTACCAGTCTCATTGCATGGAGCTGCATGTGTAACTGAGGGGGAATTTAAGTCACAGCTGATGGCTCATGTGGTATGGAAATGAAACCTATTTTGATTCTTACCAAGAATGTAAGCGCATGAGCAACCATGCTAATGAGAGAGTCGGTTATAACTCAAATTGAATAAATGAAACATTACAGAACATTGGTTAAACAGCTAGTGGTTAAATAATTGTTTTGTTCTCAAAGAAAATGTGCCGATTTATTTACAGTATAATGTGTATACAGGCATGTGTGTGTTTGAGGGAGTGTGTGTCTCTGTATAGCTCCCTTTAGCTGTTCTGCCTTGGCAGGCCAGCGGTAACAGGTACATATTTCACATCTCGGCAATTCCTCCTCTGGAAACTGATAGCATGTACACTCATCCCTCTGAAAAATGCACTGGATTACCTGAGCTCAGAATAACCTTCAGGAGATATACTATATACTATAGCTCTGCCTCAGTTTCTCTGTAGAGTATACTCTGTCAGAGTCATGAGTCAAGTGTCTTTAAATAACAAAGTTCTGAGAACTATTATCTAATACAATAACAGGTAACTGAGACGTCTGTGGTGTACTGTGAAAGCACCAGTGATGGGATGGTTTGTTTGATATAACAGGCATAAAATGAATAGCCAGTGTTTGCAAATGGATTAGTCATTAGCCAAGTCATAGATGGGCAGATATGATTTAAAAAACAGGTATGGTTGTACAGTATGGTGAAATTGAACCTTCCGGGCTCTCATAAAAACAGCTTGGAATGGCCATTGATCCCAGCCGCGGTCTGCTCTTTGTCTCTGTCTCTGTCTCTCTCTCTCTCTCTCTCTTTTCTAAATGTGTGCTTTTTACGGGTGCTCTGTGGGTTGGTGCTGTCTGCCTGCTGATTGCCTTTCCATGCTGTCAGATGGAGATCATGGGTGAGGTCATGGGATTCCATCTGGGACAATGTAGCATCAGCTCTTCTAGCTGACCATACAGTGCCTTTGGAAAAGTATTCAGACCACTTGACTTTTTCCACATTTTGTTACATTACAGCCTTATTCTAAAAATGTATTAAATTATTGATTTCCCTCATCGATCTACACACAATACCCCATAATGACAAAGCAAAAACAGGTTGAAAGGTTTGCTAATTTATTGCAAATAAAAAACTTAAATATCACGTTTACTTAGTAAGTATTCAGACACTTTACTCAGTACTTTGTTGAAGCACCTTTGGTAGTGATTACAGCATCGAGTCTTCTTGGGTATGACGCTACAAGCTTGGCACACCTTTATTTGGGGAGTTTCTCCCATTCATCTCCGCAGATCCTCAAGCTCTGTCAGGTTGGATGGGGAATGTTGCTGCACAGCTATTTTCAGGTCTCTCCAGAGATGTTCGATCGGGTTCTGGCTGGGCCACTCAAGGACTTTCAGAGACTTGACAAGTCCCGAAGCCACTCCTGTGTTGTCTTGGCTGTGTGCTTAGGGTCGTTGTCCTGTTGGAAGGTGAACCTTCACCCCAGTCTGAGGTCCTGAGCGCTCTGGAGCAGGTTTTCATCAAGGATCTCTCTGTCCTTTGATTGTTCATCTTTGCCTCGATCCTGAATAGTCTACCAGTCACTGCCACTGAAAAATATCCCCACAGCATGATTCTGCCACCACCATGCTTCACCGTAGGGATGGTGCTAGGTTTCCTCCAGATGTGATGCTTGGCATTCAGGCCAAAGAGTTCAATCTTGGTTACATCAGACCAGATAATCTTGTTTCTCATGGTCTGAGAGTGGCAAACTCCAAGCGGGCTGTCATGTGCCTTTTACTGAGAAGCAGCTTCCACCTGGCCACTCTACCATACAGGCCTGATTGGTGGAGTGATGCTGAGATGGTTGTCCTTCTGGAAGGTCCTCCCATCTCCACAGAGGAACTCTAGAGCTGTGTCATTGACCATCAGGTTCTTGATCACCTCACCTGACCAAGGCCCTTCTCCCCCGATTACTCAGTTTGGCCAGGTGGCCAGCTCTAGGAAGAGTCTTGGTAGTTCCAAACAATTTCCATTTAAGAAGTAAGAAGGATGGAGGACACTGTGTCCTTGGGGACCTTCAATGCTGCATACATTATTTGGTACTCTTCCCCAGATCTGTGCTCGGACACAATCCTGTCTCGGAGCTATACGGACAATTCCTTTGACCTCATGGCTTGGTTTTTGCTCTGACATGCACTGTCAACTGTGGGACCTTATATAGACAGGTGTGTAGCTTTCCAAATCATGTCCAATCAATTGAATTTACCACAGGTGGACTCCAATCAAGTTATAGAAACATCTCAAGAATGATCAATTGAAACAGAATGCACCTTAGCTCAATTTAGAGTCTCAGAGCAAAGGGTCTGAATACTTATGTAAATAAGTAAGTATAAATAGTATAAATATATTTCTGTTATCTATTTTTTATAAACTTGCAAACATTTCAAAAAAACTGTTTTCGCTTTGTCATTATGCGGTATTGTGTGTAGATTGATGAGGGAAAAGCATTAATTTAGTCAATTTCAGAATAAGGCGGTAACGTAACAAAATGTGGAAAAAGTCAAGGGGTCTGAAACCTTTCCAAAGGCTCTGTGAGGGCAGTGTGTGCTAGCTTTCATTAACCAACACAGAAAGACCTCTCCAGCAGGTCTTCATACTGTAGCTTTTTAAAAACAATTTGTGAAGCTTGGAGCACAAACCCCTGTTTGTATTTAAACTTTCCAAGCACGAGTTGTAGTTACTGTATGTCTTCTTTGGAAATGGTCTGATATTGTGATAGCCGCATATTAAAATTGCTTCCTGTAATGAGGCTTTGGGAGTACAACTACTTGTTAGTGGTAGACAAAGTGGGTGTTTACTGTAGTTCAACAGAAGTCCTTATGTTTTTTGTTATGAAATCTATACAGAAAAAACAGTTGCAAATACCATCATTTGTCACATCTAACTTGTCCCATATAACCAGAGAACAAAGTGGGCCATTCAGGATTTTCTCACCATTTGCTGTTATTTCAACAATGGTGTGAATGGAGATGTTGTGTTGTACCACAATTTGCATGGTAAGAGGAACACCCTTACCCCACAGCAGCATAATAATACACCCTTTGCATAAACAAATGACCCTGCCCCAAGCTAATTAAAGCACCTGTATGCTATGCTGAGCCCCTCACAGCCCTCTCTCAGCACTCGTGAACATTTCATCACCAAAACACACTGATAACAGCCTACAGAATGGGCCCAGAGTCATGAGCACGCCATTGGATATATGTGGTTGAACCATTGACAGAGGTCTGTAGGCGTTGCCTTCCTTGTTGATAGAGCAGTTCAGTGCTATGTGAGGCATGCAGCGTTGGAATGCAGTCTGGGGCTTGGCTGTCTCCAGAGCGAGGCCTGTACGGTTATGTGTCTGACACTAGGACAGGAGTGTGTGTGTGTATCAGCCTGGGGACAGAAGTTGACACCCTCCCACATTGTCCTCAATACGAGCTTGCATCCCATTATCCAGGATGAATGACTGTAAGGCAAAGAAACAACAACAGCGAACAGGATGCAAAATATACAGCTTGTTAGGGCCAAACAGATTCTGTAAGATAGAATGGTTTTGTTTGTATGAGAACTGGCATGTTTTCAGTGACCACAAATAGTGCTCATGTTCCAGGGAAAATCCTTTCAAACTGTATTTTGTTCTTTTTTTGAATTAGCCCACTGTAATACAGTCCCAAAATGCATCATCATGAGTGACACTTTGCTTCTTGAAAATCCTATATCTTGAAAACTCAACTGCTGACATGCAAAATATTTTGAGACTGTATCAACAGTGGACTAATACCTAAAGATTTTTCCTTTAAGTATGCCTATTTAGAGTTGTTTCCCAAAATGCTTCACTGAAAGCTGTCTAAGAACCAAGACTTGGTTCAAGGACTTGACAACAGAAGTCTCATGTATCTTTGCTCCAAGCTAACACCTCCCATGTGGAGTTGCTTATCATTTGAGGGGCGGTAGGGTAGCCTAGTGGTTAGCGCATTGGACTAGTAACCAGAAGGTTGCAAGTTCAAAAAATAACAGTTAAATAAAGGTAAAATAAAAAGCTGACAAGGTACTTCTCTTAAAATCTGTTGTTCTGCCACTGAACAGGCAGTTAACCCACTGTTCCTAGGCTGTCATTGAAAATAAGAATTTGTTCTTAACAGACTTGCCTGGTTAAATAAAGGTCAAATAAAAATAAATAAAAAAGAGCTGAGTGACATTCAACCTGGCAGTCTCCCACCTCAGCTTTAGATATCTGTAGTTCATCCAGAGGATGCTGCATCTCCTCTCCATGGATGATTTGAATAGCAAAGTGCTCCTTGGGATGACTGCTATTCCCAAACTTCTCATCTCGGGCCTGGTGTGTTCCTTGTTCTTCATGATGCCATGGTCCCCACCCAAAAAGTTCCCATATTTTTAGGAGAGGTTTCCATGTTATGCTTTTATGTTGTGCTCTGGTGTGGATTCCCTGGCATGCTTTTCAAATGTTTGATTAGTGGTTTTTGAAAGAGGGGACCTCACCGAAGCCATGGTCCCCACCCAAAAAGTTCCCATATTTTTAGGTGAGGTTTCCATGTTATGCTTTTATGTTGTGCTCTGGTGTGGATTCCCTGGCATGCTTTTCAAATGTTTGATTAGTGGTTTTTGAAATAGGGGATTGGGTTATTTTTCTAGTGTCAGTTTCATTTTTCAATATATGGTGTGTGAGGGTAATGCTACAAGTAAAAGTAAGCATATGTAAGCCTCATTCTTAATTAATGAAGAGTTTTCGGTCTCTCTCAGTTAAGGTGTGGCCTGAGTACCATCCTGGCCACTCAATGATACAGAGAGGTTGTCCTCAAACTAATATTCTGTTTCACTTTTATCCTTCAGACCTGTTGAGACATCAATATTATCATAGGGAATTCAATGGCTTTGAAATCCTATAGGGGAGCGAAAAAACAAACAAACACAACAATCAACATGGTCTCAGAGCATTTCTTATTATTCTGTAAGTTAAATTCGAGACATTACATTTAGTATGTGTTGCGTTTCATATGGTATGTATTCATTTGTGGGAGTTGTATGATATGTTAAGAATGACAATTTGTATGATAAGTTATGTATTGCATTTTGTACAATATGTTATGAATTTGCAAAACGTACAACATGTTACGCATTTGCAAAACTTCTAATATGTTACAAATTCACATTTGTTTTGGCTAACATTAGCTAGGTGGCTAATGCTAACATTTGTTTTTTTAGTGGTTAGGGTTAAGGTAAGGAGTTAGGTTAGGGTTAGCTAAAATGCTAAGTAATTGCAGAGTACCTAAAAAGTAGTAAGTACTTGAAAAGTTGCTAATTAGTGCATATCACTCATATTAATTTGAGTGTCCCAGAGATTTACCATGTAATGTAGACCCATGAGACTAGTCTACAACTCGAGGTAGTATATCCAGGGGTAGGTGTCCACCTTCTGCGGATGAAAAAAATGAACCTCTGTCCAGTTTCCAGCCGCAAGACAAACACTTTTTTCTCCCTGCTTAGCAGTATGTCTGTGTCCACTAGTGCCAAGTCAGTGATGTGCAAACAGGCATGGGCCGAACTGTCTGACCTCACTGAGCTGTCTGGTATTTTTATCCATAGATTTGGTCATTAGATTGAAATGCATTGTACTTTGTAGATGGAAACCATGATTCATTATTGTGTTGATATTCTCTGTGTTACTGTATGACCTCCTGTATTTCATTTAGTTCATAGAAATGGGAACACTGTATGTTTTGAAACACGTTTCTATTTTGAGATTTTGAACTTTTGGCATTGACTTTTGGAAATGTGCACTCTTCCACAGTCCATTGTTGACCAGAAATGAAGACAATCATTATCCCAGGATCTATCTAGAAACAATCAGTTAGTATAGCATGCTGTATTAGTTTGTCAGAAAATAAAAATGCTTTCTTTGAGAGCTCAAACACATCTATTCTTACACTGGAAATATAAGTCAGTGATTTGAAGTAAAATACATACAATGAAACCAGTTCTGTAGAAAATCAGTGATTGTTGCAGGCTGGTTAATTGACTGTTTCCCTAATTGTCTTCCCCATGCACTATATGAACTTGTCTATTCCCTCTGTGACTATTCTGAAGAAGGCCATTGAAGGCCGAAACATCAAACTTTTAAACGTATAAATAATAAAACTAAGAATGGTTAGCGAGAGTTGTGCCTTTTCCTGTCCAAAACTTGACTGTTTAATTTTTTTCTCCCAATGTTCCATAAAGCCATCTGATAAGGATTCTGCACTTCTGCAGGCCGTGCGATGACATCCGACTCAATGTGTTTTCTCTGTACCTCCTCAGATTGGGCATGACCATGGGGGCCAGGCTGTGGGTGTAGCCACTGAGACAGCTGGGGGAGAGCGAGAGAGGAGGAAAGGCAAGCCAGCACCAGCCAAGCACCCTGCACTCCTCCTGGGAAAGATGGGGGAGACAGAGGAGGAGAAGGACCAGGCAGGGAAGCTGTTTGAGAACTTCATCCAGGCCTCCACCTGTAAGGGCACCCTGCAGTCCTTCAACCTCCTGTGCAGGCTGCTGGATCTAGACCCTCAGGACCATGAGACGTTCTACTGTAGTCTGAAGACCAGGCTCACATCCTGGAGGGCCAAAGCCCTCTGGACCAAGCTGGACAAGAGAACCTGCCACAAGGAGTACAAGAAGGGCCAAGCCTGTGTGGGCACCAAGGTAAGCTAACAGCCACTCAGCATGACATTCGAAGGACACTTGCTTTGCATCATACAGAGGTGTTGTTTTTCCTCTGGTGTTATGTGCACACTGTAGACAGAGCTCAGTGAAAATTGTCTTGACTGCACAGTGCACACTCTACAGTAGTTTGAAATAAGATCCCAATATATTCATGTGGAAGTAATATTTATGAATGTTATGCATTTCACTTCTCTATGTGTAGCTGTGAGTTGTATGACTGGTCTGACCCATTGGACTTATGATTAATCAGGATTCAAATCACAATAGTGACAGGTGTGACTGATTCTCTGACTTTTTCCCGGCTAAAATCGGATTTAGACAATCGGCAGTTTGTCCATTCTTAGTAGAGAAGTGCTCTGTTATAGGGAGAGTAGTGACTTAAGCAACGTCATGGTCATCACTTTAAACTGTACCTGTCAGGACACATTAAATCAGCTACTTTACTGCAGCTGGCACATATAAACAGCTGAGAACTCAAATTTCATCTCAGTATTTACACACGTATGTTCACAAATACACATGCATGCGCGCACACACACACACACACACACACACACACACACACACACACACACACACACACACACACACACACACACACACACACACACACACACACACACACACACACACACACACACACACACACACACACACACACACACACACAGAGACACAGACACAGACACAGACACAGACACTTACAGCATCAGCATGCTTCAGTTCGATTGGCGCCTAGCCAAACTCACCTAGGTCGAACCTAACTTGCTCACATAGTCCCTTAAAAGACCTTCTCTTGAAAAGCTAGAAAAAATAGAAAAAAGCTGCAATGGTACTGTTTGTACAGTTGAAGTTGGAAGTTTACATACACCTTAACCAAATACATTTAAACTCCGATTTTCACAATTCCTGACATTTAATCCTAATAAAAATTCCCTGTCTTAGGTCAGTTAGTATCACCACTTTCTTTAAGAATGTGAAATGTCAGAATAATAGTAGAGAGAATGATTTATTTCAGCTTTAATTTTTTTCATCACATTCCCAGTGTGTCAGAAGTTTACATACACTCAATTTGGTAGCATTGTCTTAAATTTTTTTAACTTGGGTCAAACGTTTTGGGTAGCTTCCACAAGCTTCCCACAATAAGTTGGGTGAATTTTGGCCCATTCCTCCTGACAGAGATGGTGTTTCTGAGTCAGGTTTGTAGGCCTCCTTGCTCGCACACGCTTTTTCAGTTCTGCCCACAAATTTTCTATGGGATTGAGGTCAGGGCTTTGTGATGGCCACTCCAATACCTTGACTTTGTTGTCCTTAAGCCATTTTTCCACAACTTTGGAAGTATGTTTGGGGTCATTGTCCATTTGGAAGACCCATTTGCGACCAAGCTTTAACTTCCTGACTGATGTCTTGAGATTTTGCTTCAATATATACACATAATTTTCCTCCTCATGATGCCATCTATTTTGTGAGGTGCACCAGTCCCTCCTGCAGCAAAGCACCCCCACAACATGATGCTGCCACCCCGTGCTTCACGGTTGGGATGGTGTTCTTCAGCTTGCAAGCTTCCCCCTTTTTCCTCCAAACATAATGATGGTCATTATGGCCAAACAGTTCTATTTTTGTTTCATCTTCATCAGACCAGAGGACATTTCTCCAAAAAGTACGATCTTTGTCCCCATGTGCAGTTGCAAACTGTTGTCTAGCTTTTTTATGGAGGTTTTGGAGTAGTGGCTTCTTCCTTGCTGAGCGGCCTTTCAGGTTATGTCGATATAGGACTTGTTTTACTGTGGATATAGATACTTTTGTACCTGTTTCCTCCAGCATCTTCACAAGTTCCTTTGCTGTTGTTCTGGGATTGATTTGAACTTTTCGCATCAAAGTACATTCATCTCTTGGAGAATGAATGCGTCTCCTTCCTGAGAGGTATGATGGCTGCGTGGTCCCATGGTGTTTATACTTGTGTACTATTGTTTGTACAGATGAACGTAGTACCTTCGGGCGTTTGGCAACTGCTCCCAAGGATGAACCAGGCCTTGAAATACACCCACAGTTACACCTCCAATTGACTCAAATTATGTCAATTACCCTATCAGAAGCTTCTTAAACCATGACATAATTTTCTGGAAATTTTCAAAGTTTAAAGGCACAGTCAACATAGTGTATGTAAACTTCTGACCCACTGGAATTGTGATACAGTGAATTTTAAGTGAATTAATCTGTCTGTAAACAATTGCTGGAAAAATGACTTGTGTCATGCACAAAGACTGTAGTTTGTTAACAAGAAATTTGTGGAGTGGTTGAAAAACGAGTTTTAATGACTCCAACCTAAGTGTATGTAAACTTCCGACTTCAAGTGTACATTTTCACATCAAATCAAATCTAATTTTATTTGTCACATTCACATGGTTAGCAGATGTTAATGCGAGTGTAGCGAAATGCTTGTGCATCTAGTTCCGACAATGCATTAATAACCAACGAGTAATCTAACCTAACAATTCCACAACTACTACCTTATACACAGTGTAAAGGGATAAAGAATATGTACATAAAGATATATGAATGAGTGATGGTACAGAACGGCATAGGCAAGATGCAGTAGATGGTATAGAGTACAGTATATACATATGAGATGAGTAATGTAGGGTATATAAACATAAAGTGGCATAGTTTAAAGTGGCTAGTGATACATGTATTACATAAAAATGGCAAGATGCAGTAGATGCAGCAAGATACAGCAGTTTAAATGAGTACACTATATACATATACATATACATATGAGATGAGTAATGTAGGGTATGTAAACATTATATTAAGTGGCATTGTTTAAAGTGGCTAGTCATACATTTTACATACATTTCCATCAATTCCCATTATTAAAGTGGCTGGAGTTGAGTCAGTATGTTGGCAGCAGCCACTCAATGTTAGTGATGACTGTTTAACAGTCTGATGGCCTTGAGATAGAAGCTGTTTTTCAGTCTCTCGTTCCCTGCTTTGATGCACCTGTACTGACCTCGCCTTCTGGATGATAGCGGGGTGAACAGGCAGTGGCTCGGGTGGTTGTTGTCCTTGATGATCTTTATGGCCTTCCCGTGACATCGTGTGGTGTAGGTGTCCTGGAGGGCAGGTAGTTTGCCCCTGGTGATGTGTTGTGCAGACCTCACTACCCTCTGGAGAGCCTTACGTTTGTGGGCGGAGCAGTTGCCGTACCAGGCGGTGATACAGCCCGACAGGAAGCTCTCGATTGTGCATCTGTAGAAGTTTGTGAGTGCTTTTGGTGACAAGCCAAATTTCTTCAGCCTCCTGAGGTTGAAGAGGCACCTTCTTCACCACGCTTTCTCTGTGGATGGACCAATTCAGTTTGTCCGTGATGTGTATGCCGAGGAACTTAAAACTTTCTACCCTCTCCACTACTGTCCCGTCGATGTGGATAGGGGGGTGCTCCCTCTGCTGTTTCCTGAAGTCCACAATCATCTCCTTTGTGTTGTTGACGTTGAGTGTGAGGTTATTTTCCTGACACCACACTCCGAGGTCCCTCACCTCCTCCCTGTAGGACGTCTCGTCGTTGTTGGTAATCAAGCCTACCACTGTAGTGTCGTCCGCAAACTTGATGATTGAGTTGGAGGCGTGCATGGCCATGCAGTCGTGGGTGAACAGAGAGTACAGGAGAGGGTTCAGAACGCACCCTTGTGGGGCCCCAGTGTTGAGGATCAGCGGGTTGGAGATGTTGTTACCTACCCTCACCACCTGGGGGCGGCCCGTCAGGAAGTCCAGTAGCCAGTTGCACAGGGCGGGGTCGAGACCCAGGTTCTCGAGCTTGATGACGAGTTTGGAGGGTACTATGGTGTTAAATGCTGAGCTGTAGTCGATGAACAGCATTCTCACATAGGTATTCCTCTTGTCCAGATGGGTTAGGACAGTGTGCAGTGTGGTTTAGACCCCATAGCCAGTATATACTTCCTCAATAGTCAGAATTAATCTAAGATAACTCAACAAATCTGCCATTAATTTTCAAATTTTTTCAGAGGAGATCTTATACGCGCAATTTTACATCTAACTTAGATGTTTGGGTGCAGATGCAGTATTTCTCTAACTGTGCCCGAACAGATGAAAAAACCCTCACTGAAGTCTAAAACGTACAAACGCCACAAAATGTCATCATAATATATGCACAAACTCTTCCGAACTGTTTCGGCTGGGAAGCATACCAACGCCTTTACGGTAACTCTCTTCAGCACTATCCTCATCCCTCCTCATCCACAGCTCTACAGAGCCTTGCCCCTTTCAGCGTGGCAGAATGGGGCATTACAAAGCTACACAGCACCCTCAATCAGTCACCAAAATGCTTTCATAACACACAGCCACAGACAGCATCACTCAGCAAGTGTGATTATTTTTCTTAGTTCTACTGAGAGGGTGGTGTTTTTTAATGGGCCCTCCTGAAGGGTTGGAACCCTGCCCAGATATTATTAAAGTGTGTTTTAAGTTATCCAAAATAAGCCAGGTTTTACTAGTTCTCTCTGATACCAACTATAAACCAGGTTGGAACACCATATACCCCCTTGATCTGAGAGTATGCCATGATTAGGTGCTATCCCGGTTCTATTGAACCCTTCATTTAAAGTGTCTGATTGTCTTTAATCCCGTGCCAAATAGTTTCAGCTAGGATTCCTCAGTCTGACGAGCCACAGGACAGCGTAGAATGGCCTTATTGATCAATGTAATAAAACAGATGTACAGTACATTCTCTGAGTTCTGGCTAATTAACCTTACTGTTGGTACAGTAGGAGAGACTCACATAAGTATTTCATTACTCTGGCTGTGTGGATGGAAATGTATTTTGTGAAGGAGAAACAACCTTGTAAAAAACGTAGGCCAGAATTCAACTTACCCTCACTTCTTTTGTTTGAAGTCTCTTTACAGAATAGGAGATTTAAGGCGTAAAATGATTGACGGACATCTCCCACAGATAGTGGTACAGTATATGGCTCTCCTGTTGTGATTAATTGCAGCCCATCTGCCACAACTTGATAAATTACTTTACTTTCTTCACAAGGAGTGGATGACGTAACCGTTGAGTTAGGGTTCGGTGGTGGTTCACAGGGAATAATAACGTGATAGCATTCCTCACCCAGCCTCCAAATGCCTGCTGGAGCTACAATCTGTATAGGATATGAAGTCATCCCCAGTTTGTTACTGCATACAGCTGGCTATAATGCTAATGACACAGACGTACTGTTGGTTTCTTCTATATACGTTTTTAATGAGGAACACAATGAAGGCCCATATGAATGTTTTTTTTTTTTTAATACGAAGCAGATACACTGAAAAGAATGGTCATAGGACACATGTTACTGGGCTTAGTCTCTTTCACTGATTATGCTGTTAAATGTAAGTGCTTTAGGCCTATTGAAGTGGCTTCTTGAGCCCGAGATCTGAAAAGCTTATTTTAATAGTGTCAGAGTTGCTTTGTGCTCGTCTCATCCGAGAGGTCTGGAGAAGTGAGCTGAAGTGGGAAGAGGCCCAGTGAGAGAGACGGTTAGTTTTCCAGGGCGGTGCCGCTGTCCAGTGCCAGATTCCATGGAAACTATTTGGACCGGCTATGTCCTGGAGGTGAGCTCCTGACCTGCACTTCAGCGCCAGTATACCTCAGCAAAATACAGACACTGTTTTCTATTAAGGATCTGATTTGTGTGTTCTCTGCATTTCTACATCACAATTACAAAGTAAGCCCTCTAATTATTAGGCAATCTAACTCCACATTATGACATATACTATTATTGCAGTAATAGCCTAATTAAATGAAATGGCAAATAGCCTGATAGTTTGTAGTCTCCGTTGTGCAAACGTAATTCTCCTTGAGCTATGTAATATGTTTGTAACGGTTTGGGCATTCATGAAATACCTTCAATCATAAGTGTTACATTTCATTTCCTTTTTCTTCTGCGAACTGTTATGCCTGTATAATGTTGGCACATACCTCATGTATGAAGCACATGGAAACGTTTTCATTGTGTTGTTGTTTATTACACTGTTCAGTTCCCCAGCCTCCTGCCCTTTAGACTAAACTACACTGTTCAGTTCCCCAGTCTCCTGCCCTTTAGACTAAACTACACTGTTCAGTTCCCCAGTCTCCTGCCCTTTAGACTAAACTACACTGTTCAGTTCCCCAGTCTCCTGCCCTTTAGACTAAACTACACTGTTCAGTTCCCCAGTCTCCTGCCCTTTAGACTAAACTACACTGTTCAGTTCCCCAGCCTCCTGCCCTTTAGACTAAACTACACTGTTCAGTTCCCCAGTCTCCTGCCCTTTAGACTAAACTACACTGTTCAGTTCCCCAGTCTCCTGCCCTTTAGACTAAACTACACTGTTCAGTTCCCCAGTCTCCTGCCCTTTAGACTAAACTACACTGTTCAGTTCCCCAGCCTCCTGCCCTTTAGACTAAACTACACTGTTCAGTTCCCCAGCCTCCTGCCCTTTAGACTAAACTACAGTGAAGACACAAACTCTTTACTTCACAACCCACTGAAAGCGGGTTAGAATTCAAGACAGAACAACTGCTTTTTTGATTTCCTGCTGTATTTCCCCCCTCATTGTAGAGGAGCTCTCCTCTATAACAGGTTGTCTATGCCATGCTCGTAAATCTCACCCTAGATGGCCCAATATTGAAGTGTGTCATCAACATTTCCATGCTTGGCATCCTCTCTTGACATCCCTTAATTATATGGTTTGATGCTGTGGAAAAGTGTGCTTCCACTGAGCAAATAATTCACTGTATGGAACATTCTACAGAATGATTTGAAAGTTCAGAGAGACACTGTGCCCTCCTTGCCCGTTTCCCAGGCCTATTTCATGCTCAGACAGGAGTATTGCACCTTTTCTCCTCTTCTAATTCCCATGAAGTCCCAGATGGCTGTCTGCGAGGGTTGCCAGTTCATGTTGTGGCTCTCCCGGTGGTCTCTCTCAGTTGATTGAGTACCTTGAGTCTGACGTTTTGTCCCAAAACAGCGTGAGCCACCACCGTGCGCTGGGCCAAGCTAGTGAGGCATCACATCATGTCTGCAGGTGCACAGGCTCCACTCACTCACACACACAGTCAGTTTGTTTTACTCCAGTGAAGCCAGAATAAGCATGTGTGTTAAGGACCTCCACTCAGCCCAGTGTTGGGTGGTGTTCCTGTCAATCTAACCTGGCTGGCAGCGTGAACACACTGGAGACCACCAGTCAGCTAATGCCTATGACCTTAGAGGGCATACTATTCTCCGTAGAGTATAACAAGTCATTTGTACTCATTCAAAAACAGTGCAGTTATGGAGGATAATGCTTGGTTCAGCAGTATCCTATAGTCTTGAGCTCTATAGATTGATCAGGATTCTAGGAGAAAATAATTACCAACTGCCTGACATTATGTTCACTTTCCATTTTGATAAGCATGTTTGAGTTGGCCTCCAGTCTACATTCTGCATGATCTGAGTATGATAAACTGTGTACATGGCCAATAAACTTTAATTTGATTTTGATTTGATTGACAGCTAATAGGGCTCCAGGTGCAGTAAGTAATGAACGGGAGAGAAGTGAAAGGTGAGGTGGGGTGAGGTCACACTCCTGGTGAGGGTGTGAGGTCACAGGTGGGGGACAGACAGGAAGTAGCTGTGGTCTGACTCAGCAGAACTGCAGTGGGCCCTCAGGAAGCCCTCCCATCTGCGATAACACAGCATCGCATAGAAACAGGAAAAACAAACCGCTCATCTCTCATAGCACCATAGAGACAGACTAAAACAAAAGTAGTGCTTTGATAGTGATTATCTAGCTCATATCAGGTTTGATAATTCCCCACATTGTGGGATTGGGTGGTTAGGCACATCTGAATAAACTCAGCTGATGTTGTTTTGTGTTTGTGAATAAGGCATTGTTCCACATGTTTTTTTCTTTTTCCTCTGTGGCGGTGATGCTTAACACACCTGGCACGTCTCGGTGACTGTCTTATTCTCCTGACAATGGTTAAAGAGCCCATTCACTTTACAGTTTTTTCGATTGCTAAACGACAGTGGGCACAACTGGAGTCACATGTGCAAAACTCTAACTACAGTCTGCACTACCAACAGTCACCTGAGCTAAACAGTTCACATCACCTGCAAAACTCATTCCAAGCAACACAACTCTTAACACATGGCTCAAAACACGCTCAGTGCAGCCAAACACTATGCACAACCCTCACTGAGATAACACACACTGTCACTCAGAACACACTGAGAGTAAAAACACTAGCATCAAACACCAATACAGAAAATACAAACTTTTCATCTTTACAGTTTGAACAATTTCAGTGACTTCATACAAAGTAATATTTTCTTCAAAGAAAAGAGTGACATTCTTTCACATGATTTATTAAAATTTTTAGAACATAACAATTCTTTAAGGTAAATGAAAATTAACAGTTTACTTCAATAGTCTGTAGTAATTTACGGAATTACAGTAATGAGAAAAAAAAGGTAGAAACTAAAAGTACATACTGTAATTCGAACAAATAATTGAGGGGCTAATCCTGCCTCTCTTTAGCATCAGGCCACAGCTTTTCTCTTGCCATGCACCTGGGGAAGAACCTTCTGGAGTGCCTGGCAGTCCTCTGGACTCGTGTCCTCACATCCGGCACGCATGGTTTCCAAAAGAGACATTTGGTCATGTGGGTGGTGACCAAACACTTTCCACCTCCAGGCAGAGAAAAACTCCTCTATTGGGTTGAGGAAGGGTGAATATGCAGGCAGGTACAAAACCATAAATCTGTGATGTGCTGCAAACCAATCTGTGACAGCTGCAGAGTGGTGAAAAGCAACATTATCGCAAACTATGACAAAAACTTGGGGGATTCTTACTGGCTCCCCCTGTTCTGCTGGCACTAGCTGAGCATAGAGCTGTTCTAGGAAAGCTAGAAGCCTTTCTGTGTTGTATGGGCCAATGAGTGGTGTGTTGAGAAGCAAACCATCATTGGCCATTGCAGCACACATGGTGATATTTCCCCCCCTTTGGCCTGGAACCTCCACAGTGGCCCTTTGACCTATAACATTCCTTCCTCTGCGCCATGTTTTGGCAAGGTTAAATCCAGCTTCATCGATAAATACAAATGAATGTGGTCTTTCCAGTGCTTCCACCTCCATTACTCTCTGAAAAACAGTAAGTGCACAGTTATACTGTAGAAATGCCAGTGTTTTTTTTCACTGTTTCTCTCGAACGGTACAGTGTATAACTGTTTCATTGTAACTTGGTGTTTCTTTAGGACTTGAGCAATAGTTGTTGTGCTGACAGAATTAACATTTTCAAATATATCATTATCAGCCAGCACTATCTTGAATCTCCCGCTGTTTTATTGCATTGTTGACAACAACCATGTCAACAATAGCATTTTCCTGCGCATCTGAAAATATTTTTCCTCTTCCCCCTGTTGGGGGCAGCCTTTGGGTCCTGTTGTAAAAATATATTTTACAGTCAAACTTACTGTAATATATATCTGTGTGAATATTCTATAATTGCAATACAAAATAGATTCCTGTAATGTTTTCATTTACTGTAAGGATGTAACTCTCACCTGTTTGTATGATGGAAAATTCACATTACAGATGCCACTGTGGATCTTTGCAGATTGGGTTGCACCCTCAACCCTGCCTCTCTCAATGAGAGACCATGGTTCACGACATGGTCTATAAGTGTAGCCCTTATTTCATCTGAAATAACAGCTCTTTGTCTTCTTTGTCTTCCTCCACGCATCCGCCCTCTCCCTGCCACCCTTCTCCCTCCACAAACCCATCTTCCTTATTCCATTTCCAAAATGAGTCTTTCTGAGCTCTACCTATATATACTGTAATATGTGTGTGTGTTCACTAACAAGTCTAAAACAAGACACCTGCTTAGCCTTTCAGCTAAAATTGCAATCAGCAGTGTTTGAAAGGCACAAGGCTGAAATCTATTCCGTTTTGAATGTGTGGTTCACAGTTTTGACAGCAGTGTGTTAGCATTTGAACAAAGTGTTGTAAATCCACAGTGTTGTGCAGGTTGTGGTTAAAGTCATGGGATAAGTGTGTAGAGTTTTGAAAACTGTGTTCAAGCAATGAAAAACGAACTAGAGTTTTGCACATGTGACTCCAGTTGTGTCCACTATCGTTTAGCAATCGAAAAAAACTGTAATCACTCCACGTGATGAAAAGAACTGGGCCAGGCCTGTCCAGACACCTGGGTTTGACTAGTATACCTGATGAGTATTGAATACCTCATAGTCTTACCCCTAGGCTGCTAATGTTATGTTCTCCTTCGCCTCCTGATGACAACCTGGCAGCAGACTCACACACGCAGAATGAGAAAACAGAATGACTAAAGCTCAATCATATTTTTATTGCCGGGAGCAGCGGTACCATTTATGGTGTGATCTGGGCAGCTGCCACGTTTAGCTCTGTAAACAGCACCCTGGGACAGAGCGGGAGAGAGAGAAAGGGGCGGGAATAGAGGGGGGAGAGAAAGTGAAGGAGAGCGAGTGGGAGAACGAGAGAGAGAGAAGGATAGAGAGCTCGCGAAAAAGAGAGAGAGTATACCCCATTCAGCACAGAGCCACAGTATACAAACATGATAAGGCCCCCGAGGCTGGGGCTGAAACACGATCGTGTCACAATACTGATCGGAGTGACACATGGGAGTTCCTGTGGCCCTTCAGGCAGACACACAGGGTGACAGGAAGTGAGTCCTGCTGTTCAAATATACTGCTGGGGATTTAGAGGTCAGGTGTGTGTGTTGACTGGGCTGGGGAGGAAATAAGGTATCTGAAATGAAAAGGTCACAGTGGGCTGAGTTAGCTGAGCCTGGTTGAGAGAGGCTCTGATTGGTTATAAGGTTAAGGAAACAGGAAGCAGCCAAACTCGTTGGGCACAGCAGGGGCTACTGTCTGACTCAGGAGTGGTTGGACAGTGAGATGATTCCTCAGAAGAACTAACGCCCCAAAAAAGTCCCTTCTCATCCTTTCTAGAAGGCTGGATGAAGTCATGTTCTCACCACACATTCTCAGAAGGATCCTTTAACCCAAAAAACTGACTTCATGCATATTTGAGTGAGGCAGATGCATGAATCATGTCTTTGATATGACTAGGCTGTAATAAGGATCTACTGTTGAGGTAATGACACATACTCTCCCAGCCCTGGGTCAGAGTAACACACAACATACTGTCACCATAAACATCCACCCTAGACACTCTGTCTGTTTACTTGGCAATATACAGTAAACACTCAACTCATCCCCTCATATTTCATCTGCTATTGAGTATGTCTACATGTTTAAACAATGATTCTATTTTCAGTAAGTATTATTTATTATGGCGATAAGGCACGTATACAGTATATGATCTCTTTGGCAGACATGGTTATGATGTACACATGTATTATAAGGGAGTGTGTAAACTGGGTAATCAACGGAGCAGTTTTATTCATAAAACCATACGGAAACCAGAACAACAAACAAATGGGTACAAAACCCGTCGCGCACCATAGAAAACGTGCACATGCACTTACAATAAACAATTACGCACAAAGACATGGGGGGAACAGAGGGTTAAATACACAACATGTGATGAGGGAATTGAGACCAGGTGTGTGGGAAGACAAGACAAAACAAAAGGAAAATTAAAAGTGGATCGATGATGGCTAGAAGACCGGCGACACCGAGCGCCGAGCAAACAAGGAGAGGAACCGACATCGTGACATGTATTGCATTTTGTGTAACAGAAATATGACTGAAATACAATTTTGAGTCCTATTTATTTGCACTCATAATGATAATGGTGTCCCTCTGTCATTCTTGTTCCTGCAGTGCCTTATCATCGGGGGAGGCCCATGTGGCTTGCGGACGGCAATCGAGCTGGCTCTGCTGGGGGCCAAGGTGGTGGTGATTGAGAAGAGGGACACCTTCTCCAGGAACAACGTGCTGCACCTGTGGCCCTACACCATCCACGACCTCAAGGGCCTGGGGGCTAAGAAGTTCTATGGCAAATTCTGTGCTGGAGCCATAGACCACATCAGTAAGCACCTTTACATGTGGAGTAAACATCTCACCAGGAAAACCTTCCGCCCGTACAGCCATAACAGCTGTTATGAATAACAGCCAACTCTCATAGCCCGACATGTACTTACTTTTGCAGCATAATATTTTGCTTATCGATATTGTTGGATTCATGTCCTTAGCCTATGATTATGACATTGTGTCCTATTCCCCTCCAAAGATATTTTTTGTCTGGTAGCCTTGATGCTGCCAATACCTTCTGTTGCATAATGTCAAGGTTGTGAGCCATGGAAGGTGAACCTTCCACCTGCTCTTAGCTACAGAGATACAAAATAGAGCTGCCAACTGCTGCTGTTAAAAGCAAATCTTTCTACAGCTGTCTAGTGTGTGTATAATGTGTAAATCCATGGATGCCTGTGCAGTGTACTAGGTACTGTATTTGATAAGCCAGAAAATCCAGCTGAGTTTCTTGCATGGTTCTTAGACCCCCTGATTCTTGTCTTTGTTTGCCAGGTATTCGTCAGCTCCAGCTCATGCTGCTAAAGATCGCCCTGCTCGCAGCTGTGGAGTTCCACGTCAATGTGGAGTTTGTCAAGCTGCTGGAACCTCCAGAGAACCAGGAGAATGACGGTGAGTGACAGTCCACTTACAGGCCGTCACTTGCAGTAGCTATATGTCCATTGAAATCCATCAACATTGGCCTAGTACCCATCAACCCATCATCCCTGCTCCTTTCTGCTCACCCTTCCAGGTCTTTTGGATGTAGTTCAGGGTTCAGGCAAGGGCTAGGTTACAGCATTTGGGACCAGACTTTCAATATCAGACAGGCTAGTTGGGGTTGAAGGGCTTTATGCAATGCATTTGGAGAACATCAACATCAAAATGTTGATACATTTTTCTTAAGGGAAAATTCAGTCTGAAATTTCGAAGTGGAAATTACAAACTTTAGAATCCTTTTGAAAAACCTCTACAAGTTGATACAAGTTTAACATTTCATGCATTGCAGGGAAGTTCTCCTGCAACAGGTTGATCAAATTAAGATCCTACATCTGTACGTGGCTGCCCAGAGGATCCCAACACAGTATATTCTCTCCCACACCATAGCATTCTGCTGCTTTACATCACTGTATCTTGAGCTACAGGGAGTTACTGCAGTCCATAACTAGTACCTGTTAGAGTAGTTCTGCCTCCCCCATTCAACAGTGAATCTCCTTGGCAACCAGCAGTAAACAGCAGCACTGTTACAGTAGTGCACTGATCACCCTTTATTTGATATTTGCATTGCCATGGAAATCAAATGTTTAAAAGTCATAATCATTGCTTCACCATTCCTATTCAGCTGCTAATGGTTAGCAACCTCCCCAGATGCTAATGTTATTTTATGGCTGCGGCTGAGCAGAGCACACAGTAATATCAGTGAGCAGAGCAGACCTAGTGGCTTTGTTTAAGGAGCAGCAGAGCCAAATTACGTCTGTGGAAGTGAATTAAGAGCTGATTAGCCAGTGTAATTACAACCATGCCCCCTCAACCAAGTTCTTTTAACAGTACTAGCTGCTTCACGATGTGAATGGTGTGTGGTGATGTGAGGCAAATACCTCTACACTTGACCCCCCTCTCTCCTACAGAGCTTTGTTGATTGGACTCCTGGACTGGAGGTCATTAGCTATCCCATGTGGCCTCCTCGACAGCGACGTCAACCAACGGATATAAACAAGAGTCTTTACTAAATTTGGATACAGAATGGTCCCCCTACTTTTGCTGTCACAGGGTGCTCGGTGTCCTTGACATGATGGAATGCATTTTTGACATGGTGATATTACTCAGCGGATCGACAGCCAACTCAACGCTGCTGGGGTCTCACACTGCCTCTGTGGCTGACATTATTCACCACATTTGATCCACTACGTGCTAAAACGCTGTACCATATTGAATTATATACTGTAGCTAGCTAACGCTCTGGTGTCAATTACACAGTACAAGTGAGACTGACATTAATCAACATCTTATATAATTACAGCACGGTATAGTCTGCTGAGCTAAATGACACAATGTGTGTGGCCTCTGTGTCACCCTCTTGGTTGAGAGCTGTCAGGATTAGCAAACCCCTTCCCCCACTGGTGTTGATAGGCATCATAAATATTGTTCCCCAGAAATAACAGGCAGAAAGAGCAACCAAGTAAATGTTTTGTCTGTTTCTCTAGCCCACGTCCTCTCATTCTCTCTATCTGGGTTGAACTCTACCCGCTTGTATACTGATAAGTGTGTTTGTTTGAGGTGTGTGTCCCTGTGAACTGTACTGACCTTCTCTCCCTCCTCTCCTCCCTTCCCGCTCTCCCTCCTCTCCTCCCTTCCCATTCTCCCTCCTCTCCTCTGTCTGTGTTTCAGGGCCTGGCTGGAGAGCTGAGATCAGGCCTGCCGATCACCCTGTGGCTAATATTGACTTTGACGTGGTGGTGGGGGCTGATGGGAGGAGAAATACCCTGGAAGGTGAGATCTCTGGAGGGATGGGAGGGTGATGGGTTGTATCCATGCAGAGTATATCTACATACCATTAATGATCTGACCCCAGACATAGGATATGGTGATATGGTACTGTATATGATATCATGTGATTACATCCGTGGAATGGCTCTCTCTGAGATGCTCAATATGTTTACTAAACACTACTTGCTCCAAAGCTAAATTTAGCTCCAAGTTAAAAATGCAGTTGGATATTATCCGAAGCGCCTTCAAACACAATTTCTATATTGAAAAGTATGTTTATGTAGCTTTGTTGACAGTGGCTTGTTTCAAATAATATCCAGGACACCATTCTCATATCATTATTTTGTCTGGATAACAGCCTAACAACTGTAACTAAGAAACATACAATTGTTGTTGGCTGCGGCTTTTGGCTACAAAAAGCATCAATTTAAAAAGGCATAGTCTTATCCACGAAAGTTAGGAAGCCATAAAATGTAACTCTATAAAACGATACCCTATGTGATGTCATTAATCTCTCCTTCAAAGGGCAAGGTTACACATGAAATCACCATCTCTCTGTACCTTAATAAAAAAAGATCTTGGGCCCTGTGTGTGTCGTCATCTGGATGCTGTTCAACAGTTGATGCATGCATGTTGGACTCTCCCTCACAGATGCCTGTCATCACCTCACCAATCCACATCAGATGCTTATTCCTAAAAAGGGCATTTTCTGTCTCCAAACAATGAGGCGTTTAGGTCATGGTCGGATGACGAAAAGCCTGGGGGAAACTTTCTTTTTAGAAGGCCTTCTACTTTTGAACTGCCATGCAAGCCCTGTCTGAGAGGAGGGTTAAATATACCACAATCTGTTCTGTACCCAGCTAATTGTCTGAGAGGAACACAGCTGCATTGGAAAGAGTGAGGTGAGGAGGGGAAATGCCCCAGTGAAATAGCAGTGACCGTAATGGAACATTTCTGGCTCATATTAAAATGCTACCTCCTCCTAGAAAAGCATCTCTCAGAAGCTCATACATTATTTTGTAGGAGGAAGAGAGGCCGAACACATTAGAACATTCATCCTTTCTTTCCTGAGTCACAGGTAATGAGGATGTATCTTCTTTCACTGAAGGGCTTTGGTGCAGAACCCTCCTCTTCCCCAGGACAGTTATAAGCATACTAACATGTGACCTGTGGGAGATACAGCCTGCAGTGACATACAGTATCTCGGGTATTGGCTGTGGTTGGTTGGCTTTTCCAGGCTTTAAGGAGCTTTGGTGGAGCTTTGACACCACAAAGAGACGTTTAAAAATGATATCACCATATTCTCTTTCACAAAGGCAAGGTTTTTCATGTCATTTAAAAAGTCAGACAGCTTTTTATGAAACCGTAACTGTGATAATAGCAGCAACAGGAACCCAAGTGAATAGCAGTTTGGCATTGAAAGTCTGAGCCCATGATTCAGTCTATTTTAAGGCTTGTCTGCAGTTATGTTTTGCCTTGGAATGAGCACAGAAAGTTCATGTTAAATGAGCCTCTAAAATGTCTCCATTAACAAACAAAAAAACGTTTCAGGATCAGTGAGAGGATGGCAATAAACTCTTTAATGCAAGAAGCAATTCCCCAATGTTTCTATCTGAAGAGGAACTGATTCTGTTCTGTTGTTGTTGATATCCTAAATAGCAGAAGTGAACGCAATTGCAGCCAATAATAATATATATTGTAAAATCTCACGTGAAAAAAACGAGACTGCGACCTCCTCTTACAGTAGTCCAGTTCATGTAAGGAGTGGCTGCACTCTACTCCACCTGAAGTTGTGAAAGTTATTCAACCTGGAAAACACATTTATTAGATCAGAACATTTTAGTACTGACCTAACTCTCCCGCCGAGGCTTTCGCTCCCCTGGTATAAACAGTATCACCTCGGTAACAAGACTCTCTGATCCTAAAATAACTGGCCTGTGATTACAGCTCAGTGTTAGATTTCCTCTGGATTAGTATGCCTCTGCAGGCCTGGCCAGAGAATAGTAACATCCCATCCCTGTCTCTCTTTCTCTCTCTCTCTCACTCTCTCTCTCTCTTTCCCTCTTTCTCTCTCCCCCTCTTTCTCTCGCTCTCAGGGTTCAAGAGGAAGGAGTTCCGTGGTAAGCTGGCTATCGCCATCACGGCCAACTTTGTCAACAGGAACACCACGGCTGAGGCCAAGGTGGAGGAGATCAGCGGTGTGGCCTTCATCTTTAACCAGAAGTTCTTCCTGGACCTCAAAGAGGAGACAGGTGGGCCTGAGATCCCCCACAGCCAATGAGTCAGCCAGAGGAGCAGACTGCCCCTAGAATGCACTTAAATTCACACATTGTCGAACAACAGCAATCTTCAACCCTGTCATTATCATGGGGTGTTTTAACCTTCCTGTCTGTGTCTGTCATTTGTTGCAGGTATTGACCTGGAGAACATTGTGTACTACAAGGACAATACACACTACTTTGTCATGACAGCAAAGAAGCAGAGCCTACTGGACAAGGGGGTCATCATTCATGTGAGCAAACATTGTTTAGATCAGGGATCATCAACTAGATTCAGACGTGGGACGATTTTTCTTGCTGTCTGAGGGTGTTGTATTCAGATGTGTGTGAGAGAGAGGAAGAGAAAGACAGAGAGAGAGGCAGAGAGAGAAGGAGAGGTGAGGAGTTAATAGAGGAGGATGTCGGGTCGGAGGAATCTCATCCTTGGTGGTCTGCCAGCTGAACAGCCTATGAGCCGGGTGGGCACCACAATGACATCCATGAAAGCTAAGTGTTATAAACATCCCTGAAGGAGCACATATTTCACTTGCTTATGACTCCCTCTCAGCGCTCGCTCTCACTTCAATTGCCAGGGTTCTGCATGAGTCATCCCATGAATTCATTCATAAAGACAATGTGGGACTTTGAGACTGGCGTCACAGTACAATTTAAAGAGAATCCATCTTTAATGGTCCTCTAATATACAAGGTGAATAACTGTTGTTACACCTGGGGTATGTTGCATCTCATTTAACCTCTGACCTTTTGGTCATGGTCTCTCATAAACACAATTCCCCTGACTTTGTCTCGCAGGACTACATAGACACAGAGATGCTGCTGAGCAGTACGAATGTGAACCAGGAAGCTCTGCTGGGTTACGCCCGCGAAGCTGCTGACTTTGGCACCAACTACCAGCTTCCCACGCTGGACTTTGCCATAAATGCCTGTGGCCAGCCGGACGTGGCCATGTTTGACTTCACCAGCATGTATGCTTCGGAGAACGCAGCGCTAGTCAGAGAATGCTTCGGACGCCAGCTACTGGTGGCACTGGTTGGGGACAGCTTGTTAGAGGTGAGGAGGCTGTGACAACAGTGTTTAATCATGCTTTAAAATGGTTGGATGATAAAAACTACATGTGCATGTTCAGCAAAATGTACTGTTATGTGTCTGTGTGTGCAGCCGTTCTGGCCCATGGGTACAGGGTGTGCGAGAGGCTTCCTGGCTGCTTTTGACTCAGCCTGGATGGTGAAAAGGTGGGCTGAGGGCATGACCCCTCTGGAGGTGCTAGCTGAGAGGTCAGTGGTCAGCACACATACTGTACACACACACACACACACACACACACACACACACACACACACACACACACACACACACACACACACACACACACACACACACACACACACACACACACACACACACACACACACACACTAAATATATGCATTTCTCCAGGGAGAGTCTTTACAGAATTCTGCCGCAGACAACCACTGAAAACATTGCCAAAAACTTTGAGCAATACACCATTGACCCTGGGACTCGGTATCCCAACCTCATCTCCACCTGTGTCAGGCAAAACCAGGTACGAAAGACATTCTCAAGGATCACATTGTTTACTGCAGTATTCACTTTTTCCTGTCACCAATAACAGATTCACCCTTAACATTAACACAAGAAGGATGGACTGTGCTTGTCTTCTTATCTCTTATCTCTTCTTCTGCCTAAATCTCAGCTGTGTCTCTTTGTTATTTCTTCCAGGTGCGTCACCTGTACATCAATGGAGAGCTGCCAGTGAAGTCTCTGGAGCGTAATGGTACAATACGTCGCCCTGTGAACCTGGCCAGACGAGGTGAGCCACACACAATACAGGAGAGGCCAGAGAGACTGGAGTTGGGGGATTTAGTACAGCGTGTCTAGTATGGACTTACAGTTGAAGTCGGAAGTTTACCTTAGCCAAATATCTTTAGCCAAATACATTTAAATTCAGTTTTTCACAATTCTTGAGATTTAATCCGAGTACAAATTCCCTGTTTTAGGTCACTTAGGATCACCACCTAATTTTAAGAATGTGAAATGTCAGAATAATAGTAGAGAGAGTGATTTATTTCAGCTTTTATTTCTTTCATAACATTCCCAGTGGGTCAGAAGTTTACATACACCCAATTAGTATTTGGTAGCATTGCCTTTAAATTGTTTAACTTGGGTCAAACGTTTTGGGTAGCTTCCACAAGTTTCCCACAATAAGTTGGGTGAATTTTGGCCCATTCCTCCTGACAGAGATGGTGTAACTGAGTCAGGTTTGTAGGCCTCCTTGCTCGCACACGCTTTTTCAGTTCGGCCCACAAATTTTCTATGGGATTGAGGTCAGGGCTTTGTGATGGCCACTCCAATACCTTGACTTTGTTGTCCTTAAGACATTTTTCCACAACTTTGGAAGTATGCTTGGGGTCATTGTCCATTTGGAAGAACCATTTGCGACCAAGCTTTAACTTCCTGACTGATGTCTTGAGATGTTGCTTCAATATATACACATAATTTTCCTACCTCATGATGCCATCTATTTTTGTGAAGTGCACCAGTCCCTCCTGCATCAAAGCACCCCCACAACATGATGCTGCCACCACCACAACATGATGCTGCCACCACCATGCTTCACGGTTGGGAAGGTGTTCTTTGGCTTGCAAGCTTCCCCCTTTTTCCTCCAAACAAAACGATAGTGGCCAAACAGTTGTATTTTTGTTTCATCAGACCAGAGAACATTTCTCCTTAAAGTACGATCTTTTTCCCCATGTGCAGTTGCAAACCGTAGTCTGGCTTTTTTATGGTGGTTTTGGAGCAGTGGCTTCTTCCTTGCTGAGCGGCCTTTCAGGTTATGTCGATATAGAACTAATTTTACTGTGGATATAGATACTTTTGTACCTGTTTCCTCCAGCATCTTCACAAGGTCCTTTGCTGCTGTTCTGGGATTGATTTGCACTTTTCGCACCAAAGTGCGTTCAACTCTAGGAGACAGAACCCTTCCTGAGTGGTTTGACGGCTGCGTGGTCCCATGGTGTTTATACTCGCGTACTATTGTTTGTACAGATGACCGTGGTACCTTCAGGCATTTGGAAATTGCTCCCAAGGATGAACCAGACTTGTGGAGGTCTCCAATTTATTTTCTGAGGTCTTGGCTGATTTCTTTTGATTTTCCCATGATGTCAAGCAAAGAGGCACTGAGTTTGAAGGTAGGCCTTGAAATACATCCACAGGTACACCTCCAATTGACTCAAATTATGTCAATTGTCCTATCAGAAGCTTAAACCATGACATCATTTTCTGAAATTTTCCAAGCTGTTTAAAGACAGTCAACTTAGTGTTTGTAAACTTCTGACCCACTGGAATTGTGATACAGTGAATTCTAAGTGAAATAATCTGTCTGTAAACAGTTGTTAAAGTTCTGACGCAGGCCGTGTGGCCGATACGTAAGCATATTAAATATCAGTGATACTATCAAGAGCCATGTGCGGTTTCCTTTTTCCTTCTTCTTGTTCAATTAGATTGCTCAGATGTGCGAGTGCCTTTTGAATTTTGTAAATAATTGTTGGAAAAATTACTTGTGTGGTGCACAAAGTAGATGTCCTAACCGACTTGCCAAAACTATAATTTGTTAACAAGAAATATGTGGAGTGGTTGAAAAACGAGTTTTAATGACTCCAACCTAAGTGTATGTAAACTTCCGACTTCAACTGTACCTCTGATCCAGTGCATGACTCCAACCTACAGAACATGCTGTGATGTCTATTCAACTGGTTCAAGTAACTCATTTGAAAAGGATGACGGATGAGTCCCTTCGGTTTCAGGGGCTAAAATATCTGCAGCACTCATCCATTCAGTGGCTATTTTCCCAAAGTTAGGAGAAGATAAGCCATTCCATTCTAGTTCTATTGCGTTCTCTAACCGTTCCCTGTGCTCTGGGAG
Source organism: Oncorhynchus masou masou (assembly GCF_036934945.1). Classification (NCBI taxonomy): domain Eukaryota; kingdom Metazoa; phylum Chordata; class Actinopteri; order Salmoniformes; family Salmonidae; genus Oncorhynchus; species Oncorhynchus masou. The sequence goes on from NC_088213.1 coordinate 34,322,977, forward strand.
TGTTCTGAGACAGAGGCCCACAGCAGTCCTTAAGGTGAGGCAGACCTTTTCTCTCACTAACAGGAGTGTCAGACTGAGGACGAGCCCACATGAATCTCTGCTTGGGAAATAAGTCCCCCTCTGAGGTTTGTTTTTCAATGATCCATAGTGAGAGCAGCGTTTTGGTGAAGTGGGAGCCACTTGACTGTGGACAGGGTCATATAGGGTAAAACCCCCACCCCCCTACATTGATCATTTTTTTGGAGGCCGAAGCTGTGGTTCTGTGTATTGTGAAAAGGACAAACATGACTTGGTACACTAGTAGTTAAACGCATCAATGATATCTTCAGGATGTTCTCAGATACCAGACCTAACAAAGTCTAGCTGGTTACGTTTCAAGATATTTTTGGCCCCATGGCTCATGTTAAACTTTAATACTGGAACGTTTCTAGCAGTTATTCAAGGAGAACTGACCTGTTTATAAACTGATAGGATTCTTGTCTCCATTTTGTCTCCATCATAATTTTTGTCTCCATGTATACTGTATCTCTTTAAGCACACCCTGGCCTCTACATAATGCGCTAAACATCATGTTACACAACCATTGGTCCTATTACACAATGACAGACAGGTTCAACATGTCCTGACAGAGTCATATGCATACCTCAGCCCCTATTCTAACTTACCTCTTATCAGTCTTACCTCTCATTAACTTCACCTGCTGTCACTGTCCCACATCTATGATCTCACTTGCTGTTAGCTCTGTGGTTATGTTGCCAGGTGAGTGGGTGGGTGGCTGTTTAGTATTGTATTTATTTGGATCCCCATTAGCTTTCGCAGAAGCATCAGCTACTATTCCTGCTGTCCACAAAAACACAACACATGACAAGTGACAAAACACTGATACACTGATAGACGAGGACAATCACACAAATGGAAAATAGGGCAATGGAAAACAAAAATCTATGTTCTTCTTATTGGAACAGCTTAGGTAGTGCCTCCCTCTTTCATGCCATTTTCTCCCTACTGGACACCTTGTTCCTGTCTGTGTGTGTAGAGTCGGAGATCAGGCCGGGCAGGCTGCTGACGTGGTGTCAGAAACAGACCGAGGGCTACAGGAACGTGAACGTGACAGACCTGACCACCTCGTGGCAGAGTGGCCTGGCTCTCTGTGCCCTCATCCACCGGTTCAGATCCCACCTCATGTACGTACTGCAACACACACCTAGCCTGTAAACTACCACAGTAAGACTGGCCTCATGTACTTTACAGTAACTGTAAATGAGCTCAGCACTCACTCTTTTCTTCTCATAAACCATGTGTGAGACTTCTTCTTGTCACACCCTGGCATGTAGCACTTCGTCATTGTAAGTCGATAGACTGGCTCCTCATAAAATGTCTCTATTGTGTAATGGAGAATTTCCTCATTAGGCTAACATTTACATCAAGACACCAGTAAAAGCAAAACATCTTACACCTACGCTGTAATATTGTCTCCTGCTGTGGGTGTCTAATGTAAAGTATACTAGGCATCTAAGTATGTCAATGTATGTCCTGGTCTACTATCTACACACAAGCCCCTGTCCCTCCCTCACAGCTCGTCTTTGTGTGAGAGTAAATGTAAGTGGTGGGTGCGAATGAAATTTGACCTTCATGGAAGAGCCTTTTTTCCTGATGGCTGTTCTCTCACTCTCTCTGTTACTGAAAGGTGTGACGAAAAGGTTCACACAGAAGACACAACCGCTTTTAGAGAAACCCTATAGTATGTGAGGGAGTTTGGAAAGCATAACTATGTATTACATGTTACACTCAGTATGTAGAGGGCAGTTTGTTATTTCTGACGTGAGGGCTACACTGCTAGTCTAGAACTGTTTCATAACTTCTATGTTGACGCCAGCTTAGTCTTATGAAGCCTTCATGTAGTTACCCACACAACATTACAACAACATCGCGTGATATCATTTCAATCGGTTTCCCCCAGAGAGTTTGATTCGCTGAATGAGGAGGATTCGGCTAACAACCTCCAGCTGGCATGTGACCTGGCTGAGCGGGAGTTTGGGATCCGGCCCTTCGCCACTGGAAAGGAGATGGCTGCTGGTCAAGAACCAGACAAGACCGGAATGGTCACCTACCTCTCCAAGTTCTACGAGCTGTTCCGCGGCACCCCCCTGCCCGTCTCAGGTACGCCTCACACCCCTCACCCCATCCCCCTGCAGACACGTGTGTCCTGAAGCCCCAGACTTCAGACCTCACTCCCGCACACACCCACACAGATATACACACACACACACACACACACACACACACACACACACACACACACACACACACACACACACACACACACACACACACACACACACACACACACACACACACACACACACACACACACACACACACACACACACACAAAATATCCCATCGTTTTCTATGTAGTCTGATTGAAGTAGCAGCCCTTTATATCATTAGGCCTTTTTTTAAAGTCTCCTTCCCATGTCAGAGTTATTTTTAAATGCAGCAGAAGCATTTGGCTCTGAACACTTGAGGAGCAGACAGGGTGGAGAGGCATGTAGTCCTACTGCTCTGCACTGGCAGCCCCGTAGATACATCCACTCACACACATTCATGCTACACCACATCACAACGGCTGCCACCAGATTCTTGTTATTATTGCTAAATACTGCACAATTTAAATTCTAGCCCCCCAATCCCCCCTTCCCCATAACGCGTGTAAATATTGAACTATAAATTGTGCCTTCTTGTATTATACTTATTCTATTCTACTGAGCCATTTACTTGATGTTCGTATTGTCATTTTTTATTCTTTCTTATTGTTGTTGCATTGTCCAGAAGGAACCTGCAGTAAGCATTTCGTTGAACAGTGTATGCCGTGTGTATCCTGATCATACTACTAATAAAAAACCTGAAACTTGATGCTTGAACACCTCGTCACTGTCACTGGCCCTTCCAAAAAAGCCCAGCCTCTCAATGTATTGTTTTCACCAGGGCCATTTTTTTTTTTACATATCAAGCTGTCTCTTCTTTAACCTTTTTTCTGGGCTGACCCCTGATCTCTTTCAGATAAGTTATGTCTTTCTAGCGAGCTGGTGTAAAAGAGGGTATGAGATTTCATCTTGCTTCCTTTTAAAGGAGGTCTGCGTTGCACAACCTTATCAGTCATATTGTCTGGCATGAGAGGAATGCACATCTGCCCAGCACAGGACAGGCTACCTTACAGATATTGTATGTGTCTAGAATGCCTGGAGAGAAAACACTGCACCTTACTCCAGATATTTTCTGGTCTGAGATGCCTAAGGTAAAGAGAGCATATTATTTCCACAGGGACATCAGTTGTACTAGCTTTATGGTCTCTAAGAGGTCACATGATATGCCTCTATCCACAGCAAAGCTGGTTGCCCACGGAATGATGATGTGCTATTTAGCAATAATTGTATACATTCTTATGATCTGTAGTGAAGTGTTTTCAGTATTGGTTTCCACGAAAAAGCCCTTTGTTTATTAGGTGGCATTCCTCATAAAAACAGATGGTCTTGCCCCGTCCGGTTCTTTCCGACACAGTAATATTAGGTTTCTTTTAGACGTAATGTAAAAACACATTGGCCATTGCTTTTATTTGACATTCATGGCTGAGCTCTGTGGAAAATATCATACGTTTCAATGTACTCGTGTTTCATTGCAGATTCGAGAGGGGCCGACGAAAACAGTGAAGACTATCCTTCCAAGGCAGTCAGAAGTATGAACAAAGTTCTGGTACCAAGAAAAAGGGTACCGAAGGTAATCACACTCCTCTCTCCAGGTGCCTGTCTTCATTGATAACGACTGCAACTTGATAGCCATTTCAGCCTCCCTGTGTTATCATTTCAAAAGTCATTTCATTGGAATAAGTGGACTTTTGAGATGGGCTCTATTTTAAAAGTTCACTTTCATGTTGAATATTTTTACCTTTGTGTGAAGTCTGAAATATTTAGTCATATACTATGGCTTGGTTGTTTTCTTTCAGGATGAGAAGAAGCTAGAAGATACTGACCCAATGTACAAAAGGAGACGAAAAGTCTGCAGTTATTTGGAAGAGGTAATTATTACCATCAAACTACAATTTCGTAAGGACATTCTAAGTGCACGAGTCATACGGTAAAATACCATTTATTTTGGCCCTCATAACTCAAGTCACTATTTCTCATGACAGGCAACCAACTTCTCCAGTCAGAGTGCGTCCTGTGTGGGTGAGGAGAGGGGGGTTAAGGAGAACAAGGTCCGCTCCATGGCCAGCCAGCTCCTGTCCAAGTTTGAGGAGAGCAACCCCAGCTTCACCCTCCGGAGACAGGTCAGAACCACCAAGATATGTCCCCTATTCCCCATCCTCAGGACACTGTCAGTGTACAGTACTATAGTATGGTATAGTACCTGGTATGTTTGTTCTCAGATGCCTCATACCACAGTGTGCTATAGGACAGAGGTGATCATTTGTGTTCCAAGGGAAAGAGCCAGGCTTGGTTGTGTACTGTTCGTTTTCTGATTAAGAGTTGGTTATAAAGTCTTGGGGCTCCCGAGTGGCGCAGAGTTCTAAGGCACTTAGTGCTAGAGGCGTCACTACAGACACCCTGGTTCGATTCCAGGCTGTATGCACAATTGGCCCAGCGTCGTCCGGGTTTGGCCGGTGTAGGCCGTCATTGTAAATAAGAATTTGTTCTTAACTGTTTGGTGAGATACTTATCTTGCAATTCACTTTCCCTCTTTTCTTCCTTTTCTGTCTTTCTACTAACCTTTTTCCTTGGCTTTGTTTCTGGCTGACAAACCCCATCAGTCTCAGTGTGATTGGGATTCTGGGAGGGCCCCTCGGCCACGCTCCATAGACATGACTGAGACCCCACGCTTCACCAACCTCAGGCAGCAGACTCCACCCAACCCTCCCCCAAGACACAGGTAGAGGACTGGAGCAGGCCTGGTCAACATACTGTAATACACACACATACCCATGCTAATACACTCTGCAGAACACACACTGTCACTCAGTTTTGGTATACACTCACTCACAAACCAGTCATCACCTACCTAGAGTGAGAGTGTTAAATGCTCCCTGTGGGTTGGAAATGAAAAATACCCCCAGTGAAGTAGATTCACATGATAAAGGAAAGCATGGGGCATAAATCTCCCTTCTATTCTCTCCAGCTGTTAAACTACTGGGGCCTGTTTGCTGCAATTGTTTTTTCATCAAGCTCACCCTGAGTTGACAGAGAGCCATAGAACTGCAGCTCACATGTGCTGTGTGTTTCCAGTTTCAGTCTGCAACCTGTGCCAAATATGCAGCTAAGTGCATCACTCGGTTACCACCCCAGCCTCCTCCCAAACACATGCTCCAAGCCCAGCTTCAGTCTCAGCACCAGCCCCAACCCCAGTTCCAGCAACAACCCAAGCTCCAACCCCCACCCAGCCCAAATCACCCTCAGGAAGGTCAGACAGGCTGATCAGACACGTACTCAGACACAACCCCAGACGCTTCCTCAAAAGCCAGAGAGCACAGAGTACCCTGGCTACTCTCCCTCCTGCCACTCAGCGGTCCTAGCCATGTCTAGAATGCTCCAACGCCTTCAGGAGGTGGAGGAAAAGATCACCAAGGTGACCTATTCTCTTCTCCTCTCCTCTCCTTTCCATCTGTCCATTTCTCTTTGTCTGCTCTGTCTTTTTCTATTGTTATTGCCTCCTACTGTGTGATCATATAAGATGTCCTTTTTAGGAAAAGGCTTGATATGATTGTTGAGATAATCATCCTGATTATACATTTAGCATTGAATGGCACATAGTCAGCTGGTGAAGTCAACACCGAATCATCCACACTGACCACAATAGCAAGAGCAGACCCATAGCCCTGGCAGAGACAAAGAGGTACAGAGGATGCTGACTGGCAAGTTTAGCCAGTGGGCTGCCCTTGTGGCCTCGTTCTGTGCCAGTCCTGTGTGTCTGTCTGTCTCTGTCTGGATCTCAGTCTGCTGTTCCAAGAGCACATGTATAAGAGTGGAGTCATCTCTTCTGGTGTGTCAAATTAGTGTTGTAAAAACTGCCACTCTACTCCACACAGCAACACTATTGTACTCCACCGCCCAGTAAACAATGTGCCATCTCGCTCCTTCAGTGGGAAAGTAGGACCAAAGTCCACTTATCTTGCTTGATCATTACCTTTGACATTTTAGTCATTCGGCAGACGCTCTTATCCAGAGCGATTTGCAATAGTGAGTGCATACATTTCATACTTTTATTTGTCCGTACATTATAACTCTGATTTGGGAGTTAATAATTACTATTCAGACCCATTCATCCGACAGGGAGTGAGTATGTGGTACTGTGTTGCGGGTGCAGCTTTCTCCTGCTGATGCCTGTTCTTTGTCTCTGTGTCTCATGGTATGTGTCCTGCAGAAGAAAGCTCAGACCCAGAATGCTAGAGCGTTTCACAATAAAAGTATCAAGGAGAAAGCTGTCCACCTGAGAGTACTGTTCTCTGAGGATGTGGCCTCTACGTCCCAGGTGACTATCTGACCCCTGAACTCTGACCACTCACCTCTCCCGTCCCTCAGTGTGTTTGTTGTGTTGCACGCTCGGTCTTGTTTGGCATCACTGCTACTGCACAGAGTTCAATAAACCCTCCCTATGTTGAAATTCAACATCCATCATCTCCAGAAGCATGACTTTTATGGCAATGTTTTCATTAGCTGCTCAGAGCCTGTAGCAACAGAACACAGCTAGTGCAGGTGATTTTAGGTTATTGTAGGACACAGTGTTCTGTTATACAGATGTCGGATCTTAATTTGAGCCAATTCGTTAAAACAGGAAAATAATCCTGCAGCAACGGGAAATTTGAATTATTATGTGACTTATGGACATTTTTTGTAGGTGTTGTTTTTGTAGGTATCACTGTAGCCATGCTAAAACATTTGTGATCATTCAACATTTATCATTTTCCGTTAGGGCATTGAAAGTCAGACATTTTAAAGTGGAAATTACAAACCTTAGAAATCTATTTAAACCTTTAATACGCTACAAGTTGGCATTTCCTGCTATGCAGGAAAATTGTCAGCAGCAAAATAGTGATCAAATTAAGATCCTACATCTGAAATTTAAATCACCTTCAATGTCAGTCAATAAATTACTGTTTACGCCAAGGGTTTCAACAAGGCTTTTTTTAAACAATGTAACGCCCTGTGAAAACACATCAGGCAATTTGTTGTTCAAGCAGGGATCATTCCATTAAATAGTTTCTTCTTGTTCCATTACGTGATTTTATATTCCCACTGAGACAGACATGCAGAAGAGAGCTCAGGCTGAAAACTAGGTAGCCTCCTCTCTCAGCTCTGTCTGTGATGATATGTATGAACAACACTGGTAATTCACTTACTCGGTGTGCTCAGCACTGTTGAAAGGTAGCACAGGGTTCTCTGTGCCTCACTGGAAGAGGCTGCAGCTGTATTACTCACAGGATAGTCAACAAGCAAGGTGTTTAGTGCTAGAGTAGTCATCATACTGCAATTTCCATTACAGGAAAAGGTATTTACATGGTATTTTATCATCAAAAAAGATACTGCCCACCTTCTTTAAATGAGTTTCCTTCTCAGTGGAAACCAGGGTAAGCTGTTGTGTTGAGGCTCAGCAGGTTGGGGTTTAGTTAATACTATGATTTGATTGTGCCACGGAATACCTTTGCTTAAAGCCTATCCCCCTGTGCACGCCAGTTCTCATTGTAACTTCTATCAAATTACTAACACTCAAAGCTCTCCTTTAACAATCCTCTCCCTCTCTTCATTTGCAAATCTCCCCTGTCCCATTCCTCACCTGGCCTGATTCTGATAAACAGGCCATTCCCTCAGTGTCTGATCCCATCCTCCCTAACCCAAGTCCAGAAGTTACCTCATTATACCTTTACCCAGAAATCACCGTTTCTACCTTCTCACCTCCTCATCCCTATTCCTCATCCTCATCCTGTCTGCCCCAATCTCAGGTAGAAAATAACCACATCCATGTCTGTCTCACTGTCTTGTATGTGTCCCTATCACTGTGTGTCATGCTACAACCTTTGTGATCATTTAACATTTATCATGAAGAAATACATGTTTTATCTACATCACTCTTGAGTTTCCATTTCAATGGAATGCAGTGTCATGGAACACCAGGCGTTTTAGGCTTGAGGCCCAACCCACTAAGCATGCAAACTCTAATTTAACCTCCAACTGATGCTCATAATATCTCTTCCTCTCTTTGACTTTCCCATTCCCACCCTAGCCTGGATCTGCTGAACAGACCATTCTCTCTCCTCCCATCCCCCCTGCTCCCAGTCCTAAAGTCACTTCCCTCCTTTGTCCAGAAATCACCCTTTCTACCTTCTCACTCCCTCAAACCATGTCTTCATCCTCATCCATTCTACTCCAACTCAAGGTGAAAACAAGCACATCCATTTCTCACCATGTGTCTGTCATGACGAAACCCATATCCCCTAATGTCAGAGCAAACATTATACTGTTATTTTGATGCACTCATCTATCCCTTATCTGTCACTGACCTGTTCAACTAAATGTTCTTCTCTGTTGCCTCTAATTCCTTCATTCTTCATGGAAAACCAAAGACCAGTCAATCTGGGGCACTAGATATGCAGCTTTGTATGAAATAAATGCAAAGAGATCCCTTGAATGAGTCACATGTGGTGAGTTCCTCTTGTGTGCCTCCAAACCATAGCACTATTTATGGCCACATCATTTCTATATGCAGAGCCTGCTGCCTCTTAGACAAACCCAAAATTATGTGCTGTCTGTTTGATTTTAAACATGATGTAATCTGGATAATTATATATATTTTAGAAGTAGATATTTAACTTCTAATCTAATTTGCCTGTAACTTACAGTTGTAGTTATTAACATCACAGTCATGTTGCTGTTTCAGTGTCACATCAGTGGCTCCACATATGTATCCCAACAACAACGTACTGCAATGCTCCAACCAAAGCTGTTTTTAATAATGTCAAACAGGCATTTTGCCCCCAGCGCCACATGCCTGCTAAAGTAACTTGTACTACCCTCCACATTACAAAGGACACATGTAGACACAAAGGTCTTGCATGTGAGGTGTTTTTAGCTACTCTGGGGCCTCTTATGCTAAGGTTGAATATATTTTTGTGGTGTTGCACTTTGTGAGTTAGACTGCCCCTGCCTGTTCCCAGATTTCTGATCAGTTTGAGTCAGTGCCATGCATAGAGTACAATCTGAAGCATCCAGACAGGCTCACTAGTTAACCATAATGAGAAAACATTCCTGAAAATCCTCACCTCTTCCCTCCTCTTCCGTGGCCATATTTTTGAGCTGAGACTCTTATTTTGATGAAAGAACTTGACTATTTTCCCCAACAGCGGCCTTAGTCAGAGAACAAAGTAGTCAAAGCATCCATCTATCCATCTATCCATCTTTCCATCTTTCCATCCTTCCTCCCTCCAGTCGTTTCCTCTTTTCTGCGTGTCAGCGGAAGGTGGGAAGGAGTCTCTGGCCATAGCAACCAGGGCTGAGACGCTGGTCACCCTCTATGAGACTGACCACAGGCCTAAAGCCTCCTCCCCCTGTTCACCTCCAGCCTCTCCGCCTGTGTCTCCAGTAAGCATGTCTGACTGAGCATGCAGCCACTCAGGCTGTACCAGCCTTGAACAACAGCCCTTATCTAGGTGAAGAACATAGACTATGTCCCAGGCCCTGGCTCTGAGTCAGATGAAGAGTGATTGTGTAAAATAAGGATTGGGATGATTATTCTTTGCAGGACTCTATGACTCATTATGCTTTGTGAACCAAAGGCCAAACTCGGCCATAAGGCCTTTTATGGTCAAAGTTGTGGAATGTGACACAAGTGCATCACTCCCTCATTATCTTCATTTGCTGTGCTGACAACGATTGTAGCACTGTCTGTCTGTTCTGTTTCCCAGGGTTCCTTGCGGAGGGAGTTCCCCGGGTCTGGTGACAAGTGTCACTCCTGTCAGAAGCGCGTGTATGTGGTGGAGAGGATCAGTGCTGAGGGACTTTATTTCCACAGGGAATGCTTTCGCTGTGACACCTGTGGCACCGCCCTACGCCAGGGAGGCCATGCCTTCGACTCTGAGCAGGGTATGTGTTTCCCAACACTAAGGTTTAGATGTTCGCTTACTGTCAATTAATCAATCAGCCAATCAATCAATCAAATCAGCAGTAGTGACAAAGTCCTATTCAGATACCAAACCTAAAACCCCAAAGAGCAAGCAATACAGATGTAGCGGCATGGTGGCTAGGAAAAACTCCCTAGAAAGGCAGGAGCCTAGGAAGAAACCTAGAGAGGAACCAGGCTCTGAGGGGTGGCCAGTCCTCTTCTGGCTGTGCCAGGTAGAGATAATTAACTGTTTATGTGCCCATTTTTCTAAATCCTCTTTTGATCATGTTCAATTAGGCAAGTTGTACTGCAAGCTGCACTTCACACAACGTAAAAATGGAATGAACCATCGGGGGACATTCAATTCACATCTGGTAATTGTTCTGGATCATTCAATCATCCACTTGCCATTGTCATTTTGATGTTAATTTGTGGGACATCTTTGTGACTCAATGGGTCTCTCCCTCAGGGTCAGAATGGAGCCGGGGTTCAGGAGGGATCAGAGACGCAGACTCCCAACGGTGACCCAACAGAAAGCCTGCAGGGCCAGTCACCAGGTACCTTCAGCTCCCGCCTGAGGAAGAGCCTGAGCTGGCCCCTGAGTGTGACCCGGGCTGTGTGTGACTCCCCCCGCCTCCTGTCTCGCTGGGTGCATGGTACGGCCCAGGCTGTGGGCCTCCACTTTAGGGCCAATGTGCAGGACTATGTCTTCCTGTATGAGCTGCTGAGCCTGGGAGTGCCCCTGCTGTTCATGCTCCAGGAGGTGCTGCTGCAGATGTACTCTGAAACCGGGCCTGTCTCCCAGTCCATCCAGCCCCTACTGCTGTGGCTGGAGGAACACCTGGGCCACAGGCTCATGTAGAGGCCCACCAGGGAGGGAATCCTAATCCTAACCTATCCCTTACCCTCGTGCAATAGGGTCTGAAGCTTGGCTGAACATTAACTAGTGTATCTTGCATTTGTGCCAAGACATATGACGGCAAGCTACCATTTTACCATGCACCTTGTTAATATTTTCTCACAGAATATGTAGCTGTCAGTGCATTAGATCTAGTTCTACACCAACCAAAGAACAAATAACATTTCCCAAGCGGTAGCTTGGTTTGTGATACGTGTGGTAGTTTTTCATGAACATTATATTTTTCTTTATGATGAGGGGTAATGTGCTGTACATGGTTTCATGGTGGTCTAAATCATTTACGGTATGTGGTTGATATGACTGCTGAAATCATCCAATCTATATTGCTCTAGAGTTGATTCTTTCAACAACTGGCTGTCGAAATTGAGCCCGTTTTTACATGGATTAACTCAGGTTATGACAGAGTTTTTGCGCGGAAGAAGTCATCTAAATGAAAAGACTGACTTGAAGCACTTTAACTTGGGGAGCTGCCTTTACCTGTGGCTGATGCCTGATGAATGGTGTGGAAGTTTATGGCTGCCTAATGGTTATCCAGGGCTTGGATAATGACTAGTGCTGACGCTGCACGTTTACTAAACCCTGCTGAACTCACAGGTCGGGGTCGGGGGCCAACGTGGATCTGTGCTTGACCAGATTTTCTCATCTTTTTTTCTATTTCAATATTGTTTGACACAAGTTTACATTTAAAAGTTATTGTAAGATCTCCTATGACACCATGACCGTAGTGTACTTTCGCTACACATTATGATAACATGTATTGCTTTATTTTATGGCCCAGTGCCTCCAGTATTTTTGTGCATTGTCCGTTGTACTTAAAAAGGGGAAGAGCTTTCATGGCCATGGGCTTTGGTTTACGACTCCAGTTCATGGACTGTTTAATGCTTACTCATTGCTGCCACCTGTTGGTGAAACAGATGCAAGACCAAATTAAATTTACTGAATGATGAGGTGGAATATGGGACAATCTTCTAAAGAGTTGATGTGTGTTTATAATAAAAGTTTTTCTTCATTTTTGTTATTTTGTACAAGTCTATTTCACTTAAATATGTTTTTCATAATGTTACGAATATTGCTGAAAGGAATTGTTCAGGAGGACAGAATCTGACATAACTCAGGCTATGTTTGAATGCTGTGGTGTGTATGTGCTTTCCTGAACCAGAAGTTACATAATTCATGCAGTACACTGTACAGTGCTACTGTGTGTTGTTGAGTAGCACAATCTCATGTTTTCTCAATGCCTTTTCTTTGACTATCTAACAATTACAAAGTTTCAATACATTTGAACTGGATTTGATCCTTCCTCTGATTTCTCTTTGTATTCTAACCTATATTTCCTTCCTTTAATTTCTTCTCATGTTCGCTTGAAGTCTGTTTTCAACTTTCTGATGATGAGCCTCCTGATTGGTTAGGAGACATGCCATTCTGAAGGTGATCACCTGCATGGCCACATGGTTATGTGAATAATGTTTTGGAGTGAATGTCTGGTCAGATTAGTCCAGGTTACTGTCAGCACTTCCACACACAAATAAAAAATGCTTCTAACCCCTGTGCTTGAGCTACAGAAATCAGTATTTAAGCATTTGTATTTTTCTGTTTCGTCTGCACCCGGCGATACCAACCATTTGCCAATGTACTTAACGGAGGCTGAACTAGAGCAGTGTTTGTGAGACAATGGCAGTTCCTGAAAACGGTTCTTCTCACAAAAATGTCTAATCTACAAACTATTATGATCCTACTATCGAAAGGCTGAGCTTCACAAACACGAAAGTGTGTTCGCGTAGACAGCTTTCTGTCATGTAGAGGCATGCCACTCTTTCTCCCATCTTTTGCCATCTTTTTTTTCTCTTCCAGAAGCTGTCACCCAGGAGAACTTTCTCTTGACCCACACAACAAAGGGAATTCATATCCCAACAGGTTCATAACTCATGTTGTCTTAAATGAATGCATTGAATAATGAATTATGGGACTTCTAATGCAGCCTGCTTTTCTCATGGAGATTCTGTGTTGCTTTATGTATGACCGAAAGAAACAAATGTAAATAAATGAACAGAGTTATTTTTCATCTTGATCCAGTTTACTGTCATTCTTTCATAATATCACAATGTTGTTCTCCCCATGGTTTGATATGGCACATAGAATAGTACAAATAGGGGTAACACGTTTAAATCAAGCCGTTCAGCATGACATCGTATACAGGCTCAGTATTCAAAGTAAACATGAACTCCTCTTAAAGAGCATGTCTCCTATATTTAGTCTACTTACCATGTCTAGTCTCCTAAATTAAAATATATGGGTTAAGTTCCTCTGTCCCCGTCTCAGTGCTGATAAGGCCCCAGGCCAGATGGACATGTTCCTGGATGGGTTCCTGGAGCTCTTTCTGGAACCGTGAGAGCCAGAAAGGATTCTTTGGTGATGAGGTCACAGGGGACATGTCAAACCATTCAACTCTCCCCCCAGCCAATCCACTGTAGTCCTGCCAGATATGTTTCATGGTTCTCACAGCTGAGGAAATGTGCACCATCAGTGTCTTGTGTCTTATTCAACAGCCATGAAATCTGCTCTTCAACAGCCATGAAATCTGCTCTCATCAAACCTGGTTAAGATGTTTTGTTGTCACATACAGTTCACAGTATAGGTGCAGTGGAATGTGTTGTGTTACAGAGTCAGTCATGCAGTACGGCACCCCTGGAGCAAATTAGGGTTAAGTCCCTTGCTCAAGGGCACATCGACAGACATTTCACCTTGTTGGCTCGGGTATACGAACCAGAGACTTTCACTTACTGGACCAACGCTCTAACCTCTACGCTACATGCCACCCCACACCACTAGAATACCTTTTTTTTAAAGCATCTACTTTGGAATTACAATTGTTTCAATGGAAACATCATATAATCAATGTATTATACTAGCTACCAAAGCATGTCTCTCAGGCTGTATTACCATTAGTATCCAATACCTTTCATTAGCTTTGCTTTTAAGGGGAAAGCTTGATCTAATGTAATCACAACAGAGGTACAGACTATTGAAGCACTCTTTTTTTATAGTATCATCCACTTGTCCCTTCAACCCATCACCATGGAAACCAAAAATAAACTCAGCCAAACACTTTTGCAAGCCCTGATGATGCTGCTTGTAAAAATGTCTGTTTCTCTGAGTTCTCAGAGCCTCTCATACAAACATTCGAGGGAGGTGTTCCAAACCAAACCTGGCACATCTGCTAGACCGGGGCTGGATGGGCCTGGACATTTTGTTCAGAAAATTTGCATCACACAGTGTGAAAGGACAATGCAATTAAAGCTACTGGGGTCAGCAGATTGTCCCTCACTTCCTTGTCCAGTACAGCCGAGATCAAGGAGAAGCTGAGGAAATGTGATCTCTAAAAACATTTAAAGGTCTACAGAAGGCCAAGTGTTTAAAAGCAAATGTCTTGACTAAATAACAATGGAGGTTTGTAAAAGCAATGTATTTCAGTGAGATAAATCATGAGACACAGGTATGTGTCTCTTTGGTGTTGTATTTAAGTAGATATTTTATTTTATTAATCTGCTTCTTTCAGAGCATTCAACCCAAAGCATTGATGTGAGATTGTCAATTGAGAAATGCCAACCATTGTTCCTTCCATTGGAGCTATCAAGTCAAGGGTAAATGTGCATAAAACTGTTTTATGCAAGAAAATTACAGAACAATTACTTGCAAAGGGAAAATGCACTCAACTGAAGTGGCACACTCTCTTGACAGTCAATTAGAGTTGACCGCCTTGACATATTTTCTATTCAGTACCGTGCTTTGTAAATCACTGCCTTATAGTAATATGCAGCTGGTTAAGGGACAGAGAACTGTTTTTCCTATCTGACCCAGGTTAGATGAACTTTGAGCCTCTGATGCCACCCACTGGCCGAATCATTGTTTTCAATAATGGTGTTTTATGGCTCCACTTTCTACTCTGACTCACACCTTCACCCTCAATCTGATCCCTGATCTATGTCACTGTCCCAGGAGTAGGAGTGATGAGACATGAATATATAGTGCCTGTATGTGCATGTAGGTATGTTTGCCTGTGTCTCTCACTTTCAACCACTCTGTCTCTCCTCTGCCACTATACTGTATGTCTGCCTCTCTGTCCTGTGAGGGTCTTCCTCTCTTGTCTCCACCTTTTCCTTTTCCTGTTGTACCTCTTGCCCCTTCCTTCCTGCTCTGTCATCTGGACTCAGGTTCTCACGGTAACTGTTGTGATCTCAAATCTGGGAAAATAAACTAAATGAGTCAAATGAGGTTCTCTAAGTTATTAACGGATCACTTTTATGAGTCATTAACGGGTTGGCAACTACCATCTGCCACAGCTCATAACAGTGAAATGATTCTATTTCATGTCCTCTAACATGTCATTGGAACAGGTAACCACGAGAGAGCACTGTTGTTTAGAAAGAGGCTCATATCAAGGGATCAAGGAAATGACCCAAAAAATGCCTCTATGTAATTGTCTAATATGTGGGTTCAGGCATTGGCCAGCATAAACATGTTTAAAAGAACCAAGGCCTACAGCATACCAATAGAATCAGAAACACTTTCTTTCTCTTTCTCTCTCCAACTTTCTCACTTGTTCAGCTCACTGAACCAGTTAAACCATCAGCTTCCGGCAGGTTTATGTTGATCTCCCAATATGCACGGCGGCTGATTTGATATCTCTCCTATCAGACCACACTGGCTGCTCCATGCTTAATGTCATTTACAACAGGATGAAATCTTTCCTGAATAATCATATTGCTCAAGGGAGGGTCTGTTTGATCCCCAGTGTTTGGCTCCCATTATATGGCTCACCTCTCTATTGTAAGATAAGGCAGCTTGGTGACAAACAGGCCAGGACAGACTGCATATCTTCCTAATGGAAAGGTTAAGGTGCTCTGAATACCACAACCTTCGGTCACATCTCAGTCTGACAAACAATGTGACCGAGTGCCAACCTGTCAGATCCAACATGTGACCATTACTGACACAGATTCTAATAACATCTATCAGTTGAAGGAAATTAAAGACTTCAGGTTCTATTTTAGGAACCTGCTGAATAGCTAGCTATCAGTTGTGATAACCGCTTCTATTAATTTATTATATAGATTTTGTTTAACCTCACCTCTTGACGTCAGTTATTTAACATGGAACATGCCCAGGCAAGTGGAGGTACCAGATGCTACATAGTACATAAGGGTTATCTGTTTATTAACTGGCTAGTGATATTAAATGAAATTACCAGCTGAGAAAAAATCATGCAAGTCATTTAGACTCGGCACACACTCCTTGCTTACGCAATTGAAGAAAACAGAGATGCCATTTAAAAGCATTTAGCCCAACCAAACTGCACCGTGCAGATCTCTTTGTCATTGGATTACTTGTGTGTCATGGACACAGCATTTAATGCCTGGGGATGGAATTGATAGGAGATGGGGTTAGCTGAGGCCAGTTATGAAGGGCAAGTCAACTATCACAGTGATAACTCAAGTCTATTTTGACGTGTGCACATGTGTTTGTGTGTGTCACTGCTGCATCTGAGGATCCCTCTGCCTGTGAACTTGACAGTCCTTAACCTGGGCCCTGTTCTGAAATAACAGCAGTGCATCAGTCAAGATGCATGTTGTTAATTCAGTACGTTATGATCAGCGTATTCTGGGAGTCCACCTGCGAGCCGCACTCATGACCTAAGGTCTCAGATGAGACAGTAGTCCGTGGTGTAGGGTGACAGGGTGCATGGCCCTGGATGGTGGATAGAGAGGTGGGTCTCCAGTGAGAGGAAAGGGAGCATTTTAGAGTTGTGTTCTTTGTTATTCTTTGTGTCTGTGGAGATGACCACAGTTGGGAGTTTAGGAGGCACAGAGGAGGCTGCATGCTGAGGTCGAGGGGATGTGGAGGTGTAAGGAGGAGGGCTGTGGGCTCAGTGTTCCCACTCCTCTCTAACATGCTCCCCATGCCTCACCCCACAGCAGGATCCTCCAGCACATGGGAAAATCTAAGTGCTGACACGGCCATGGGGGAACACATGCACTGACAAATAATCACACAAGCCCTATCACAGATCTCGCTCATTAATTGTGTCTAGTCTCAAGTTACATTCAACACCTCTGCATGTGATCAACACAACAGAAGCTGCAGGGACATGTTGAATGAGATTTCAGAACTGTATCTCTAACAGCAGAGCAAAGACCGATATGAGGTTTCAGTCACACAAAACATATGTGAAGTGGCCCTGCTCTTACCCCTCACTGTCTTTCACAGAACTGAGTATGGCAGAGCAAGTGGCATTGGTAGAATGCTGGTGTAAAATGGAATCCACTGCAGAGGTCACTATTCATTGTTGTATCTGCCTGTCCGCTCTGCTCATCCCCGTGGACTGCAATGTGACTGTGAATTGACTCTGGGAGCATTTCATATTTTCATGTAAATGCCCTTATCTTGAACAAGTTTGTTACACTCCTTGTTAGGACTGCAGAACAAGTGTGCTGTATATCATTGGTGTTATTTTCTATATTGGCCTTGTTCTAGCCCCATGAAAACGCATGTTTAGCATAAGTAAAAGAAAACTGATGGATAATTATATTGCTGGAAGTAAATACATCTGGGTAGCAGAAAAACAAAGGAAAAATACGTTTGACCATATTTTTCCCATATCCCATGAAAAGTGGGTGGGAAAGGGACGGGTTCGGGAATCAAATAACAGGGAGACGTCAGATAGCTGCGCAAAAACTTCCGGTTCCGTCGTTGGCTATTCCGTAAACTTTGACAAGCAGAAAGTTGTATTTATATGATAGGCTACAACAGTCGCAATAGCTTGAATACCCAGTAATAAACGGGAAATGGCTTCTTCGCCACAGAAATCACCTTCTTCTCCCAAATCCCCGACTCCAAAATCACCACCTTCAAGAAAAAAAGATGACTCTTTCCTCGGAAAACTTGGGGGAACTTTGGCCAGAAGAAAAAAGGCAAAAGAAGGTTCGTGCATTGGGCTATATTTTGATTATTATTAAGGCATCTATATAAAACGATTGACATAACGAAAGCTAAAAAAGGATTAGAACTAAAATACGATTCATGTTGAACAGTAGGCTACATTATGCTATAAATAGCCACATTCCAATGTTTTTTCCTCAGAATTAAACAATTTGTTGATTAGATTAATGACCGTTTTTGCTTGAAAACAAGCTAAGAAACTTTGCTATATGCTGCTTTCAAGATAAATGGGAACTCGGAGAAAAAAATCATGACGTCTGTGATCTTCATGTCGGAAAGTCGGGGCTCTAGAAAGATGTACGAGTTCCCGACTTTGAATTCGAGTTGGATGACCGTTCAAAAAAACATTCTCAGTTGGAGCTCGTTTTCTCCGGAGTTCGCAGTTGTCTTGAAAGCACTGAAGAGTGAAATCAGAGATTTCCGAGTTCCCAGTTGTTTTGAATGCGGTAATAGTATAGGCCCGCTAGTAATTGCTAGGTGTGTCTATTTCCATGACGTCATTTTGTTATACGTCAACGGGAATGGTGACTAAAATACCCTCTTCATGTTTGATCTAAGCATCTATCATCAAATAACTGTGATAACAATTTGGATGATTTTGTTTTTGGTGAGGGGGGACAGCATCTGTTTGAGTTGTATTACGTTGTGTCTGTCCAAGCCATAGTGGGAGAAGGCTGTGTGTCTGTGTTTACAGTACACATGGCTGAGCTACTGCCATGTAAGGATAAGAGACTGCTGATATTCCATTACAGATGTGTTCACCAAGGAATGAGGACAAAATCCCATTCTCTCTCCAGCACAACCACTGCCTGAGTTCAGACCAGAGGCTGCTAAAGCTTTCATAGTTTCACATTTGATTTAAATCATACCTTCAATTAAGTATTAATTAGACAAGCACTTGAGTTTTCGTTTAATCTTTTTGGTAAATGAGCAAGCATCAAGTATGATTAAATGTCTGAAGCACTATTATTGTTTATATTGTTTCTTGGAAGACACTTTGACCCATTTTCATTCATTACATTTGAAGCGTATCTTTTGATACAGACATGCCTTATATATACTCCCGAGGGGCATGTAAAAGTGAGTCTGCAGCTGAGCCCCATTCACCAAAATACTGAACAAATACAGTCCAACCTGGTCCTGTAGGGGTCTGTTCCATGGAGGGCCTTTCCGAAGCCATGACAGCAACATACACTATTTCAATCATAAGAGCGTTATTGTAAAGTATGTTGTGTCTCTGCCTGTGAACTGAGGAGCAGTCCTTTCAGATCAGAGAGACAGAGACAGCCAGAGAGGTTTACATTATCCAGATGATGCTTTTGCGTTGGTTCAACAACCTGTTGAAGAACCAAATGGAAGCAGCTCTTTTAGTGTGAGGAAGGAGGAAGGTGATCTCTGTCTCTGTGGGTTAGGCTGAACAGCAGAGGGAGATCTTGGTGTTGATTACTAACAGGATGTTGACATCTCCAGGGGGCGCTTTCTCTGTTTGGGAGGAAACTGAAAAAAACCTAGCGTAGTTTGTTCTGCAGGCCTTTATCACGTTATGTTATGCAGCTCTGCATCAGTGCTATAGTGATCTTACTGAAATATCAACTGGTCCGGACAGGAACTAGCAGTGCTGGCACCATGGCCAGATAGAGTGGTTAGGTTGTCGCATCACCTGTGTGAATTCCCCACATGTGCCAATTTGCACGATGCCAGGCGAGGTAAGTGAAATGATCAGGGAAGGAGGCGGATGTTCAGGACAGCAGCGTGAGACCGAGCCTAGATCTATGAACGCCTAGCAACTGGATGGAGGGGATGGCCTTGTCCTGTGTGGGGCGATGTGTCTCAGAGAGAGTTTTTTTTCAAAGAGGGCATGGTCTGAGCTATCAGAGCAACTGACCTTGACTGCTTCGTGAATAGACAATCACTCTCTCACATCTCCTCCAATTTACGGTAATAGTGTGATTGGCTCGTTCTGGGAGTCTCCCATGTAGTATTATCACTGGCTACAATGAGGCACTTCATCTTATTAATCAAAGCTAGACTGAGCTCTCTCTCTCCTGGCACCCGAACGTGACCAAAGACTAGGTTATAATTAGAGACATGCGTTGTGAGCCAACTCTTTCTGGTAAGATCAATGTGCCATAATACTAAAAACCTGGCATGAAGAGCAGAGCTTAACCTGAAGAAAAGAGCCCTAAATTGGGTGGACATATTTTTTCATGACTATTAACTCAATGGAGGTGTCAGTACAGTTGTATAATAATTAGCCTGTCACACATTGAGTCAGGCCACTAAAGGTCTCTGCTTCTCTGCTTCTGCAGTGTCTGAGCTCCAGGAGGAGGGGATGAATGCCATCAACCTGCCACTCAGCCCCATCCCCTTTGAGCTGGACCCAGAGGACACCATGCTGGGTAAGGCCTCCACCTTCACTCCTGTAGTGTATCGCATGCACACACACACACACACACACATACTCTCACTTTCTCACTCTCTTGTACTCTCTCTCATTGTCTATATTCTAAATGTGTGTTTGGTTCTAGAGGAGAATGAGGTCCGCACCATGGTTGACCCTAACTCCAGAAATGACCCCAAACTGCAAGAACTGATGAAGGTGTGAGATATAAAATGACTGCCGTATGTCACAATCAAAGCATTGGAAAGCGATATTATTTGCCTTATGAATGTACAGTTTGGATGTGCCTGTTAAATCCATATAATGTTTTGTATGCAGGTACTCATAGACTGGATCAATGATGTGCTGGTGGGGGAGAGAATCATTGTCAAAGACCTGGCTGAAGACCTCTACGATGGGCAGGTTCTGCAGAAACTATTTGGTACAAATCCCTCCAAAACATCCCTTCTATGCTTGCAATGCAGCACATTATTCTCTGGAATTTGTCTGATTCCAATTGGATTTGATGGTCCTCCCTGTGCTCTCGTTGTATTTGACAATAAAACATGTTTACAGTGCCTTGCGAAAGTATTCGGCCCCCTTGAACTTTGCGACCTTTTGCCACATTTCAGGCTTCAAACATAAAGATGTAAAACTGTATTTTTTGTGAAGAATCAACAACAAGTGGGACACAATCATGAAGTGGAACGACATTTATTGGATATTTCAAACTTTTTTAACAAATCAAAAACTGAAAAATTGGGCGTGCAAAATTATTCAGCCCCTTTACTTTCAGTGCAGCAAACTCTCTCCAGAAGTTCAGTGAGGATCTCTGAATGATCCAATGTTGACCTAAATGAGTAATGATGATAAATACAATCCACCTGTGTGTAATCAAGTCTCCGTATAAATGCACCTGCACTGTGATAGTCTCAGAGGTCCGTTAAAAGCGCAGAGAGCATCATGAAGAACAAGGAACACACCAGGCAGGTCCAAGATACTGGTGTGAAGAAGTTTAAAGCCGGATAAAATATTTATTTATTTTATTTTTGTATTATTTATTTCTGTGTTACAGAGAAGCTGGAGGGTGAGCGGCTGAATGTGGCTGAGGTGACCCAGTCTGAGATAGCCCAGAAGCAGAAGCTGCAGACAGTTCTGGAGAAGATCAACGACACTCTGAAGGTCTCAATCAGAAACATCAAATGGACCATTGACTGTAGGTGACATGTTTCATTTGAATTCCTGCTATTCTATGAATTTGTTCATGTTTTTTTGGAATGTGTTGATCACAATTATTACTATGCCATCGGTGTGCGTAAAGGTGATGTAATAAGATAATATGATTTTTTTACCGTGCTTGTTTGGTCATTTTGTTGGGTGACAGAGAGGCACAGAGAATGTTCACATTGGAATAATCTGCACCGTGCTGTCCCTCTGACATTATGACCATAGAAGTAATCCCTGTCTCAAGTGGTGGGAGGTCACGGTACTCAGTCTTGTTTCCTTTTTCAATTAGATTTTTTCCAATATTTTTAAGGGTAAGCCATGTTTCTTTTCACATCGGTTTATTATTCTTTGGTGAATTGTAACCCTCTAATTCTCTAAAATTACAGTTGAATTGTCTTTTTATCCTTTGTAGATTATCTAAAAGCCCTTGAGGAAATCAATAGGATTGTTTTTGACTGTGATCAAAGGACAGCTAGTCCCTTTGTTTTTCACTCATATCCTCCCATATAGGTTCTCTAAATAGTAAATATAATATTTGTTTGTGGTAAATTATCATATTTCACATTTATTTTGGAATTCTTTCTTTCAAGAAGTTGTCATTTGCAGCTCGTTGTATCAGTCACTTGAATCGCTTTGACATTACAGACAACAAGATTGGAATTGGTTGTAACAGTTTTCTAACGGTCACATTACTTCTACCCCAAAGACACAAGTTCAGTTTGTACAGGACACTGAATTCATCGTTTTGTTTTTGACCTTTTGTTTAACCTATCTTGATAATTGTGAAAAAAAAGTCATTTCTTCTTATCTTAAGCCTGCTCCAGTGCACCAGTGTGTGCATCATCTGTTTAATGACAATGCCGGTGGATGTACTAAAACATTCCTCTCGTTCCTTCCCTCTTTCCCTTCCTATGTTCTCCCCTAGCTGTCCATGCAAAAAGCATCGTGGCCATTCTCCATTTATTGGTGGCGCTGTCTCAGCACTGCCGCGCCCCCATCCGCCTACCTGATCATGTGTCCATTCAAGTTGTGGTTGTACAGGTATAGTCCTTTCCTGATACATTTTGTACTATGAAAAGGGAAATCCTGAAAAAACAAAAATTCTGTCAAATGTCATAATTGTCTGTTTTTCCCCATAGAAACGGGAGGGGATCCTGCAGTCTCGCCAGGTTCAGGAAGAGATCACAGGGAACACGGAGTATGTCTTCACTGTCATCCCTTTTAACTAACTATGTACAGATGTCTGGATGAAACTACCCAACTTGTCCTGTCTTCCACAAGGCCTTTATCAGACCCTCCAGGGTATGAAGAAAAAATGTCTGAAACTTGTTTATAGAGGCAGCCAAGAAAATTAATGCCAATGTTTAAGGAAAGAAGGCCTTAGAAACTTGGCTGTGAAGATTGTTAATTAATGGAGGTATAAGTATGAGGGACGAAAACCGAACACAATCATGTACTCTGCCTTGGAAAGGTCATTCAAAACAAGGTGATTATAGGGCAAATCACATGTCTGTAAATATCTGTTCACAAATCAGTCAGCAAATAAGCCCACTGGGCATTGAAGCTGTTGGAACAATTGAGGGACAGTCAAAGCAGAAAGACAATGCGGACACGCCAACCCCTTGGGGGGCCGATATGGACAGTTGGAGCCCCACACTGATGGGAACAGTTAGTGTGTGTGTGGGGGGGGGGGGGTTTTGGGGGTTCTGCTCCTGCCAGCCACACCACTACTTTATGGCGCTGCATCTGATTAATAGTGGTCCAACGGGTGCAAATCAGCTCTGGAGATAAGAGGGAGGGGCCCTGGGCTGTTGTCCTGCGAGGGGCAGCAGCTGCTGAAGCATGTCTCTGCCGGGGAAGATTGGACCGTGAAGACAAGCCACTGCCTCCCGGGCACATGTCCACCAGGAAGGCCCACCACACAGTGTTTGATCGGACCGCTCCTGGGATAGAACCACAACGCAAATCTTTGTCTTCCTGCCTGGCCGTCTTTTGATTAGACCATCTGCATTCAGTTAATATTTTTTCCAGTTTAAACAAAGTCCTAGTTTATTTTTTCTTCTTATTTGAACTTGTCTGTTTCGTCTAATGTCTTTCTACAGTGCTGTGATTACACAGTACGATACCAGTGCTGAAATACTTTGTTCTCTTCTCTTGCAGGGCTCTATCAGGAAGACATGGTCAGCATTTTCACTTTGTTCTTATAAAATAAAACGGGTCATATTACCATACATTCATTTTAGTTAGTTTGCCATTACATTACTAGTGTTTTATTACTAATATGAACATTCTGTTATTGTAATCATTTAACATCTATTCAATTTCAGAACGAGATGCGTTTGACACCTTGTTTGACCATGCACCAGACAAGCTGAATGTGGTGAAAAAGGCAAGTCTCCATCCTAATTTCGAAAAATAGAAGTTATTCGTTGTTTGTGTAACATTTAAATTGACTGAATACCTGCCCTTTTTGCAGACTCTGATCACCTTTGTGAACAAGCACTTGAACAAGTTGAACCTGGAGGTGTCTGAATTGGACACACAGGTTTGTTTCCCTTTTAATATACCTGCTTATGATTTGATGATGAACATGGTCATTATTAGTATGTTGTTCTACCTGTCATGCAGTTTGCTGATGGTGTGTACCTGGTGTTGCTGATGGGACTGCTTGAGGGCTACTTTGTTCCTCTCTTCAACTTCTTCCTAACGCCAGAGCATTTTGACCAAAAGGTAGGCTACATTGTAAATAGGACTCATTTGAATCTCTTACAAATAGTTTACAGTGAGCTGCTTACTGGACTGGCATGGCGGATGCTGGTCTCTTTTCCCATATAGGTGCACAATGTGGCTTTCTCCTTTGAGCTGATGCAAGATGGGGGCCTGGAGAAACCCAAGCCACGGGCAGAGGGTGGGTGCCTTCATTTTGTACACGTACATTGTTTCTGAAAGAAAGATATGTGACAGCAGAATTTCAACATTTTGTCTTTCGGGATTAAACAAAAACAAAATGTGTCAATGTTTTTCCCTTGGAGCAGTATTCACTCAACTCTATATATAGTCAGAGCATGCCTTCTAATAATAACAACAGAGAGAGAGTGCATATATTTCTATTTTAGTCATTCAACAGACACTCTTATCCAAAGCGAATTACAGGCACTGCTTTGCTCAATTGCAAATCAAAAGATTTTTCACCTAATCAGCTTAGGGATTCGAACCAGCAACCTTTCAGTTACTGCCCCAACGCTTTTAACCGCTAGGCTACCTGCCACCCTATTTGACATGGGATTACTTTTATCCCCTGGGTATAACCATGTGACCGTTGTGTTAATTGAACTGAGGCCTGTAATAGTTTTAATGGTACGGTCAAGCACCAGTGAGTGGCCCATGATGACTGCATTGGGCTGTAACATTAAGTGTTCTCCTTTAGCTTTGATTTAAAGGTGGTTGCATGCCGAATTATAGCAATAGGCCTACTTAAAGCTCACTGCAATCATAACAGCTTCATTGAGGCATGGGGCTCAGGCAACATCTGTTTTTATAATGCATCTTTCCTCATAGCATAGATGAATGAGGCCAGTTTTGCCTCACTGGATGTAATGGGCTAATGTAGATCTTATAGGTGGTGTGTCTTAAGTATGCAGTAGCTAGCAACAGGAGCTGGTTCCAATTACAGGAGATGTTTGAAGAAGGTGTCATACAATGTGTACATCGCAGCTCTAAATCTGGGTCATTTAGATGTTTTTCTTGTAAATGTTTCTCAGACTAAAGTCTGCCTTTGGTTTTTCTGATCTTTTTGGCAGATATTGTGAACTGTGACCTGAAGTCTACTCTGAGGGTACTCTACAACCTCTTCACCAAATACAGAAATGTGGAATAACGACGGGAGCTTCACCGTTCATTCAGTTATATCGACGTATCAATCAAGCAAATGCCCTGTTTAGATTACATTTACATTTAAGTCATTTAGCAGACGCTCTTATCCAGAGCGACTTACAAATTTGTATATTTCAGGGCAAACACGATGCATCTAATAGGGAGAGCACACCTGTGTTAGCTTTGTCCTGCTGAAGGCTCACTAAAACACAAGTACAGCACAGTATGTTGTAAAGTACTTGGATATGAAAAGACAGATACATTTCAGTATTATTGAAGGTTATCTTAATGAGTTATTGATTATGCTGTCCTTTGTTGAGTCATTGCCATGTTGAATTGTTCTTGCCCATGTCATTCCGGGCCGAAACCGTTTGAAGTCTACTTGGATTCACTTCCGACTACATGAAGGATCAGAATATTGAATGTATGACAGCTGGGTTTGTGCTTATCAAAGTATGGACTTCCATCTTTTGAAAGAAATCAGAAGTTTTGTATTGACTCAGAAGGTTTTTGGTTGTTGTGCTTAAAGCAGTGGGACCACATACAGTGCACACTATTCATTTATATACTGCCACGCTGCATATGTTTACCTTTGTTTGCTTTGTCTAATTGTATATATTTCAATACTGGTCATTGTACTTTAAATATAGTCTACCTGTAGTGGCATTTTGGCTCATCAGTTACCAAAGATAGTATTTTAGATACATTATTTGAAGCTGTTAGATTCTTTAAAATATTTTCTACTTATGCAAAGCATGATGTATGGCTAATTTTGACTATTTGTTTATAATTTATTCATAAAAAAAATGTTTGCAAAGTAATATTCCAGTGCAGTGTTTACTATAAATACAGAACAGCAAGACCCCAGTACAGTTTCTTTTTTTAATGTCAAGAGCGGAGTATGAATTCAAACGATAAAACACTATATTCAACAGAACTAGCCAGTAGTGCTGAGAATGTAGTGTGGGAGTTTGACCAAAATTGATTCCGTTGTGTACTTTAATTTGAAGGTCGTAATCATTTCTTTCTATGTTGTGGTCTGAGTGCGGGTTTGATTATGGGCCTTGTGCTGTAGCAAACGTGTGGCATTCCTTCCCATGGAAACCTGTATTATTAACGTGAAGAGCACAGTAAAATGCTGACTGCTGAATGGCACAGCGGTCTAAGGCACTGCATCTCAGGGCTAGAGGCGTCACTACAGACACCCTGGTTTGAATCCAGGCTGTATCACAACCAGCCGTGATTGGGAGTCCCGTAGGGCGGCACACAATTGACCCAGCGGCGTCCAGGTTTGGCCAGTGTTAATAAGAATTTGTTCTTAACTGACTTGCCTAGTTAAATAAAGGTTCAATAAAACATGTTTACATTAAAATACTATCAGGATTTGGTGTTTTTAACATAGATTGACTTTACTCAACTTTTGTTACACCGGGCATTGTACCATTTCATAAACAAATAATACTGTATTGGACTATGGATGTTGGTTAAAGTGGCTGCTTTACAACAAGAACTTAGCTTACAGTATTCCCAAGAAGTAGAGGTACTCTACATGCAATTCATGAATGAATTTGCTAACCACACACTGACTGAATGGCTTTGCTAAGTGCTTAGCTGCAAATAGGAAGGTCACATTTTTCCTTTGAGTAACAACACTACTGTACAGTGAAGCACAGCACATAATGCATGACAAGGTTACAATAGAAGTTTCAGTGGAATTTCTTTGTGCCTGATTTGAACTATATAGCATGTTTCTTTTATTTAATTGCTTCTTTTTAGAAGTTGGAATTAATTTCTTTCAATATACAGACACCTAAGATTAGTTAAGATGCTTTTAGTGCGTCATGTCAACTGACTTGATTGAGCACAGAAATGAGTGAGAGGAGAAATGAGTGAGTTATCTTGTTTGAGTCTTCGAATAAAGTAGAAAATACTCATAGCTCAGTTCTTTGTTTTCTTGATATTTCTGTTTTTACTCTTGGTCATATCTCTTGTGAACTGAATTGCTATCTTTCTATACATCATACTGTATAACCTCTGACCCTCTGTTGTCTTCATCTTGCTTTTTGTGGTGCGTTTAACAAATACCTCTATTTCCATGAATTGAAGCCCAGAACTGAAGGCTTGGACCTTCAGGGGAGGATGTGACAATGTATTTCAGTACTTCATTGTTCTGACACATTTCTGGTCATGCTATTATCAGTCAAGCCCAGGGACTAAGAGCCCTGCGTTTTCATCAGAAAGCTGAAATGACCATCCATAATCAACCATCGTGCGCAAAGGTGTTTTGAACAGGAGCTTTTGCAGCCATTAAAGTAATTACCCTCCCATTGCATCTTCTACATCACTCCCTCCATTCATTATATCAAATAAGCCTCTACGCAGGACTAACAGACATGATACTCTCTTGCCTCCGTAGTGTAAGATGCTGAGAAAACACACACAGACACACACACACAAAAGGTGAGGCAAGAAGTGAGTAATACGATTGATAAGTGGTTCATAGTTATTACAGGGTTGGCACTTTATGTTGGCATCTATTGATTGGCACCAAGGATTATGATCTGAAAGAGTGAATTGGTCCTTCATTGAAGTTCCTTTTTTCTATGTAGTATATGGTTGTAAAGGCTTTACCTTGTACTGCTTTTGTATGGTTTAATGGTTGTGGTTTACTGGCAGATACCTTTTGCTGAATAGACAGTGAAGTTTGTAGATGGAAAGTCCTGCTCGGTTTAGATTAATCTATCTGTTTTACATGCGATGCTGTGAAAGAAAAACACTATTTCAATGAACAATGTTTTGTCCAGGATGTAGGTGTCTTATTTAATGATTACCCGTTACCTCTTCAAGAAGTTACCTCTTCAAGAAGTTCCTATCCTTTGTGGGGGGTAATCAAATTCAAAGACACCCCTATAGCTGTAGCTGTTCTTCATTCTATTTACATTGTGTCAGGTTACTGCAAAACAGACAATTGATTAACTCATCCACTCTCTCCCTTGCTATTTGTATTGATCTGGCAGAAAACAATTTTATTTTACTAGGCAAGTCAGTAAAGAACAAATTCTTATTTTCAATGACAGCATAGGAACAGTGGGTTAACTGCCTGTTCAGGGGCAGAAAGACAGATATGTACCCTGTCAGCCCGGGGATTTGAACTTGCAACCTTACAGTTACTAGTCCAACACTCTAACCACTTGGCTACCCTGCCGCCCCAGGGTAGGCTAGTAATTATGTAATTATGAAGAGATAAGATCTGTGAATAAAGATAGTGCCTGGTCTATTCTTCTCTTAATGCAGGCTGTGCAGGGTACGGTTGGTAGGATTCATGCTTACTGTATAATGGTCTTCCAGTACCTTAGGAGTTGTACTCAAAGAAGAACATGTTCTCCACATGGTTGCACACTTATCCTTCATGTGATGTGATTCAGAAATAGCACATAGTCCTCTATGATGAGACAACAATGAAAGGATCTGCATGGCCATGTTGGCTGCATCATGTGATGGGGTCCTTGTTGTTCTCTGTAGTGCAGGATTGGTACAATGACATGCCTCTGAGTACCAGGATGACCATCAAAGGCAGCAGGCATTGATCCGTATCTTCAAACACTGCATTACAGAATTGAATTAAAGAGACATTTAGTGCACAAACATTTAGACATCAAAACCTCAGCTGTTGCCTGGAGACTAGCGAAACCGGCTAAGTGTCTAGAGAGAGAGAGAGAGAGAAGAGAGAGAGAATGGACAGACTGAACTGACATACAGAGGGTAAGAATGCACAAGGACTGAAATTGCCCCTCCTTGTAAGAGGCCCAGGTGTACCCTGTTATCCACTGTCTGTAATTCAATCTGCCTGCTGAATTCACTGGTGGAGTATGCAGTAATTCATATTTGGCCTTTTATCAAGGCACCTTTTTGCAGTCAATTACTATTGAAAGTCAATTTATATACACAGATAAATATATTTTCCAACTTTAAAAAAATGACATCCTCACACTTCATTGTTTTCAATTTAAGGTCATATGCAGTTAGACCATAGAGAGAAAACATTTTGCATTGATGTGTAAGTCATTGACTGAACTCTGGCTCTACTATGGCATGTTCATACTGTAGTAGTCGATATACACAGCTCGCTCAATGTTCCTTAGTATGTTCACAAAGCACTGTTTCTAAGTGACCACAAGATGGCATCTGCTAACACATTTGGTTTGTTTGCGTGATGCACTTGAATGTCTATAGTTCCCAAACAAACTCCAACGCATGTTCAATTTTGGCCAATGTCAACACCAAAATGGCCACACACTATGATATACTGTTTTGTTATAATAATTTAACCTCCAGGTGTTGAGGAATCGTTCTGGTATTTCATTTTCAGAAAAACATTTTACTTTATGCAAGATAAATTGATTTCAAATGAAGTGTAAGTGACCATATTAATCAAATTAACCCAGAGCCACCTTGGGTAATACCAATTTCTCTATATAGTTTGATTGAAATGATGTGGTGCTTTTTCCACCAGAGAGAATGGTCCTCAGCTCCTTGCTCACCCCTCTCCTATCTTCTAATAAAGCCAATCAGTGCACCGTCAGAGCAGAAAGCCAGTGACGATCTGCACCTGGTCTCCCAGGGTTGTCTGATTAGGAGAGGTCGGAGGGCAGGGCAGCCAGTTCACCTCTACCCCCAACATCTCCCCATCCTCGTCAACCAGCAGCACCCCAGGCCTCCCCTGGAGCAGAGGCTCCAGAAGGCTCCAGTTCAAAGCCTTGCCACACCAGACCTTTAGGGCCTTATCTGCCCAGGTGTCAGGCAGCAGGCAGCTATCCCTGGATGCTTCTGTAGTGACAAATGGTACTGTAGAACGCAAATCCATATCTGGGGTAAGACCTATGTAATTAACACTGAATGAGAAATGTGTCATTTAAAAAAGTGTCCTGTTAAAGTTTATATTTTAAACTTGTAAGATGTCATTGTTAAAAACAATGATCTGTGAACAAATTCATATTTATTACAAATTAGGGCTAAATAGAATCTAGCAGGATAATGATGTCCACTGCTCAAATACCAATAGATTTTTGTTGATACAATTACAATTATATTAGGCATATCAATTGTCCCTGAATTATGGGATTGCCCCCCCACTAAAATCCTTGCTGTGAGGTTTCTGTCCTCCCTTATTCCACCCCCACTCCTATTGCTCTGTGGCCACACCCAGTCATAAAAGAGTTTGAAGGCCGTGTGTGGATAGAGGGGTGGGGACAGAAACCTGCCATGTCTGTTTTGGGGTAAACAGTTCAGCCGTGTTGAGCACTGTCTTCTCCCCTCACCACATGCAGTGATCCTTTGCAAAGATACACACAGATTCAATGATTAGTCTTGGTATAATTTGCCAGTGGAGAGGCACGAGAATTTCAGATGTTACGTTTTCACACACGCACATGGGTTCCCATGCTGTCAGATAACACTTTTATGGCTTCATTATGACATGTAATATCTATTGAAATGCATACTATTAACTCAGTTTAACTTGTTCACCTACACATAGGAAGGAATAACAACACATTCTACACTGAAATGAGTGTTGGTTCAATATTGTACCTTGTCAAATACATTCCCAACTGGGTACACACACATACACACACATTTTCTTATGGCCACATTTCCTGGATGCAATCTGCCAGGAGACTCATGTGCCCGATAAGGCAACGAGAACAGGCTCTGATGTAAGGCTATGAACCATTTTACAGTTTGCCATTATGCTGGGGTCCGCCGTTGGGCTTCCTGGATATGCAGGGCTAATATTTAACAAGGAGCTTGTGAAACACTGTCGACAGATGACCCCATGGCTGTGAATGAATCACCGCTGTGACTGTACTCAGGTGTTGGTGTGCTGTGCTAGCAGGGTTTGTTCCTCTAGGGCTTGCTGCATTTGCATAGATAAGACTCCCTTTTGATGGTTAATAGGTTGGTATTGAGGGAACAGACACCACCCTGGAGAAGAGAGAAGCTGATGAGATAAGGGGCCCTTGGAAAGCAGACATGCAGCCGGTGGTTAAGAATCACAGCTTAAAGTAGAGCTCCGCCAAGATGATGCAATTGAGACTGCCTGATATAAGGAATATGGAAGTGAACCACAATTTAAATGAAACTGCAATAGAGGATGTTGTTGACTGGCAATCCATGTGTGTGTGATACTATCTATAGTTCAAGAACAAAACCCCACCTCTCTCCATCTTCAACCCCACCCCCTCCTCTCGCTCGCTCGCTCTCTTCCTCTTTTCTAAACATGCACAGACATGTGTTACAAATGTTGATGGATGTCTTCAACAGGCCAGCCGTTCATCTTCATAGATCCCTCTTTATAAGAATTGGTGTCAAAACATGACCTCCTAATGGATGGCTTGCACAGACACGATCAGACATATAGCCCAAACCTGCTCTATGGTGTTTGACATGTCTTATGATTGTCTGGTCTCCCATATTACCAGGTTGTACTTCATAAGTACCACTGATTGTGGCTCACAAGGTCTAGCCAACAGGTCTATCCTGCTTGTGTCTCAGATGATACTGTATTGAATATATAGTTCTGAAGATATGAGTCCTACTGATGTTACATTTACAACACGCAGCTACCGAAGTCTGAGAGGCGGGTGACAGATGTTCAACCTGATAAATGTTTCTAAATCTGCTCTATGTCATGTCCCAGCTGTGGAAGTGTCAAATAAAAATGCCAGTGTTGTATTCTCATCTGATATTTATCAAGCAACAACATTTCAAATGACTGATATGGTTGTGATGAAGGTATCATACTTGTACTTTTATTCAGCTTTGTTGAGGTAGATGATTACAATATAATGAATTTACTCCACAAAGAAATTCCCTCTTCTTTCTCCCACCAATTTGAATTCAACGTGTCCTGTGAGATCATTCTGCCTGTTTTTTCCGCCTTGTCCCTCCTATCTAGGGCTGTTAGGATCGGGATGACGCCACCTTTGCTCCGCCCCAAAGCAAACTCGCTCTTCGCGTTCATTTCATTCCTGTTCTCATTCCGAGCATTCTTCGCATCTCTGTCCGTGCGCTGTCGATTCACGTACACATATCCGGCTGGCCCAGAAACACAACAATAACTTTACACAGTTTACAAAAAAAATGTAATATCCCACATTAGACAAACAAAGGGGGACGAATTGTATTACAAATAACAATAACGGAGGTGTTTGAGGTAAGTTTCAATGTAGTTAATGATATGCAAAATGGTTGCAGACTAACACTGTTATGATGAAGTTGCGCCTTTCATTAGAAATAAGAAGTAATGTATGGTATTAGAATGAGTGGGCATATTTTTATATTACAATAAAAGTGTTTTGGTGAGATTTTAGGTTGCCGTTTCTTGTCGCTGTTGCAACAGGGTGCTTTCACTTTGTCCACTCAGTGTTGTATTGACTGACACGAAAATCTTTGACATTTTTCAAATTTTTGTAAAGAAGCTCGACCATACGCCCTATTATATCGCAGTAAGTCCAGTGCATGAACCTCAAACTCCTAACAGGATTCCGGATACGATTGGACGTACATTATTTTATGAATGACAATTTTGGACAAGATGACGGATCAAAATGTTGCTGTTTTCTTCTCCTTAGTTGGCTCACCCGGGAGTTGGAGATTTCAGTGGAACATTTTCGGAGCAGTGCAAAAACATTCTGCTGAAAGACTTGTTGCTCCAACACCTTTGGTC
Organism: Oncorhynchus masou masou; assembly: GCF_036934945.1. Taxonomy (NCBI): domain Eukaryota; kingdom Metazoa; phylum Chordata; class Actinopteri; order Salmoniformes; family Salmonidae; genus Oncorhynchus; species Oncorhynchus masou. Next base: position 34,356,244 of record NC_088213.1, read on the forward strand.
GTGTATTTTATCAATCGTCCCTTGAAGTCACTGTAAGTATATGTTTTGTTATTTTATCAGGTTTAGGCTACAAAAATTCCATCAAATTCTTCGCATTCCATTTTCCATATGCGGTATTGATTCAACCGATCATAGGCAAGATCCATCAATGTTGCCGAATTGATTAGATGTGTTTTTAAGATAGTTTTTGATCATCTTTGACAGTAGAATATTGTGGCCTACATTTAAACACATATTAGCCTACATTCAAACACATATTGCCCATGTGCCATCACAGTGTAGGATAGTGGGCCGGGCAACATACTTTTAGAGAATATAATTGATAAAGCACAATATGTTACATTTACAAAATAATCTGAAAATATTATTACATAATTTTGGTGTTCTAGAGATAGTGGATGAAAACATTTGATATCTGTTTGGATTCAAAGCTAGGTTTTACTAGGCTTTCGGCACTGTTGAAACGTTGCAAAAAAAGAAAAAGACCATTGCTACCCAGTTCTTATTTGCAACTCCCTTTGTCTGTTTAGTTTTTAAACAATTGGTAATTCAATATAGATTTGAACTATTTCAAAAATAAATTCTTACAAGTAGGTTATTGTGGGCTTTGAGCTATGTTTATGTCTGCTTCATTGCTCTGTTCGATCCTTGTTTTCCATATCCGCCTTTTTTCGGCATACATTGTTTCCTGCTCAGCTAAAATAGGAATAAGTCACAGGGATGGGGTGTCGTATTATGTAGCCAAGGCCACTTCTATGTGTTACAAAGTTTCATCGCATCCTAAGAAACCGTGTGATCCGATGCCTATTATATATAGGCCTAAAACGTTAGTCCGTTAATCTCAGGAAAATCTTGATCAAGGTTAAGGGAGATTATGGAGCTTTCTATTCCTTTAGAATTTCGTAATATACATTAATTACCTATAGGTTACACAGATGCGCAGCTGTTGCTATTTTAAGGATGAATTTGTTGCGGGAAACTTTGCACTGCCTTTTATTGTAGGCTATGTGGATGTAGTGGTTTGCGCTGATGCTATTGCAGAGCTATGATACAGAGATATGAATATTAATAGGTTATGTAGCCTGCCCTCACTTGAACCAAATTCTAAACGTCATCAAGGTCACCACATCAGATGCAATTCCAATATAGTTTGTCTGATATTTAAGCAAATATATTTTATAGAGTAGGCCTATGTAATTATTGTGTAATTAACTTATAGTGTTGTTTATAGTATCTCAAAGAATGTAAACCTTTCAATTATAACTGTATATGCTTGTTGGTGAATATAGAAGGTGAAATGTCTTGGTTATTTCTATGCATGGTGATATACACTTAATTCGTGACTAAACAAACCTAACTGCATGAGGGTATTCTTTGGCTGTGCAAGTTCTCTGCTATGGAGTGGAATTCAGCTCTTAATACAAGTTAGGGTTAACCCTTACCCTAATCCTAACCCTAATCCTAACCCTAATCCTAACCCTAATCCTAACCCTATTGTGTGATGGGGAAAAACTTCTTTCTTGCAGCTAATTACCATCTTATATTTCAGTATCTCTCCCTTGAAAATAGGGTCCAGCAAGATACAATGTGTTATTGGTTGATTCCTGTAACTATGCTATTATAATTTACTACATTAAATATGTTGACTTCTATCAGACTTAACCCCTGATATGTCATGATGTTGAGAAGTAAAGCTGCTTGCTGTAGGTGGGAAATCGGGAACAGCAATAGATGCTTTGTTTTCTGCTTATGCAACAAGTGGACCTGTTGGACACTCGCCTGCATGGCATTTTCAAGTGCAAGAATAGTACATTGTCTTTGCTTGACTCCATGTGTTTTTGCTTTTGAAAGTGGGCTTATGAATTCCCATTTTACCAGATGATATCAGTTGAACCCCAAGTGTGTGTAAAGTTAAGAATTATTATAATTATCTGGAATTTCTCTTTTTCAAAAGTAATACCATATGTATGTTGAAACCCAATCACATAAACATATAAGATTAATAAATAATAACAAGTCAATGTACATTATGGAAATATGCTACAAAGGCATTCAATAATGTATATCAAATGTATTGCAGGTATTTTGAACTTGGCATTTAACACAGATAGACTGTAGCCTACTAAGACCGTCCTCCCCCATTTCTGAACATAAGCTTCACATAGTTTTTTGTTATAAAATTCATTTAGCCCCAATGACTCATCGGACGGGTACAGTTGAAGTCGGACGTTTACATACACTTTAGCCAAATAGATTTAAACTCAGTTTTTCACAATTCCTGACATTTAATCCTAATAAAAATTCCCTGTTTTAGGTCAGTTAGGATAACGACTTTATTTTAAGAATGTGAAATGTCAGAATAATAGTAGAGAGAATGATTTATTTCAGCTTTTATTTATCTCATCACATTCCCAGTGGGTCAGAAGTTTACATACACTGAATTAGTATTTGGTATCCTTGCCTTTAAATTGTTAAACTTGGGTCAAACGTTTTGGGTAGCCTTCCACAAGCTTCCCACAATAAGTTGGGTGAATTTTGGCCCATTCCTCCTGACAGAGTTGGTGTAACTGAGTCAGGTTTGTTGGCCTCCTTGCTCGCACATGCTTTTTCAGTTCTGTCCATACATTTTCTATAGGATTGATGTCAGGGCTTTGTGATGGCCATTCCAATACCTTGATTTTGTTGTCCCTGAGCCATTTTGCCACAACTTTGGAAGTATGCTTGGGGTCATTGTCCACTTGACATGTTGCTTCAATATATCCACAGCATTTTCCTCCTCATGATGCCATCTATTTTTGTGAAGTGCACCAGTCCCTCCTGCAGCTAAGCATCCCCACAACATGATGCTGCCACCCCCGTGCTTCACTGTTGGGAAGGTGTTCTTCGGCTTGCAAGCCGTCCCCTTTTTCCTCCAAACACAACGATGGTCATTATGGCCAAAAAGTTCAATTTTTGTTTCATCAGACCAGAGGACATTTTTCCAAAAAGTACGATCTTTGTCCCCATGTGCAGTTGCAAACCGGAGTCTGGCTTTTTTATGGTGGTTTTGGAGCAGTGGCTTCTTCTTTGTTCAGTGGCCTTTCGGGATATGTTGATATAGGACTCAGTTTACTGTGGATATAGATACTTTTGTGCCTGTTTCCTCCAGCATCTTCACGAGGTCCTTTGCTGTTGTTCTGGGATTGATTTTCACTTTTCGCACCAAAGTACGTTCATCTCTAGGAGACTAAATGCGTCTCATTCCTGAGCGGTATGGCGGCTGCGTGGTCCCATGGTGTTTATACTTGCGTACCATTGTTTGTTACAGATGAACGTGGTACCTTCCGTTTGTTAACAAGAAATTTGTGGCGTGGTTTAAAAATGAGTTTTAATGACTCCAACCTAAGTGTATGTAAACTTCCGACTTCAACTGCATTTGTTAGCACTCAATTTGACATGTGCAGTTGCTATGTGATGGAAGTGAGCTTCACAAATGAACTACATCATACAAAAACACATTTAAGCTTAAAGCTAGAATCCTTATTAAAACAATATTAAAGCGTTTTCCCCATCCCTGTTTGGGGCTGGATAAATGTAACCACTCTCAAATTCATAGACAGAGCTATGGATGTAAGGACTGACCACCAATGGTATGAAAGGTGTAGTTTAACCATGTTTTGAGGCTATAGAATGATTGTTTACATTTGCATCGTCTACAAACATTGGAGTAAAACAAGCATATATTCTGGGTTCTGATGGGGTACGACAGTTTAACTAATCTCATGACATATAGTTGATGTCGGAAGTTTGCATACACTTAGGTTGGAGTCATTAAAACTTGTTTTTCAACCACTCCACACATTTCTTGTTAACAAACTATAGTTTTGGCAAGTCAGTTAGGACATCTACTTTGTGCATGACACAAGTAATTTTTTCAACTATTCTTTACAGACAGATAATTTCACTTGGGGACTGTGAAAATTATGTCATAGCTTTAGAAGCTTCTGATAGGCTAATTGACATCATTTGAGTCAATTGAAGGTGTACCTGTGGGTGTATTACAAGGCCTCCCTTCAAACGCAGTGCCTCTTTGCTTGACATCATGGGATAATCAAAGGAAATCAGCCAGGACCTCAGAAAATAAATTGTAGACCTCCACAAGTCTGGTTCATCCTTGGGAGCAATTTCCAATCGACTGAAGGTACCACGTTCATCTGTACAAACAATAGTATGCAAGTATAAACACCATGGGACCACGCAGCCGTCATACCGCTCAGGAAGGAGACTCGTTCTGGCTCCAAGAGATGAACGTACTTTGGTGCGAAAAGTGAAAATCAATCCCAGAACAACAGCAAAGGCCCTTGTGTAGATGCTGGAGGAAACAGGCACAAAAGTATCTATATCCACAGTAAAATGAGTCCTATATTGGCATAACCTGAAAGGACACTCAGCAAGGCAGAGGCCACTGATCCAAAACCTCCATAAAAAAGCCAGATTATGGTTAGTAACTGCACATGGGGACAAAGAGCGTACTTTTTGGAGAAATGCCCTCTGGTCTGATGAAACAAAAAAGCACGGGGGTGGCAGCATCAAGTTGTGGGGGTGCTTTGCTGCAGGAGGGACTGGTGCACTTCACAAAATAGATAACATCATGAGGAGGAAAATTATGTGGATATATTGAAGCAACATCTCAAGACATCAGTCAGGAAGTTAAAGCTTGGTCGCAAATGGGTCTTCCAAATGGACAATGAGCCCAAGCATACTTCCAAAGTTGTGGCAAAATGGCTTAAGGACAACAAAGTCAAGGTATTGGAGTAGCCATCACAAAGCCCTGACCTCAATCCCATAGAAAATCTGTGGGCAGAACTGAAAAAGCGTGTGCGAGCAAGGAGGCCTACAGTTACACCAGCTCTGTTAGGAGGAATGGGCCAAAATTCACCCAATTTATTGTGGGAAGCTTTTGGAAGGCTACCCGAAACAGTTTGACCCAAGTTAAACAATTTAAAGGCAATGCTACCAAATACTAATTGAGTGTATGTAATCTTCTGACCCACTGGGAATGTGATGAAATAAATAAAAGCTGAAATAAATCATTCTATCGACTATTATTCTGACATTTCACATTCTTAAAATGAAGTGGTGATCCTAAGTGACCTAAGACAGGGAATTTTTACGAGAATTAAATGTCAGGAATTGTGAAAAACTGAGTTTAAATGTATTTGGCTAAGGTGTATGCAAACTTCCGACTTCAACTGTAAGTTATATTCTTCAAGAATCAATGGGTATACAGTGCCTTCGGGAAGTTTTCTGACCCCTTGACTTTTTCCACATTTTGTTAGATTACAGCCTTATTCTAAATTTAATTAAAATTATTTTTTTCTCAGCAATCTACACACAATGCCCAATAATGACAAAGTATTCCGACCCTTTGCTATGAGACTCAAAATTGAGCTCTGGTGCTGTAACGGGTTTCTTCTACCTCCTTCTCTAACGAAGAGGTGGAACAAGGATCGGACCAAAATGCAACGTGGTTCGTTCGATACATCTTTAATGATGAAAAACACGAACAATACAAAACAACAAACGTCGAAAACCGAAACAGCCCTGACTGGTGCAACAAACACAGAGACATGAACAATCACCCACAAACACACAGTGAAACCCAGGCTACCTAAATATGGTTCCCAATCAGAGACAATGATAATCACCTGACTGATTGAGAACCGCCTCAGGCAGCCATAGACTAATCTGTACACCCCACACAACCCCAAGACGGAACACACTACAAACAAAACCATGTCACACTCTGGCCTGACCCAATAAATGAAGATAACATAATAAATATAGACCAGGGCGTGACAGAACCCCCCCCCCCCCCAAGGTGCGGACTCCCGGACGCACAGCAAAAACAATAGGGAGGGTCCGGGTGGGCGTCTGTCCATGGTGGCGGCTCCGGCTTGGGACGTGGAACCCACTCTATGAATGTCTTAGTCCCCCCTCATCGCGTCCTAGGATTGTCCACCCTCGCCGCCGACCATGGCCTAGTAGTCCTCACCCAGAACCCCACTGGACTGAGGGGCAGCTCGGGACAGAGGGGCAGCTCGGGACAGAGGGGCAGCTCGGGACAGAGGGGCAGCTCGGGACAGATGAGCAGCTCGGGACAGAGGAACAGCCCGGGACAGAGGAACAGCCCGGGACAGAGGAGCAGCTCGGGACAGAGGAAGCCCAGCACTGAGAGGAAGCCCAGCACTGAGAGGAAGCCCAGCACTGAGAGGAAGCCCAGCCAGGTAGTTGAATCCGGCAGATCCTGGCTGGCTGGCAGTTCTGGCAGATCCTGGCTGACTAGCGGATCTGGAAGAGTCTGGTTGACTAGCAGATCTGGAAGAGTCTGGTTGACTAGCAGATCTGGAAGAGTCTGGTTGACTAGCAGATCTGGAAGAGTCTGGTTGACTAGCAGACCTGGAAGAGTCTGGCTGACTGGCAGATCTGGAAGAGTCTGGCTGACTGGCAGATCTGGAAGAGTCTGGCTGAGTGGCAGATCTGGAAGAGTCTGGCTGACTGGCAGATCTGGAAGAGTCTGGCTGACTGGCAGATCTGGAAGAGTCTGGCTTACTGGCGGATCCTGGCAGACTGACGGCTCTGGCTGCTCCACGCTGACTGGCAGCTCTGGCTGCTTCATGCTGACTGGCGGCTCTGGCTGCTCCATGCTGACTGGCGGCTCTGGCTGCTCCATGCTGACTGGCGGCTCTGGCGGCTTCTTGCAGACTGACAGCTCTGGCTGCTCCATGCAGACTAACAGCTCTGGCAGCTCCTTGCAGACTGGCAGCTCCTTGCAGACTGACAGCTCCTTGCAGACTGGCAGCTCCATGCAGACTGGCAGCTCTGGCTGCTCCTTGCAGACTGGCAGCTCTGGCTGCTCCATGCAGATTGACAGCTCTGGCGGCTTCTTGCAGACTGACAGCTCTGGCTGCTCCATGCAGACTAACAGCTCTGGCAGCTCCTTGCAGACTGGCAGCTCCTTGCAGACTGACAGCTCCTTGCAGACTGGCAGCTCCATGCAGACTGGCAGCTCCATGCAAACTGGCAGCTCTGGCTGCTCCTTGCAGACTGGCAGCTCTGGCTGCTCCATGCAGACTGGCAGCTCTGACTGCTCCATGCAGACTGGCAGCTCTGGCTGCTCCATGCAGACTGGCAGCTCTGACTGCTCCATGCAGACTGGCAGCTCTGACTGCTCCATGCAGACTGGCAGCTCTGGCTGCTCCATGCAGACTGGCAGCTCTGGCTGCTCCATGCAGACTGGCAGCTCTGACTGCTCCATGCAGACTGGCAGTTCTGGCTGCTAAACGGGCAGGAGACTCCAGTAATGCTGTAGAGGCGGAAGGCTCTGGCAGAGCTAAACAGGCGGGAGGCTCCAGCAGCACAAGAGAGGAGGAAGGCTCCGGCAGCGCTGGAGAGGCGAGGCGCACTGTAGGCCTGATGCGTGGTGCTGGCACTGGTGGTACAGGGCCGAGGACACGCACAGGAAGCCTGGTGCGGGGAGCTGCCACCGGAGAGCTGGTGTGTGGAGGTGGCAGAGGATGGGCTAGACCGTGAAGGCGTACTGGAGATCTTGAGAGCAGTGTTGGCACAGGACGTGCAAGGCTAGGGATGTGCACAGGAGGCCTGGTGCGTGAGGCTGGCACCAACTTCACCAGCCGACTAACACGCACCTCAGGACGAGTATGGAGCGCTGACCCAGGTGCCATCAAATCCCTGACACGTTCCGTCAGGCGAATTCCATGCAAAAAGCACCAACACAGCAACTCCCTCATTTCTCTCTCCTCCAATTTCCCCATTAACTCCTTCACAGTCTCTGCTTCGCTCACCTCCAACACCGGTTCTGGTCTCCTCCTTGGCTCCTCACGATAAACAGGGAGAGTGGGCTCAGGTCTGACTCCTGACTCTGCCACACTCTCCCTGAGCCTCCCCCCAATAAATGTTTGGGCTGACTCTCGGGCTTCCATCCGCGTTGCCGCGCTGCCTCCTCATACCAGCGCCTCTCAGCTCTCTCCGCCTCCAGTTCTTCTTTGGGGCGGCGATATTCTCCAGGCTGATCCCAGGGTCCTTCTCCGAACAATTTCTCCTCCCAAGTCCAGAAGTCCTGTGATCGCTGTTGCTGCCTTTGTTGCTTCTCCTGTGGCTCCTGCCTGTTGACACGTTGCTTGGTCCGTTTGTGGTGGGTGATTCTGTAACGGGTTTCTTCTACCTCCTTCTCTAACGAAGAGGTGGAACAAGGATCGGACAAAAATGCAACGTGGTTCGTTCGATACATCTTTAATGATGAAAAACACGAACAATACAAAACAACAAACGTTGAAAACCGAAACAGCCCTGACTGGTGCAACAAACACAGAGACAGGAACAATCACCCACAAACACACAGTGAAACCCAGGCTACCTAAATATGGTTCCCAATCAGAGACAACGATAATCACCTGACTCTGATTGAGAACCGCCTCAGGCAGCCATAGACTAATCTGTACACCCCACACAACCCCAAGACGAAACACACTACAAACAAACCCATGTCACACCCTGGCCTGACCCAATAAATGAAGATAACATAATAAATATAGGCCAGGGCGTGACAGGTGCATCCTCTTTCCATTGATCATCCTTGAGATGTTTCTACAACTTAATTTGAGTCCACCTGTGGAAAATTCAATTGATTGAACATGATTTGGAAAAGCGCACACCTGTGTATATACACTGTCAACTGTCCCACAGTTGACAGTGTATGTCAGATCAAAAACCAAGGGTACCAAAACATTTCTGCTGTATTGAAGGTCCCCAAGAACACAGTGGCCTCCATCATTCTTAAATGGAACACGTTTGGATCAACCAAGTCTCTTCCTAGAGCTGGCCACCTGGCCGAACTGAGCAATTGGGGGAGAAGGGCCTTGGTCATGGAGGTAACCAAGAAACTGTTGGTCACTCTGACAGAGCTCTAGAGTTCCTCAGTGGAGATGGGAGAACCTTCCAGAAGAACAACCATCTCTGCAGCACTCCACCGATCAGGCCTTTATGGTAGTGTGACCAGGCGGAAGCCACTCCTCAGTAAAAGGCACGTGACAGCCTTCTTGGAGTTTGCCGAAAGACATCTAAAGACGCTCAGACCATGAGAAACAAGATTTTTTAGTCTGATGAAGCCAAAATGGAACTCTTTGGCCTGAATGCCAAATGTCACGTCTGGAGGAAACCTGACACCATCCCTACGGCGAAGCATGGTGGTGGCAGCATAATACTGTGGGGATGTTTATCAGCGGCAGGGACGGGGAGACTAGTCAGGATCGAGGCAAAGATTAACGGAGCAAAGTACAGAGAGATCCTTGATGAAAACCTGCTCCAGAGCGCTCAGGACCTCAGACCGGGTCGAAGGTTCACCTTCAAACAGGACAATGACCCTAAGCACACAGCCAAGACAATGCAGGAGTGGCTTCATTTGCACACACTGTATACAGATTTTCTATTGTGTTATTGACTTTACGTTTGTTTATCCCATGTGTAACTCTGTGTTGTAGTTTTCTTGTCGCACTGCTTTGCTTTGTCTTGACCAGGTCGCAGTTGTAAATGAGAACTTGTTCTCAGTTGGCCTACCTGGTTAAATAAAGGTGAAATACATTTTTTTATTTTTTTATTCTCTGAATGTCCTTGAGTGGCCCAGACAGAACTCGGACATGAACCTGATCGAACATCTCTGGAGAGATCTGAAAATAGCTGTTCCCTCAATGCTCCCTGTCCAACCTGAAAGAGCTTGAGAGGATCTGCAGAGAATGGGAGAAACTCCCCAAATACAGGTATGCCAAGCTCATACGCAAGAAGACTCGAGGCTGTAATTGCTGCCAAAGGTGCTTCAACAAAGTACAGAGTAAATGGTCTGAATACTTATGTAAATTTGATATTTCAGTTTTTTGTTTCAATAAATTTGCAAAAAATAATAAAACCTGTTTTTGCTTTGTCATTATGGGGTATTGTGTGTAGATTGATGAGGGGAAAAACAATTTAATACATTTTAGAATAATGCTTTAATGTAACAAAATGTGGAAATGGTCATCTGAATACTACCCGAATGCACGGTATATCATTAATTTATCATTTAAAAAATGAATGTAGGATTCTAGCTTTAAAACATGCTCCAAAATGTGAGTTTTTGAACCTCAACATGCAGTAGTTGTACGCAGACCACCTCTTTCTGAATACACATGCCTTTTTATAGATCCCACCGCTGTACTGTTTTGGCTAAGAATGTGGAAGTCTCAGGGCCGGGAAAAGAAGAATATAGTCTTTCACTTGTGAAATGTGGGGAGAATATGTGCATTGCTGAGGCATTGAGTGGATTGGATTTCTTCTGGGAGCAGAGAGAGACCCATTGTCTTTCCTGTTGTCAAGACTGAATGTGTGTGAGGCTGTTGAGCTGCTGAGTGCAAACAAGCCCGTTCTCATTGACATCTGCTTGGGTCATTTTCTGCACCTGTATGAAAAAAATGCAAATATCAACATTTGCTCTAGCTTGTACTGCTCTGAGATTTCATGCCAACGACCATTAGTCAACTTGTGGTTCTACGTCCTGGCCAGGCCATTGTTATGTCAAAAACAGGCTGTACTGGCTTTGGCACCATATGGCTCTTGTATGCTTCTGATAAGCTATCTGTTCCCTTGCTATATAATTTAATATGCTTCATATTTTATTCACCAGCTGTTGTAGGACAGTGTGCGTGTGTTATTGTAGGTGAGTGCATGTATGTGTATTTGTGCACATATGTGATTTCGTCTTACCATGAAATTCCTGGCCTAGAATTATACTTCAATGTTTACTAAGCATAAATGTTGAAGCGAACCACAAATACATTCATAGTTATTGTAAACAAGTTCACCTAGTCAAGGCATCAGTAGGTATGACTGAACCACACATGGGCATTACCACATCATTTACAATCAGCAAGCTTGTTTTTCCCTCTGTGGTCATGGGCCATTGTGAAGATGTAAACTGTAGTGGGATACAGCCCAAAGCAAACGGGCACTTCCTGTCGTTTTAATATTCCACTAAGTCATAATTTCCTATTAAAATCCATCTGCGGTCAAAACTAATTCAGAGTTATCACAGGCAAAAGAATGCCATGGAAACCGTTGGATCTTTGAGTGTGTTGGTTTTGTGCAGGGGGATTGTACTTGGGCTGGTGCCACATGTTAAGTTTTCCTTCACAATGCCATTTTATGTATTTATTTATTAGTAAAGGTTGGCATGGAAGAAATGTTATTTTCTTCAGAAAATCTATTCTTGTTCGATCCTCTTACATTTGTTGCATTCTTTAAGAAATGGAAACAGCTGTTAGGAATAAATGCCTAAACATATCAAAAGCACAATTAGGAATACCCAACAAATATGTTATATTCCTGTATGATAACAGTCTGAGAAATGCCTTGTGGGAATCTGAATGGCACAAAGCATTCCTTTATCTAATCAAGGGAAGAATTGATGAAATGAAAGGATGCTGCTTTTGTTATAGCTACACAAAACAGGAGGAGTAGTGCGAGTGAAAGAGATGTGATCTGTAATTTAATCTGGACACAGGGTCGTTAATTGTGTAATTACATCCAGACATTTAGCAGGGGAGGGACTCATCGTCACATCATTGTGTCTGTGATCGGATAGCATGCGTCACTAAAACACACTACCGTACTGCTGGGTTCCAGTCACTCAGTACTTTGAGGTAAACTCTGTTTTAGAAAGAGAATTTTGCAGTATGGTCTGCTGCTCAACAGTTTCAGTAAGGCCTCAGAGAGGCCGATGTAGAGTGCCACCAAAAAGGAAAAGCTGGCTCAAAGCCACTGACGTCATCTAAGTAAATCTGCTTCAGGACTGCAGTCATAAAATGACTGCAGGCTAGAGTGCACTTTGGCCTTGTCAACCACCTTTGCAAGTGTAATTCACTTTTTCTCCATATGTATAATTATGGCAAACAGCTTTTGTATTAATTTGTTTGTCCCACTTTGTCTGTTGGTATATTGACTTTACCTCATCATATGTTAATTTTCAAAAGGTCCAAAGCACTTTCTCCCTAGATAAGTCAAAGAGTCAATGAAACCTTGAAAAACAAAGATGTAGAGCATTATACTGCCATACTGTTGCAGGAAATCTGGGGGAAATAAGAAGGAAAGAGAAACATAAAATGTAAGAGCTTTCCTCATCTTTAGAAGTCATACAGTAAAGAAACCACTGTTTCAGCACTGTACAATTATAGTCTTATAATTCGTACCATATGTCAGCCTCAGTCAGTTTCTCAGGAAAGCAAATAATGTTGATACAAATTCTGTCTTAATCACGTCTTATTAAACTGTAATGATTTGGAAGTTAGGATTGGGAAATTGTTATAAGCACCTTCCCTGCTTTCACATTCTCCTAACTCTTCTTTTTTGCATGAGGAAAAAGTCATTTAAACAAGCTACCACATGACCAGACACACATGAGAAGCAATATCTAATCCATGAATCATTAGATGAGTCAGTTCCTGAAACCACTATAAGCCTTCAAGTTGTTGGCCACAGCCGAAATCAGGAAATCCAGGCTTCAATAACTTCCTTTCCCAGTGCAGGCGATGCTAGTGGTTTAGTGCCCACTAGCAATAGGAAGATGTACGCCTGTGGAACAAAGGCCCTCAGTCACTTCATTTACTGAAACTGTTTATAATTTGTGGTCTGTATTCAAATGTGGGCTGTCCAGGCTCTCTGGCACCGTATACCCCAGTCCTCTCCTGTAATAAATCCCTACAAGGCCTTTCATTAATGGCTGCTGTATTGTTATCATGGCCGACAGAGATCAGGCAGGCTCGCTCTGCCCTGAAGCTGTCCTGGATTCAGCCGAGGCACAGATTAACTTTGGGTGAGCTCCCAACATTAGTATGCACTCTGTGCCCAGTGAATGAGTTTGAACTCTAGCCCGAAGCACAGCTTTCGTAGGTTTCTTTACGGCTTAGATCTATGTGTATGTAAATACTTCTGTAAGCATGTTTGGCTGGGAAAGCTGGGCCTAATATGATTGCACCTCGTAAACAGTTTAATTGCTCCATCTGAGGACCATACAGTACATTTAGCTTTGGTCCATTTTTGCGTTGATGCTGGATGTGGCTATGGACTACAGCATGTTGAGACATTCCTTGCATTTATTGAAGATGTTGCCTCAAAATGTTCTGACAAAGTTGTGTTTAGGTGTTGTTTTGCCCTGACAAATAAATCATTTTACAAGGTAAGCACTTCAATAGAGTTCCCCGCCTTACATTTTGGGCTTCAAATACGGAAATGATCATTGTCAATGTGAAACTTAGTTTTCTTTCAATAGTTCAATGGTTTTTTGTTTGTGTACACTGCTTGCTTAATTGGAAAAGCTCATGAAATGAATTAAAGCTTTGTGCTGAAGTTGGATGAAAAAATCAGTTGAGTAAATCAGAGTTTGAGAAAACCTTGAGTGAGGTTTGAGCTTTTGTTTGACACTGGCAGATTTATATGGTATTTGTTTCGTACAGTGACTCAACATGTACTTAACTAAGTCGGGTCAACAAGACATTTTCTCCATCAAATTACCTTGGAGCTTCATGGGGACGATGTGTCACATCTGGTCAAGCCCTCCTTTAAGTAACAATAAACTGGACAGCGTCCGCCACACAATGAACAGCAAACAAAATAGTTTCTAGAAAATTCCATTTTACCTTTCTGCCGGTAGCACCTTGGTAGTAGGGGCTGGTTTATGGCAGATGGAGGCCCAAACAGATATCCTTTCTGAGATGGAGGCATCTGTGATGGTGAGTGTGGTGTGGAGGAGCTGGATGCAGATGGTGGTCTTCATGCTCATCACTGATTTGTTTTTTTCATGCCAATCCACAGTGTCCTGACTGAGCCCGCGCCCAGCCTGAAGCCCCCAGACTGCTCTACTCTCATAACTGTCAGGGGATCCTTTATCTGCCGGACGTTTATTTACAGCTTTCATTTCCTGCGCTTTATGTGCTCCCCCTTTCTCCTCACTAGTGTGACGTGACCATGTGGAGACGTTGGAATGCCCTGCATATTTTTGACAAATTGAAGTTTATTGCGTCGAATGCATTGATTTCCAACATCATTGTTGCGGTTGGATGGCATGTTTTTATGTCATGGATTTGTAGTTCATAATTTCTGACGAGAAGAATGTATCATGGGCACATTTTTCAGCAGATCCTTTGCTAATTTTCTGAATAGACATCTACAGTAAAAGACTGGTCCCCTGCACTCCCACTGTATCTGATGTGATGCCCAGGTCTAGAAGGTGCTACTTGATTCTGATACGTCGTGAGGCAGGTGGGGACTGGGAGAGCTTCTTTGACAGTGCCTGTAAATCAATCCCATTCTCTACCGAGTAGAGATTGATCCCCGAGTGGCTGGCCCGTTGGTCGGGCGCTGGGCGGCGGGCTCCAGACCTCACATTTGAGTGGGATATTATCAGACAGATTCACTGCACCCAAGCCTGCTGGTTTAAAGAGGCATGAAATAAACGCTTGGCCGTTGCCAATAACAGAGGGAGCATTACCGAGCTACTCTACTGAACCTTTTGCTCTCTGCATTGGGAGATTGGTATTGAAAACCTTGTTCATTCATTTATCAGCACTCCATACCCAGCAGATTTATTCATGAAACCTGGAGAAAAATCCAATACTACGTAGATCAATCGGTTTGTCCCTGTGTACGGCAAGACATTCTTGTGTTCCCCTGCCCACCTTGTCATTTTCCTCTCCTTAAAGAGGCTACAGCAGAACAAATATCGTGCCTGTTTCAGAAAGAATAGATGTCTAACAGAAGAAGCCTCTTATTTCTATGTTGCTGGGTGTGTTCATCTCAGAAATGTAAAGACAAGCTTTCTGAATGTTTGAATCCTTTCATGAATGTTCTATTACTTTATATCTCAAGGTCCACACCGTACTACAGAAAGGGTTTCTGCTCGTCATTCTTGATACATGCCATTCCAGCTACAATGAACATGTTTTGATGAAGCAAACTGTAAATGGAATCTCAGTAATGTCCCATCATGGTAATATGCATAATTGGATATGTTTTGTTCCAAACATGAGGGCTTTGGCATACATTCAACATTACTGAAATAATTATCCAACGCCCATGGTACGCCTTTAAAACTCACAGCGACCATTGAGTTTTGTAATCACATGGTAATTATAGTTCTCCACAGTGCAGGCTTAACTACTAGGGGTCATTATGGGGTGCGCAAAAGCCATTCACAGGATCATTATTGCACCCTCTGAGATAACAGCACAAAAGGACTCCACATGGAAAATTACATTTGAGACCTCTCATCTGCTATTTCATTACCCAGGTCTGTATGATCGGTGAAATGGGTTCTTTTAATTTAAGGAGCTGGATTCCAACTTAGCGTGGACGAGAGTGGTTTATGTAATCTGCCGATAAGTGTCATCTCCCATAATGCCATGTCACAACTATGGCCCAACCCTTACCAATGCATTCACTTGTTGCCCGCTTTTGTCCTTATCTCGCTAATAAGACCATTTCCATGGTTCCGACCTTGGTGTGATAGGAGTATGCAATTATCTGTTAAGGTTCCAAGTGTTTCTACAGGTGACATTCCAACCTCTCTTTGGCTGGGATAATTAGTGTTCAGATTCTCAGACACTAGGAGACCAGCTCAATAGGAAACCTCACAGTCCCCATGGACCTCTCACATCTCAGGACAGTAATGGCTCTAGAGTACGTCTGTGGAGGTGGGAGAACCTTCAACCATCTGATTGATGCCACATGGTGTTTAAGACCAGGCATCTGGGGGGAGATGTTCCAGTCCATGTTTCAGAAGTATTTAACACAAAAATGATGTATTTACTAATTCCTAACATCTTTTAGTTCTCTATTTATCACATTATTACCTTCAAATCAAATTTGAATGGTCACGTGCCAAATACAACAGGTGTAGTAGACTTTACAGTGAAAAGTTTCCTTACGAGCCCATTCCCAACAACGCAGAGTTAAAAAGTAAAATAACCTTCGAACAGCATCAGTAATGGCTGTTCTAACTTGTGGGCCTGGTGGCTACTGAAGGTTTTGTGATAAACAAGGTGTAACATGGTGTCCTGGGGATATGTGGAGTCTATGAACACCAGTAACAGGAATACACAAGGAGATGGGTCTGTTCCATGACAGCCTATGTGATGAGGTGATAACGATTCCCACTACCACAGAGTCTTCTGCAGGAATAAAAGATCCCGGACCCACTCAGCAGAGAGTGAGCAGACGCAACAAAATTTACACACTCTCACACAGATGTGTGCCATATAAATGTGAAGGGTCGGTGGAGGTTGAAAAGGGGTTCTTTTTTAGGTTAGCTTAATTGAATAGACATTTTATGATTGTAGTTTGTAGAAATCCTTTTGAATTGATGCAAGAACCTTAATCATATTCCTTGTCAATAACCTTATTCACAAGAAGCTTGTTTTAAAACATATGGGTTGGAATGTACTCAACATAGTTGTACCGTAATGGAAATGTCAAACCAAGCCATATAGGGTTTGGCTTGGGAGTTTACAAGAGTTACAAAGACATTGGAATCAGAGTGTATAAAATATTAGGAATACCTTTTTCAAATAAAATCAAATAAAATTTTATTTGTCACATACACATGGTTAGCAGATGTTAATGCGAGTGTAGTGAAATGCTTGTGCTTCTAGTTCCGACAATGCTTTAATAACCAACAAGTAATCTAACTAACAATTCCAAAACTACTGTCTTTCTTATACATGACATAAACTGACCAGGTGAATCCAGGTGAAAGCTATGATCCCTTATTGATGTCACTTGTTAAATCCACTTCAATCAGTGTAGATGAAGGGGAGGAGACAGGTTAAAACATTATTTTAAAGTCTTGCGACAATTGAGACATGGATTGTGTATGTGTGCCAATCAGAGGGTGAATGGGCAGATAAAATATTTAAGTTCCTTTGTACGTGGTATGGTAGTAGGTGCCAGGCGCATCGGTTTGTGTCAAGAACTGCAACGCTGCTGGGTTTTTCACGCTCAACAGTTTCCCGTGTGTATCAAGAATGGTCCACCAACCAAAGGATATCCAATCAACTTTACACAACTGTGGGAAGCATTGGAGTCAACATGCCCTGACAACTCAATATTAGGAAGGTGTTCCTAATGTTTTGTATACTCAGTGTAGATGTTTATTATCTGTCTAAAAGTAATATTGTTGTAGTTGTATTGTCATTCCTAAGGGAAAGCAGGACACATGAAAACTTTCAATTATGCGAAGAATGTCTCCCTCTTCTGAATGTTGTACATTTGACAATCTCAAACTTTGTTCTATAGTGGTTTCCTTTGTTTAGGGAAATCTCTTTCCTCCATCTTCTCCAATGACCTTGAGAGAGTGTGACACGTAAAAAGTGAAATTCAATGATTGTCAACATCTTTTGAATTGTCCGTCCTATAGTACTAGTGCAGTGAGCCGAGTCTTTGTATCTTTGGATAGCACTATCGCCTCTGGAGTTCCAGTAAGTGAGTTTTTGGTAAGCACTCAGATTAGACAGTTCACTTCTCTAGGGACTAAACATGTCAATCATGATATAGTTTGTGTCATGTTTTATGACAGAATAGGGTTTACAAAATACGGTATTTCCCGTCAAAACCGGAAGTGTCGTTCAAAAGCATTATAAAGCATGTCTGGATTTGATTGGAGCTTTGGTCAGCATGAAAATTCAAACCTGATACTACCTGAGCCTGATGAGACATATATTAACCACATTTAATGAGCCCAAGCCCCCCAAAAAAACAAATGCCGTTATCTAAGCACACAGTGCCTTCGGAAAGTATTCAGACTCCTTGACTTTTACCACATTTTGTTACCTTACAGCCTTATTCTAAAATTGATTTTTTTTAAATCCATCAATCTTCACACAATACACAATAATGACAAAGCAAAAACAGGTTTTTAGAAATGTTTGCACATCTATTACAAATAAAAAACAGAAATGCCTTATTTACTTAAGTATTCAGACTCTTTGCTCTGAGACTCAAAATCGAGCTTTGGTGCATCCTGTTTCAATGGATCACTCTTGAGATGTTTCTACAACTTGATATAGTCCACCTGTGGTAAATTCAATTGATTGGACATGATTTGGAAAGGTTCTCTGGTTTGATGAAACCCAGATTGAACTCCTTTGGTCTGAATGCCAAACATCACGTCTGGTGGAAACCTGGCACGGTCCCTACGGTGAAGCATGCTGGTGGCAGAATCATGCTGTGGGGATGTTTTTCAGCGGCAGGGACTGGGAGACTAGTTAGGATCGAGGCAAAGATGAACGGAGCTAAGTACAGAGAGCTCTTTGATGAAAACCAGCTCCAGAGCTCTCAGGACCTCAGACTGAGGCGAAGGTTCACCTTCCAACGGGACAACGACCCTAAGCACACAGCCAAGACAACGCAGGAGTTGAATGTCTCTGAATGTCCTTGAGTGTCACAACCAGAGCCGGAATTAAACTTGATCGAACCTGACCGATCACTGGAGAGACCTGAAAATAGCTGTGCAGCATCGCTCCCCATCCAACCTGACAGAGCTTGAGAGGATCTGCAGAGAAGAATGGGAGAAACTCCCCAAATATTGGTGTGCGCCAAGCTTGTAGTGCCATTCCCAAGAAGACTCGATGCTGTAATCGCTGCCAAAGGTGCTTCAACAAAGTACTGACTAAAGGGTCTGAAAACTTATGTAAATGTATATTTCAGTTTTCTATTTTTTATAAATCAGCAACATTTCTAAAAACCTTTGTCATTATGAGGTATTGTGTGTAGATTGATGAGGGAAAAAACTATTTTATCAATTTTAGAATAAGGCTGTAACCTAACAAAATGGGAGAAAAAGTCAAGTGATCTGAATACATTCTGAAGGCACTTTATATGACATAAGCTACTGCACATTACTCAAGACAGAAAATCATAAAAGCCCATAGATGTAGCTAGCTATATGCTCTTTTAGGTAAATACATTAAACTAGCTCCAGTAGGCTAATCCTTTTGATTGTGAACTGTATTACTGTACTGTATTGTTCTATACTGTTTTATATGGATTGGAATTAGGCACATAGTTCAAACCATGATAAAGCAGGGGAGAACATATGATTCTGGTGCAGCACATGCGGCCTACAAAGTTACAAGTATAGGCTAGCGAAATTGATTTGAATGTTGAAATATAATAGGGTCTATTTTTCAAATTAGTAGGCTGACGCATATATACAGTGGGGCAAAAAATTATTTAGTCAGCCACCAATTGTGCAAGTTCTCCCACTTAAAAAGATGAGAGAGGCCTGTGATTTTCATTATAGGTACACTTCAACTATGACAGACAAAATGAGAAAAAAAATCCAGAAAATCACATTGTAGGATTTTTAATGTATTTATTTGCAAATTATGGTGGAAAATAAGTATTTGGTCAATAACAAGTTTATCTCAATACTTTGTTATATGTATTTGGTCACCTACAAACAAGCAAGATTTCTGGCTCTCACAGACCTACTTTAAGAGGCTCCTCTGTCCTCCACTCGTTACCTGTATTAATGGCACCTGTTTGAACTTGTTATCAGTATAAAAGACACCTGTCCACAACCTCAAACAGTCACACTTTTTTTTCTCACCTATGATGAAAATTACAGGCCTCTCTCATCTTTTTAAGTGGGAGAACTTGCACAATTGTGGCTGACTAAATACTTTTTTTGCCCCACTGTATAGGGTTATATATCAATCTAGAACACAATTTTGGATGCAATTTGAATGGAATAGATGGAGAGAGACAGAATGCGAGAGAGTGCATGCGTGTGCACTGATTTAAGCAACGATATTCAAGTGATAGGCTTTTTAAAACTCAGCTTTAAAACTCCGCTTAAATTGCAGCTACAATTAAAAAATATATAATCTTTACAATTGAAAAAACAAGCTGACCCACGAAAGCCAGATGGAGATGGGTAAATTATGGTCTTTATTTATTATTTATTTGGTCTTTATATTACTGTAACATAGACTATGCTGCAGCAAATGTAGGCCTACCTGTTACCATGATTAGTTACCACGATGAGATGATAGGTCTACCTGCATTTTGAACTGCGCTCAATATTGAGATGGGCTGTCAGGCCCCACCCTCAGCGTTGATTCATCAGGCAGAGGCCGTAGAGAAGACAGATTTAGACATCACATATCATTTAACAGTTCCATTTCACGCCATGCTGTTCATATAAATCATTTATTATAATTTACCGCTTTCTCTTAGTTATTTATCCCGGGAAAAGGGAGTGGTTTTGGCGGTAAATCCCGGTAAATCTCAGTAACCGGGTTCCCACCATTCAACCATATCACTGAACTCTCTGAGGTATAAGTTGTCATTTTCTTTGTTTATGCATGTTGATAAATTGATTTTTGTCCTGATTCGCTCTATCACTCTCTTGCCCTCTCACTTTCATTTTTCTATCATTCTGTCTCTCTCTCTCTCTCTCTCTCTCTCTCTCTCTCTCTCTCTCTCTCTCGCTCTCTCTCTCTCTCTCTCTCTCTCTCTCTCTTCTCGCTCTCTGTCTCCCTCCTTTCTTGCTCTCCCTCTCTCTTTCTCTCTCCCTCTCTGTCTCCCTCCTTTCTTTCTCTCTTGCTCTCCCTCTCTCTCCCTCTCTGTCTCCCTCCTTTCTTTCTCTCTTGCTCTCCCTCTCTCTCCCTCTCTGTCTCCCTCCTTTCTCTCTCTCTCTCTCTCTCTCTCTCTCTCTCTCTCTTTCTCTCACTGTCTCTCTCTCTCTCCCTCTTTATCTCTCTTGTGTAATAATGGATGAGACACATCAGTGCCTTATCATCCAACCAGAACAGATACCAGAAATCCTGCCATCAAACAACAGCCACGTGGTGTATCCTGTTAAGCTTCCATCGTTTTTTTTTACAGTTCTAAATCCCCAATCCTGGAACTGTTGGTGTGTGTGTGTGTGTGTGTGTGTGTGTGTGTGTGTGTGTGTGTGTGTGTGTGTGTGTGTGTGTGTGTGTGTGTGTGTGTGTGTGTGTGTGTGTGTGTGTGTGTGTGTGTGTGTGTGTGTGTGTGTGTGTGTGTGTGTGTGTGTGTGTGTGTGTGTGTGTGGATGTCTGTGAGTTGTGAAAGAGGCGTGTAGGGGAACATCCTGGCTGAATTGATTGGGGAGACTTTTCAGAGAGGGGTACAGCCTCAGGAGAACCTGTGAACACACACACACACAGATACAATGAACACAACTTTTGGTGAGGAAAGCTATTGAACTCCACTATGATATAATAAGCACATTAATAAAAAATGATATAAACATGGGACTGGCTTATGACTGTGCCACTGAGATTTAAAAGCATAGAATTTGCCATCCACAGTGTGAGGCTCTTAGAGAAGGGAAATCCTCATTTCCAATGTTATGTTAGAGTAGAAGACACGATGCAAGAAATCATCCATTGTATGTGAAGAGGGTTACAGGAATATGTGTGTGGAGAAAAGTACACACTTTGGGTACACGCTGTTGTTTCATCATTGATTCGATTTTTGGAAATTCAATTTATCAAATTAATTTAAAGTGGTCGCATTATAGTCATCACATACTTTTCATGTGGGGTTTTGTTGATGTCTTGTTCTTGTCCATTAGTCTTGTCATTATGATGACTGGAACAGTTGGGTTTAGTTGAGTTGGGAATTTGATTAGAGTTTTACAGAAACATTTCCAGACATTCAATTAACTGTAATGACTCACAAAAGCCACAATGCTCTTTACCTGCTGAAGGTTGCAGGTGTTCGTATTGTTTCATCATTTTGTACTATTACGCAGAAATATATGAATGGAGCTAGATTGAGAAGCTCCCATCTACCAGTTACGTTATTACAGCCAATTGCATTTTTATTAAGCATCTTTCTGCTTTGTAGGCATGCTGTAGGGCAGCTAATGCAATGTTGCTCTGCAAGTCTAGCTCCATCATTTTATTGAAAAGTGTGCAGCAAACGCCTGCTTATAGTCCATCATTAGTGCACACCAGATGAAATTATCATGTTTGTTGGTGGGCTATTTTGTTTTGAATGATGTACGATCGAGAGAAAGCGCCTCTCCCTGGGTGGGAATGGGATTTGTCTGTTGCCTATGGTGTCCTTGTTCTGGGTATGTCTGAAATGCTTTCCCTGCTTTGAGAGCGAGGTGTAGCGACAGCAGCCCAGCCACAGTATATTGTTGCATGACTAATCTCGGTTTCCCATCTGCCACTGGGGCCTGGACAAACATCACCACTTCAGCATCATCTGGAAACATATTGCACTAATCGCAACACTCGTCTCTCTCCCGGTCCAAACACATAGCCAGCTCAGCATAGCATACCTGTTATGGCTACAGCACCCAGGCACATTCTCCTATGAGTGTATTTAAACAGAAGGCTGTGTAACATAGACTAAATATTAGAGACACACTCGTTTGATTGCTGTAAAAAGGTCTTAACAACACAGTCTGTTAGGTTACTTTGCTCTTGGCATGGTTTGCATTTGGATTTGGTTCAGTTCAGCTACATCATGTTGTATTGGTGAATTTCTTTCCCTTGCCTTTCATTACTCAAGTCTATAGGTGACAGCAAGGATTTATGTTCGTCATGTAAATGTTTTAGGGACGAAAAGCCGAAGTCTTGGGGAGTCCGCAAATCCTCTATTCTCTCCTATCAAGAAAGAGAAGTGTTTTATTTTCTGTTTGCAAACAGCCCTTGCGTTTGTTTCTCCACTAAGACAGCTGTGTCCATAGTTTAGAGGACGTTCATTAGAAGAATGGCCAAGGTGTTCTATGATATTCGTCTTGTGTTTAAAAGCAAACTTTCAGCAAACAATGTCTACTGCTCTAATGATGACCTCACTCTGTTCAAAACAGCAAGAACAATTCACTTGTCAATGTCGAGAGATCAACAAAACACAGGGTAATCAGTAATTGAAACATAAAGAAATATACATCAAACTCTGGCTAATTGACCTCATATTTCCTCAGAATGCTCAAGGAGGAGATCACCTGCTTGGACACAGAATTCATCTGGTTGTTGAGGTGTATCCTGAGAGATGCTCCTTGTGAAATAGTGACAGAGGTCAATTATTTAGTGTGATATATCACTGAGCCAAATGACTGCAGAGTGACTTCAGCCATGCCCAGTGATTAAGTTGTTTTAACTCAATAGATTTATCTGCTGTTCTCTAACACTTGTTCAGGTTAATAGACTACAGCGTGCTAATGACAGTGTTAGGGTAAAGTTATTCATTCAGGGGACAGTGCTTCTGGCTGTGGTGTCTTGGTGGGAAATAACGCCCTTGACAATGTACTATTCTATTGAATTTACTTTGGCGAATGGTGGCAATAAACGTACCAGTAACAAGAGAAATGTGTAGTTATCACCAAAGAATTATGCAGACATTGATTATATCACATTGTAACTGCCACTAAGTAAATGCGTTTGTAAATAGCATTGACTTTCTATAGATCTGCCAGCTGTACGATGTGGGCGCTTCTACTGGCCAAGAGAGGTACTCTTGAGCCCCTTTGCCGCCTCAGTCTTTTAAACTCTTTGTAATGACATGGCAGGGAGTGTGTACCGCTGTTTCCCCCCTCAGAGTAATCCTGCAGCAGCTGCGGCTGCACACCATCCTCAGCAATGGATGGAGGAGATAGAAAATACTTATTTATATTAGTTATATTAACTACATTAATTAAGAGTACCATTTAAAAGGAATTAATTAGCCTACCAGGTTCTATTATAACATTTCAATGTTATATATTACCCCTCCACCCCTACCCCCTCCATCTTTATACCCCAAATATTTTCTGCTCTAATCTTTTCATGTAGCAATATTATAGGCCAAAGATTTCTGCTGCCCTTCCCTAGTGGTAAATGCTAGTCGTGGTTGAGAGCTCAGTTTTTGTTTTGTTGTTGGACGGGGGTGGGGTGGTGGATTCAATAATTCATTGCACGCTTCAGTGTAACAGTATTCATTTCCTGGTGTGGCGCGTCAGGGGAAACCACCTGTAGAAGAGCGGGGAAACATCAGCCCATTGTGGGATGAACATGGCCATGAGCTCACTAAACACCCCTCCAAATGTCAGTGTTGTTTCCCTCTTTTTGTCCAGACACTCACCTTTGCTCTCGCTTTCTCTCGCTCTCACTTTTCTCTCTCTCTCTCTCTCTTTTCTCTCTCTTTTCTCTCTCTTTTCTCTCTCTCTCTAAATATTGTTCTCTTCTCTCTCTCTCTCTCTCTCTCTCTCTCTCTCTCTCTCTGAATGGTTAACCCTTGGAAAGAGCATACACAGCCATTTAACTTGTTGAAGAAGTAAAGAAGAAATCTTGCTTGAGATCAAGTATTAAAATCATGACCGTGCTGGAAGTGATTACCGGTGTAGTTTATTATTCAGTCTGGGTGGGGGGAGCAAGGCTGGAGAGAAAGCCCAAGCCATTTAGTGGTCGAAATGGGCGGTTTTTCCCCTCCCTCATCAGTCTGTGAGTAAGTTCTGCAGTGTCAGCAGTCAGCTCACAAAAACGGAATTCAGTAAATGCTCCCTCCGCTCTCTGGGAGTTTTTTTTCTCCCAAACAGCTTGCTCCCATCCCCCCTCTCCCCCCTCACAAACCGACATTCTAGAAGAAGAAACATATGCTGCTAGTCCCACTTCACAACAGCTTGTGCTGCTTGAATAGAATCTTGCCTAGAGAGGGAGCGGTCGTCTGGAAGGGGAGAGGAGGATAGGGCTAAAGACGGTGGACCGAGAGGGGAGGATAGGGAGGGAGACTGGGTAGTGGGATGGGGGGTGGGGGGTGCTAGAGTGAAGGGCTACAAAAACATCCACCAAATGAACTCACCAGTTGTGATTTTCACCGTTAAAATTCAACTCAGAATGATTGTCTACAGAAATACATTAGAACCTACATTGCTTTTATGAGTCACTTTGTGGACAATAGTTTTGATTAAGGAGACATGGACACTTTCAGTTTAGGTACATTTCTGCCTCTAATTCAATCAAATTTCAATCAGATGTATTTATAAAGCCCTTCTTATATCAGCTGATGTCACAAAGTGCTGTACAGAAACCCAGCCTAAAACCCCAAACAGCAAGCAATGCAGGTGTAGAAGCACTTAATGCTAAATGTTAAATGTGATTTCCTCCTCCTGCGCTTACAATCCAGCAGTTTAAATGAGTTTTTAATGGGGATCTAATTCAGAGCATGTTGCTTACACAGCATAAATGCAATGAAAATTGAGGAACCTCACAATGGAATGTTCTATGTCAAGGGAATTCACAATGTGGAAAACAGACTCTTTCCTGGAACAAAGAGGACAGGGGATATTTCTTCCGTTTGAAATTTAAAGTGGTACAGATATGGTTGCATCCTTCCTTGAGTGGGCTCCTCTGTTTCTTTTTTTACAGTTCTCCTACATGAATTTCATCCAGATTTAAGAGTCTATTTGACAGTCCTGACAGCTGGTATAAAAAGGCTTCAACTGTTCCTGTGCAGGAAATACCAGGTGTGCTGGATGTGTTTTATGGTTATGTTCTCATTATATATTTTATATCTGCAGTCTTGTATTTTTATTTGCCTGCTTATCTATTTTGTAAAGTAAAGGAGGTGAATCTACTACAACAAGGTAAACATGTAATCCTGTGATGAAGTAGATGCATGTGACCTCCATATAATATATTTGTTTCAAATGGGAGCTAACATGAAGTATTTTCAATAGTACCATTTCACATGTCGTACAAAAACTAGCATAAAGCAAAGTTTCAGTCCCTTCCATGGCAACTAGTAAAACTGTACCACAGTCATCCTAACATCATAGGTAGATAGCCAGGCCAAGAATCCTCTCCTGTTTGGCTCCCCACACTATTGACCAGTGGCCATGAGCAGTGTGTTGTTGTCTTGGAGGCAGATGCCTGTGCTGTGGAGAGTAACGGATGGCTTGTGTTTGTTTATTTGGGAATCCCAGATCTCTCCCTACTGTGCTCCAGGCTTCGGCTTGGAGATCCCAAGCACCACCATGGACCCCAGCAGCTGGAGCGGCAGTGAGAGCCCTGCCGAGGACATGGAGAGGATGAGCGACTCGGCAGACAAGCCCCTGGACAATGACGCCGAGGGGGTGTGGAGCCCCGACATCGAGCAGAGCTTTCAGGAGGCGCTGGCCATCTATCCCCCCTGTGGGCGCAGGAAGATCATTCTATCTGACGAGGGAAAGATGTACGGTGAGTACATGGGGTGAGGGATGTGGGTTGGCACATGGCAGGAAGGGCGAGGATACCCTCCATTGTAATTATATGTCTATTTTTTGCATACATTTTTTTAAGATGAAGGTCACAACATTTCACTTTTAAAACCAATTGCATATCATCATTACACACTCAAATAATCTTGGTATGGGACCTTAGAAAGTGCCCAAAGTGACTGAGGAATAGTTTCAGAGAGATTCTGTGTTGATAAAAGGGACCGCACAAGTGAAACAATAGACTGGGAGTGAAAATGTCAATCGGGAATTCATTTGTGGGACTTGCAGGCCTCCCTGGCTGTGGCCATACATTAATATCCCTTCTCTGCAGAAGTAGGAGTCTATAAGTAAAGCAGCATTAACTATTAGTCAGGGGCAGATGGTGCTGCGGCTGCCACCAGCTGTGTCCCCCCTCCCCCATCCCTGGCTGGGTGATGTCATGGAAAGAGGGAATATTTTCTTTCTGCAGTGTTGGACTCTCTCACAGCCTGTCAGTGTCAAGTGAAAGCAGAAAGCCCCTCGGGGTGTTTGTTTGCAGCAGTCACGTGACCCCTCCGGCCAAACCAAATGTAAAGTCTAGGAGTCGCAGCGAAGCCCCCTCAGCTGCCGGTACAAAGAGGCTTCAGACCACATGACCAAGCAGCTCACCACCCCAGCACCACCTCCTCTCTCCTACAAGCCGAATGGGAGTGCCAAAGAAACTCACTCACACTCCCCCTGCTCAGGATTAGAGCATAACAAATAGGTTTGCCTAGCAAGTTTGAAATGATTAACGCTAAGGACAAGACTCACTAGTGCAGACTGGATACGCCAGGCTCGTTTTTGGTTGGACACATTCTTCTCTCCGATAAGAGATCAAATTAGGTGAAATAAAAGTTACATTTGGAGGAGAGATTTAACACCTTACTGAAATGCTGTTTGTTTAATGGCCACCATCAGACATATTTTAGCTCAGGTACTTCTACCATTTCAAATTCCACAAAACAGCATTTAACATAACACAGCATGTTTTGTGTCAAATGCAAACCTTGGGAGAATTGATAGTTCTTTGCTGGCTCTGCTGATGCATAAAGAATATGATAATAGCTGATTCAAGGTTATTCGTTTACATGAAAATCCATTGTCTGGAGCTCTGTTTGTTTCCAGTGCTGTGTAAAGGGAAGTGCCATGCAGAGTGTTGTTTACAGCTATTCCGTCAGTGCTTGTGTTATTGGGGGTATTGAATGTACTTTGACCTGCCTGAGATCGGGGGGGATTGAGCAAAGGTCAACCATGCCAGATGTGCTGCGTATCCGGTTGCATATATACTCACCAGCACAATCCACTGTCTCCCTGGACTGGCCTTTCACTGTGCCCTGAGCCAGAGCTGTCAGCCACCCACAGTGAAATATTTTTACGGAAATATACACTCAGTTGCCAGTCTATTAGGTACTCAACTTTGTTCACAGAAATGGTTCGCTCCTACAGACAGTGAGTCACTTGGGCGTGGCTTGCAATATAAAGCAGGCAGACAGGCATCAAGGCATTCAGTTACTGTTTGATTGAACGTTGGAATGGGCAAAAAACTAGTGACCTAAGAGACTTTGCCTGGTGTCAACAGTACAGGCTGGTGGTGGTGGTGTTCTGGTGTGGGGAATGTTTTCCTGGCACACGTTAGGTCCCTTGATACCAATTGAGCAATGATTGAACATCACAGCATGTCATATCCCAAAGAAGTCAGGCCGTTCTGGAGGCAACCTGTGTAGGTGTGTATATCTAGTGGGATGATCCCTCTTGTATTGAAGTAATGCTTCAAGTACCACTGAAGTTTATCAAGGGATGTGTTAATGGACAATGTATTATGTGAGTAACACTCTTCATTTTCATGCTGCATAATTCAATTGCTTTTCTGCAGCACAATGGCCAATGGATCCAAAGATGTGAAGACAACAAGCTTACATGCTGCACATGAAAGCTCTATACAAGGTTGTTTGTTGTGCCTTGGAAACAGACTGGGTCGAGTGCCAGTCTTCAGCTGTGTGAAAGAGCTTTTGAAAGACAGTGTGTAGAGGAAGATTTTTTTTATTTTTTTTTCAGGGGGCTAGGGAGGAGGGGGAACGTGGTCTTCTTTCATTGCCTAACTAACACAACGTTTGGTGGGACTGTGAGGCGGGCGGGAAGGGGAGCAGATTGGAACTGGTCTCAGTGTGTTAGTGGGCTTTTTCTGGGGGCAAGGCTAGCTGTTCTGTTCAGCCCCGGCAGCTGCTGCCGGGTCCTAGTGCCAAACCCATCATAGTGTGAACTGTGACCCCACTCATACTCACTGAGCCATTAAGGGGACTGTAGCACGACCCAGTATGGAAAATAGGCTGCTTTTTTACTGGGACTGTTTTGATTTTTTTAAACCTGGGTATAGTGTTTGTTTACATATAATAACTGTGTAATTAAGGAAATAGTAAGAAACATCAAACATCTTACCTTCAATCAATTTTTACAAAATCATTTCACTCAAATGTTATTGTTTTATTAAGAAATAATATTTGCACAAAAATGGTAAATAATGATCAAATATTGAAATTGTATTATTATTATTAGAAGACTGCCAACTAGAGGGTAGTTGTGTTGTACACTGTGGAGAGATGCAGCTCTCAATGAGGCAATGTTGTCTCACAGGAGACACTGAGACTGGCTGGAGAGACAAGAGGAATCTCACAACCCAGCCTCTTCATCTCCCTCAGGAATCTCACACCTTCCCTTCTCACCAATCATGGATTGTTGGGATATCTGTATGATGCCGGTGTCATTCTTTAAAAAACAGAGAACAAAGGGGATATCTCTAGAGGTAGCGCCCGTGAAAGCAGATTTACCAGCAAGAGCCTCATCTTTAGACATACCGACCTGTTGCATTTCCCAGAGAAAAACTGAAGCGTTTTGTTTACGATGTTAGATATGTGTCTGTTTCTCCCTGCATGCTACAGATTTCCATTAGTGAGGTGCTCTAGCTCGCAGGGCATAACTTCAGAATGCCACCAGAGATGATGAGAAAGCCATGAAGTGGTCTTCAGTGCTGATGGAGGGCATTGATTGGTCTGAAACGCCACAGTGATTTGTGTTTTAAGAGGGCAAGCCGGGCCCTGCTAACCATAGAACATCTCCCCTCGCCCAGCCTTGTAATCCTGGTCCACAGAGTTGTGCCCTGATGGACAGACAGACAGACAGACAGACAGACAGACCACCACCGCCCCTCTCATGGCATCTGTGACAGGTGGGGAGTGGAGACACAGGTATTTTGGTGATGAGAGACCCTGGGGATAGTACTGGGTACCGTGCATAAAGCTCATCACAAGAGGAACCGTCCTGAGTGCCCTTAAGCCCATTGGTACCCCCGGGCCGAGTGCAGTTAATTAGCAACAGTCTCTATAGCAACTGCCTCTTGGTTCAAAACAATGTCTAATTTTGGCTTCTTAGCCTATCGTGGCGGTGTTTACCTGAAGAGGTTTCTGGTGCCCTGAGTCTCATCTTAGCTGGTGCCATGCCCAGTCTCAGAGGTTAATTGTGACTGGGGTGAACAACAGCACAGCTGCATGGTAGGCAGAGCCTGGCCCTGGGCTGGCTGATGAGAGGATCATGAAAAGCCCAGTGAGAAAGTGGCTGTGGCCCCAAGCCCCTAACACTGCTGCTTACATAATTCACCTGCTGTGCAAACCTCTATTTAACTCAGCCCAGAAATAAGGTTGACACATGAAATGACATGCCCCACATTATGAATGTATTCACTGTATATTTGCATTTACGCGCTTGCCTTGCATTACAAGTGAGTGAATATTTCCCATTTTACTGCTGGCAAAGAAAATCTGAATTCATTCATTTTTCCCAGGTGTTGCCTATAGTCACATTTCTTGTATTTTACACCTGTCACTTTAAGAGGATGGCTGTATCTAATTCTAGTGTTCCATAGCAGAGCTGTTTAACTCCTCTGGTGTGTGTATTACATACCACAGCAAATGATTCCACTTTACATCAATGTAGACAAAGCACTGGCACAGCTATCATAAACCAGTCTAAATATGACAATATGTTTGTGTTGGAGCAGTGAAGCCGTGGCAACAGTAATGATGATGATGTGTGAAACGACCATCTGTCTGGGGAACTCAGAGGTGCTCTGCTCTTGGAGGCTGTCGTCTGATTGGGCCCTATCTGACCCTGGTCAGTCACCATACTGCATCTGTTGAGTTTAGAGGTGGAAAATGTTACGGCTTTCTGTCATTTCAGCTTGATGACTAAGGTACAGGTAAGACAGGGCGTTACATACGATTCTGGAGATTGGCGACACTATCAGTCCACATACAGTCCACATATGCCTTGGTCCTTCTTTTCGTCTTTTGAAACAAAGCTTTCCCATTACTGCTATGCTGTGTGCTCTGTCATCTCATCAGTGGGCCGACCCATGTCCCTCCTATGGGCACTAAGTGGCACTTGGTTTGCAGGGATGCCAAGGATGAGTTAGGCATAATGAGCAGACCTGGCTCACCCCCGATGGCCCAGCTCTGTGCTCCTCTGGGGCCCGCCTTGCCGGCCCTGCAGTGCTTCCAGAGACAGCGAGTGGACCTGAGATCCCCCGCTGGGCGGATAATGAGGAATTCTGGGATCAGCTCAGGCTCCCTGAGTCACCTGCATTCACACAGATTGGAGTGTGCGGAACTTCAGGACGGAGAGGCATCAGACACCTCCACAATAATCCTCTCTTTGTTCCTGAGCCATTGTGGCAATGGAGCACTGCTGTGTTTTTACACACATGAAGGAAAAATTCCAATTATATTATATTTTTTCTCCTGTTAAGAGGAACTCTTGAAGTGTAATCTGAGTTTAGTCTGGACGGACTGGATGTTGGCATTGTGAGACTAGCAGGGGGTTGTGTTGAATAATATAAAGGATGTAAAGGTCATGAGTTCATAGGTTGACACACCAAGTTATGTAGTCATTCTGGGTCAGTCAGTGAAGATGTTTCTGCTTCTATCTGCCCGTCTCTCTGTTTGTTTGGTCGTCCGCCCTGCCCCACTCACTACAGTATATTTAGTTTACTCTCAGGGACAATGCTTCCAATTGTCTGCTCCTTAAAATTCTGTCGGATTTTCAAAGGGAGATTGTTGCAGTATAACGAGACTCAAAGGCACATGACATTTCAGCCTCTAAAATTCAGGAGGGTACCTTTTATATGTGCTCTTTGTGCTCTCACTTTAAACCAAGCTCAACGCTGACAATCCTGCTGCTGCTTGCCTGCACCTGTTGTTTTGTGCCCGTGGCAATGAAGAGAGAGACGTGTGTGTGTGTGTTCGTTCAATACGCAATACGCCAGCTCGAAGAGTATGAGGACAGGTGATAGAAACAGGTTGGGTTATATTTACAACTGGATTTCATATCGCTTATGTAATCTTAATGTAATCAATTTACATTCGAATGGATTTTCACCGAGATTCTCCGCTTTTTTGATGATCAGTACTGTTATTTTTAGTAGGGGTCTCCCCAGCATGTAGACCCCAGTGTTAACCTGTGTTGTTATTGAAGTGACCCTGTGTGTGAGGTGTGACTCGGCATGGCATGTTGGCACTTGTCGTAGATTCCTGTCTCCTGCCTGCCTGCCTGCTGCGTTAACCAGCCGCAGGCTGTTGGGGGATTGCACCACGCTTGGCTGCTCAGCCAGAACAATGGGCCCTGGACTCTTGTTGTTGTTATTTGTTGACCAGTGGGTGATGGGATGCTATTGGCAGGAGCTTAAATAGTGCTAAAGAGGCGGCTTACTCGCTGACGCAGAAATAGGAACGGAGATTAGATTTTTATTTGATTTGAGATAGCATGCAATGTTTATGAATAATGAGGATACTTTTGGTGTATCCATATGTCAGGGTTAGACGAGGGAAAAATCCTTGTAAATCTCTTTCCGCTGGATTTGTTTCGTGACATTTAGGGACTTTCCGGTATATTATGTAAATCCATCAGAATACAGTAGCTGGTATGTCTGTTATGAACAGCAGTCTCAGTTTGTCTTTTGTAGGTCAGGACCCCAGTTGGTTTATCAATGTCCAGACACAGGCTACTCATCAGAACGGAATGTACCATGGAATCTCAGATGGCTTCTTAGAGACTGTGAGAACCCAGACACATTTATACACAGACAAAACAGACACACATACATACATGTAGGCTAAACACACACACACACATAAACACGGACCTCTGTGTCCTAAAATGATCAACACTGAGGCTGGTTTTTATCATTAAATGATTCTACAAAATACAATGTTTGTTTTTCCCATATAAAGGACACAATAAGGTTTTCAAGTCCCATCCTGGTCTAACAAGAGAAGAAAGAGCGCTTTCTAAAGGTGCCATGTAACTCCTGACCTGCAGGGAAGAGAGACTACAGAGGGCTACAGTGTGCTCAGTTGTGATTTGACCGTGGCGAGGTTTGCTCAATGTTTTTTCAGGAAATGTTTGCATGTGAGAGCAGGGTTAGGTTAGTAGGGAATATTCTGCTGCCTGTGTGTGTCAGGAACTTTATGGGGTGTGTCCCCAGCAGGGAAGCCTGTGTGAGTCTCTTTAGAGCTGGGCTGGTTTCAGGTTGCACGCTCCCAATTGGCTGCTTTTGTTTGAGTAAAACGCTGAAACTCTGGGTTTCTTAAAGTTGCAGTGTCTTGTGCTCTCCATTCATGTAGAGCATCAGTTTAACACTGATGATGGCACCATTTTATATTTATGAAACCCTTTCTACTGATGAGACCAACCATTCTACACTGACGAAACCATTCTGTGTAATCAATGTAAGAATGGAATCTGTACGGTTACTCTATATTTTTCAACCAGTACTCCTAAAGCCTGTCATTTAATGTTGGCAGCAGATGTTGAAGCCTGTGATTGTATGTCCAAGGTAAAGCCTATAGTATTCTAAACCGTATAAACTGTAAGTCTGTTCATGAAGAGGATCATGAAGAACAGATAGGATATATGCTAACCTTGCCAATACTGCACAGTGTTTTTTGCAGAGAAGCAGACAAAGGAGCTGCTCTTAGAAGACGTCTATACTCATATCTCAACAGCAGAGAAATGATCACATTGGGCATGTTTACTATCATTTACTATCATTTACTATCGTGTTTGGTCTGTATCACAGGCAGCTATCTCTTCTAGACTGATTGGAGCTGTCAGATTGTTACAGCCTTGACAGAGAGGATTGTGTGCGATTTCTCTGTTGGAAAATGATAGCATTCCCTCACAACTTTGAGAGATAAGGTTTTTACTTTCAGCCTGTGTGAGTGAAAGAGAAGCAAACAGGGAGAAGGAGAGGCAGACCACATCAGGGCCACAAAGTTGGGCTTTTCATTTACACATATTGGTCGCCGCTAACAGGTTTTCTTTGTGTTCAGATGCCGGATTGATCCTGAGAGATTGAAAATATTGATTTAACCCTGTGAGGGGGCGGGTGGGGGTGCCTCCCTGCCTGCCAGACAGCGTCATGTTCACACATCGGCCGCGCTCCGCTACGAGTTCCTCAGGGGACTCCTAATTACCGTCGCCCTCACAGATTAGTCCAGCAGCCAGTCCAACTGTAGCCTCCCTGGTTGTTTATTTCATCCCTCCGTCCTTCTCTCTCTTCTCCTCCCTCACTACTCCTGAAAGACACACCCTGACCCAACGGCCAGGCCTGCCTCTGCAGTAATGTATGTGATGATATACTCAGTGGCTTCTAATTGATAGAGTGATTCAGACGAGTGCTGGTTGCGTTAATTGGTCCCCGGTGAGGGCATGTATTGCTCTGAGAGGGGGGAGTAGGCCTCAGCCGCAGGCTCACCTAAGCAGGACAGGTCAGGGAGAAAGGACGTAGAGCTGGCCAGGGCCACTGAGTGATGGGTGGCGCCCCTAACTCCTCGCCCCTGTCCAAAACACAGTCGCCATTTAGCAGAGGTTAGCTGGTGTAATCCTCTCTGTGTCTCCATGAAGACCCAGGTCAGTAACCTGTTGATATCTGATGTCCCGTTAGCTTGAGAGAAAATACCCCACCTTTAATCTCTCGCGGTTAACCTGACTCATTACCTCAACCACTCACTGGGCTTTTACCCCACTTTAAGGTCAGTTAAAGTTAAGTATTGATTTCTTTTTGGTGTTGGCAGATATAAATAGATTTTTAAAGAGGTATTAATTACATACAAAGACATTATAAGGAGATATTAATTGATCAGCAGTCAGATTTCCAGCCACCGAATGAGACTTTTTATCCATTAATCAGGCCTGAAGACTAAACACAGTGCCTTTGAGTGTCTGTGAGCACTGACCTCCACTGGGTTGAATTATGAATGTGTATCAGGAGTCGCGAGAACTTGGCGAAGCCTATTCAGCTGGCCACTTTCTGCGGGTGAAAGTGATGGTCTATTACCACTGAATGCTTGTAGATCCTGGTTGTATACCATGCTGTTACTCACTGTGGAACAACAGTTATATCACATGACAATGATTAAGTAGCGGATATTGTTGGATGTCTCGATGACTGAATGAGAAACATTACTCAGGTCTGGGGTCTGCTGCTCTGTTTGTTCTTTGTTTGCTTAAGACCACAAACATAGCCTAGCCGTTCCATAGAAGAGCTCACCCTTTGTAGCCCTAATCATCAGAAGGAACTGCTTCTATTTTCTCAGCCAATCAGCAAAGGCCTCACATTAGAAACCACAAATGAACAAACTGCAGAAATGGGATAGATGAATCACTTGAAATAATAGTGTATCTAAGAGAAAATTAGATTTTACTTCAGCAAATATAAGATCTTATCTTCTCATAAATAAATACATTTTAGACAGAAGTATTTCAAATATAGGTTTATGGTAGTTTTGCAACGTATTCGTCTGCAACAGATTACCGGCACATCGTTTTTAGAGAAATACTGTAAATGTATTTGAGTACCGGTAATAGTTTTGAGTAATAGTAGGCCTGTTTCTAAAATGACAATCATGTCATTACATTTGAATGTTGCTTTCTATCATTTCACATTGTATGCTAAAGGTTATGTAAGAGATTGGAAACATCTCGATATCTATGTCTTTGAAAGTTGACTGGATTTTGCCTTTTTGTTTGTGGAGCTCATTTTATATGGCGTTTTTAATGTTAAACATGATATTATGTAAACATCATCTTAAAAACATAATCTGTTCGTGTAAAACCATATGTGAGTTTAGTGAGTTATTCGAGGGCATTCATGTTTTGTAAATGGGTGATATGAATCTCTGTGGTTCCTGTCTGCCCCACCGGCCTGTTTGAGAAGTCCTGAAGAGGGGACACATTACTTAATGACTTTTCAAACCAACCACATTACTTCTTCAGTGTTACATGAGTACCCTCATGGATTGGTTTCATTATTTTATTTATTTTTGTTTCAAATTAGCTCTGAATTGTTGTGATCTATGGCTGTATGAATGAGAAATACCTATGTTGAGTGTTGGGACCGAGGTCAGAGCCGAAAGCAAACAGCCACTGATGTTCCATTTCTTTCTCCCAGAGTCATTAAAGGCCCTACATTTACACAGGCACACTGCAGGCTCTACAAATCAAATAGTCAAATCATGGAATGTGGAATTTTGGGTGAAGGCTTCAATGAATGTACAGACTGCAGATGACAATCAGAATCCCTCACTATGTTTCACTTCAAATAATTCAGAAAAACATTCTTGAAAACTTTTTGTGCAAAAAAACGAACATATGGACTTTATTAATCCTTGTTTCCTCTAACTCAGCAGCATGGCACCATGCGATGGATTATTAAAGCAAGCTGAGTGAGTAGAATGTAGAGGATGTGTATACGTGTGTTTGCGTGTGACCTTGCCCTCTCAGCAGGAGGCAGATGGACGCACGCAGACGGCCTCTCTGGAAGATATATAGGCTTAAACTTTCAGTTTGTAAAAGCCAGGAGGGATGGGTGGGACGTGTGTGTCTGTCATCGTGGGGGGTGGGCTAAACTATTGTGACCCTAAGAATGGCCCGAGTGTGTGTGAACGTCGACGTGCCAACTTTGGCCTTGAAGTCTTTCTTAGGGCCCCACGCTTTAAATACGGGGGGGGGGGGTTAAGCCACCCTAATAAGTAGCTGGTTGGCTGGAGTCAGATGTTGGGATCAACAGACGTTATCCTCCCCTATCCTGAGCCCCCTCTCCCTCTGACCCTAATTATTACTGATGAGAGAGCAGAGATTTGAAGAAAAGGGGGAGGAGGAAGAGGGGAGGGAGTTTCTTTGAGCCACACTTTCATGAGGAAACACCTGCAGGATCTTAGCAACTTCAAACCTTTATTGTTAGAAGCACTGGAATTGTTTCAGCCAGCCTCTTGATTAAAGGGTAGACCTATTGTTTTGTTCACCTTGGCAGCTCGGCAAGAATTGTTTTTGTACAATTAACACCAATACAACAAAAGT
The DNA here is from genome assembly GCF_036934945.1 of Oncorhynchus masou masou. Lineage (NCBI taxonomy): Eukaryota > Metazoa > Chordata > Actinopteri > Salmoniformes > Salmonidae > Oncorhynchus > Oncorhynchus masou. Next base: position 34,392,968 of record NC_088213.1, read on the forward strand.
TAAAGGCTTTCTGCCTCCTCTACCCACACCCTGACCCAGCCAAGGACCCTCCTGCTGAATGCCTCCTCTACCCACACCCTGACCCAGCCAGGGACCCTCCTGCTGAATGCCTCCTCTACCCACACCCTGACCCAGCCAAGGACCCTCCTGCTGAATGCCTCCTCTACCCACACCCTGACCCAGCCAAGGGCCCTCCTGCTGAATGCCTCCTCTACCCACACCCTGACCCAGCCAAGGACCCTCCTGCTGAATGCCTCCTCTACCCACCCCCTGAACCAGCCAGGGACCCTCCTGCTGAATGCCTCCTCTACCCACACCCTGACCCAGCCAAGGACCCTCCTGCTGAATGCCTCCTCTACCCACACCCTGACCCAGCCAAGGACCCTCCTGCTGAATGCCTCCTCTACCCACACCCTGACCCAGCCAAGGACCCTCCTGCTGAATGCCTCCTCTACCCACACCCTGACCCAGCCAAGGACCCTCCTGCTGAATGCCTCCTCTACCCACACCCTGACCCAGCCAAGGACCCTCCTGCTGAATGCCTCCTCTACCCACACCCTGACCCAGCCAAGGACCCTCCTGCTGAATGCCTCCTCTACCCACACCCTGACCCAGCCAAGGACCCTCCTGCTGAATGCCTCCTCTACCCACACCCTGAACCAGCCAGGGACCCTCCTGCTGAATGCTTCCTCTACCCACACCCTGACCCAGCCAAGGACCCTCCTGCTGAATGCCTCCTCTACCCACACCCTGACCCAGCCAAGGGCCCTCCTGCTGAATGCCTCCTCTACCCACACCCTGACCCAGCCAAGGACCCTCCTGCTGAATGCCTCCTCTACCCACACCCTGACCCAGCCAAGGGCCCTCCTGCTGAATGCATCCTCTACCCACACCCTGACCCAGCCAAGGACCCTCCTGCTGAATGCCTCCTCTACCCACACCCTGACCCAGCCAAGGACCCTCCTGCTGAATGCCTCCTCTACCCACACCCTGACCCAGCCAAGGACCCTCCTGCTGAATGCCTCCTCTACCCACACCCTGAACCAGCCAGGGACCTCCTGCTGAATGCCTCCTCTACCCACACCCTGACCCAGCCAGGGACCCTCCTGCTGAATGCCTCCTCTACCCACACCCTGACCCAGCCAAGGGCCCTCCTGCTGAATGCCTCCTCTACCCACACCCTGAACCAGCCAAGGGCCCTCCTGCTGAATGCCTCCTCTACCCACACCCTGACCCAGCCAAGGACCCTCCTGCTGAATGCCTCCTCTACCCACACCCTGACCCAGCCAAGGACCCTCCTGCTGAATGCCTCCTCTACCCACACCCTGACCCAGCCAAGGACCCTCCTGCTGAATGCCTCCTCTACCCACACCCTGACCCAGCCAAGGACCCTCCGGCTGAATGCCTCCTCTACCCACACCCTGACCCAGCCAGGGACCCTCCTGCTGAATGCCTCCAGATTGTTGCTTTAGTCGATTGTAATGCTAATTTTAGCCCGAGACCCCTGAGTAATCTATCAGGGATGACAAGGAAGTCAGGCCTATTGTCTGAACCTGCTACTCCATCCACATAGAGAGAGAGGCTGGCCTCTGGCCCACACTGCATTCAGGGACAGGAAACCCAATGGAAAAGGATCAATGCTGCTCTTACTCTGCCCAGACAGGAAAACTGTCAAGCCATTTACATTGACAAGCATTCATGTAATCGATACTTACATAGATGCCTGTGTCTTTAGGGGGGGGGGGGGCGACAACAAGGAAGCACTTCCTCTGGTTTGAGAAAGTCCCCTGTAGTGCTCCTTGACTTACGAATGAATGTTTAGAGACTGGAGAATGTGTAATAGGTGCTTTACCCAGTAGTTTCCTACAGCACAAGGTTCTAAATATTGGGTTGAGATAATGACTGAGCAGTGCCGTAACATCTTGCAGCGTGTTAAGCTTTCACAGGTCTAATTCAGGTTAAGCCTGGGCGAAATCACATTGGTGGTTCCTTTTGGGCCTTGACAAGTGACACTTGAGAAAATAACATTGTAATAAGAACGAATGATAGATATGTTTGGTGGGGGCGGGGCGTGTGGGCGAGAGGTTGCCCCCTGTGTTGTTCAAGGCGTGCCCCGTTGTCCTACTAAGAGGAGAGAGTTAAAACCACATGAGTGGCTGACATGGAGCCAGGCCCAGCACGATCTCAACATCCATTGACATCATCGCCCACCGCCGGACCAGATGTGACTGTGGTTATGCCGGCATTAAACAAATGTGCTGCTGCAGGAAATGAGCGCCTTGAAAAGGAGGGAAAAAACCTTCAGCAAAGCGTTGTTATTACCACTCAAAGGACGTAACCAAGGCAGTTAAAACGTTTAATACACCATAACCTAAATTATTCCAATGTTTATCATATGCGGGTGCATTGCTTTGGGGCCTTTTCAGATTTAATTATCTTTTCATTGATATGCCAGTGGAGATGCTTCGTTTACAATGGTGTTACGGTTTTCTGTATGCGAAGGAGAGTCGGACCAAAATGCGGCGTGTAGATTACGATTCATGTTTAATGACCAAACACACTAAACACAAACACTACAAAACAATAAACGTAACGAAAACCGAAAATGCCTATACTTGTGTAAACTAACACAGAACAAGGACAAAAGGACACTCAGGACAATCACCCACGAAATACTCAAAGAATATGGCTGCCTAAATATGGTTCCCAATCAGAGACAACGATAAACACCTGCCTCTGATTGAGAACCACTTCAGACAGCCATAGACTTATCTAGAACACCCCACTAAGCTACAATCCCAATACAAAACACACCACATACAAAAACCCATGCCACACCCTGGCCTGACCAAATAAATGAAGAAAAACACAAAATACTTAGACCAGGGCGTGACAAATGGCCTCTGGGTGTGTGATCAGTGGCAAATTTATGCACATCAAGCTCACTTATACTTATATATATATATTTTTTACCTTTATTTAACCAGGCAAGTCAGTTAAGAACAAATTCGTATTTTCAATGACGGCCTGGGAACAGTGGGTTAACTGCCTGTTCAGGGGCAGAACGACAGATTTGTACCTTGTCAGCTCGGGGGTTTGAACTCGCAACCTTTCAGTTACTAGTCCAACGGTCTAACCACTAGGCTACACTGCTGCCCCGTTGACCAGCTCACCCTCTGGAGAAATGTATCTCATCACTGTCATGGATGAGAACATGTATGTCTGGGCTGAGTTCAAGTTCTGGAGGGTCAGCACCATTTTCGACCTAAATTAATATCTCATACCATATATATTCAGTGGATATTATGGTCACATGACCCAGGCTATCGGTCTATCTCATTCCCTTCTTCAGATGAGGCTCTAGCACTGCTGTTCTCCTGGCAGGTGACAATAGTCAGACCACAGCACCACCTGTCTTTCCCCGGTGTCACTCACCACTCATACGTAGCAGGATACTTTAGAATACGGGCTGAAGCAGAAGGGCATGTGGTCTACACATGTGGGATGAACTAACTTCAACTCTAACATCAATATACTGTATCTCCTGCAAGACTCAGCTTCTCTGCTTTTCATAGAGCAGCTTGTTAGCATTGATAGCATTGATTATTTTACGGTTTATTAGACGGTTTGTTAGCATTGATTATTTTAAATATAGAGACAGTAATGTGATGAGGAGAGAGTGTCAAGACATATAAATGATGAGAAGGGCTTACCGAGAAACATTTCCAAAAGGACTCATTCAAGGTAGAAAAGAGTTGGAACACTCAACAAGAAATGATACAGTGGGGATTTTTGAAACATTGATAAAGACTATAAAGGTCAGAGGAAATTATTCGTAAAGAGGGAGTTCAACTTGGAGTAATGCTAGTTAATGCTACTTAAAGTGTGATTGAACATTGTCAGAATATGCCTAGGGAAAGTGGAGGAGTTGTAAATAAGCTGGGAGTCTGTTATTTTTAGGGGGAGCAGGCTCCAGCAGCACCAGAGGGGGTATGAGTGGGGGGAGGGGGGGGGGGGCTGTACGGGGGTGTTGGATGGGAGCTAGGAGCAAGCAGACACAGCAGCTGTGTAAACCCCAATAGCTCAGGGAGGGATAGAGCGGGGGGGGGGATACTTTCCAGCTAGGCCAGTTAACCTCATAGACTACTGCAGTCTCACTCAAAAACATTTTTACAGTTTAATGGTGGAACGTGTTATGTGCTACAATAACTGCATACCTTAGATGTTTCAAACCATGAAATTAGTGGTGCTGCTGTGTGAACCATGACAGCTAATAGGCCTAAGCAGCAGGTCATCCGTCACATGTTGAATTGAAGCATTATCCTATTAAAAGTGTGTTCGTGCACCCTTACCGTCCAGCAAATGTTACCGGAGCAACAGGACCAACAGGCTCCGAGACAGATTCTACCCCCAAGCCTTAAGACTGCTAAATAGCCATAAGACTGCTAAATAGTTCATTAATGGTTACCCGGACTATCTGCACTGGCCCTATCTTGCACTGACTCTATGCACACTCACAAGACTATATATACACACACTCTTTCACACACACACTACACTGACACTCTCACACAAAACCCACAAGCATACACACACACACACACACACACACACACACACACACACACACACACACACACACACACACACACACACACACACACACACACACACACAATTTTACTTTTATTATTATCTATCCTGATGCCTAGTCACTTTACCCTGCCTTCATGTACATATCTACCTCAAATACCTCATCTGGTACTGGTACTCCCTGTATATACCTCCACATTGATCTGGTACTGGTACTCCCTGTATATACCTCTACATTGATCTGGTACTGGTACTCCCTGTATATACCTCTACATTGATCTGGTACTGGTACTCCCTGTATATACCTCTACATTGATCTGGTACTGGTACTCCCTGTATATACCTCCACATTGATCTGGTACTGGTACTCCCTGTATATACCTCTACATTGATCTGGTACTGGTACTCCCTGTATATACCTCTACATTGATCTGGTACTGGTACTCCCTGTATATACCTCCACATTGATCTGGTACTGGTACTCCCTGTATATACCTCTACATTGATCTGGTACTGGTACTCCCTGTATATACCTCTACATTGATACTCCCTGTATATACCTCTACATTGATCTGGTACTGGTACTCCCTGTATATACCTCTCCACATTGATCTGGTACTGGTACTCCCTGTATATACCTCCACATTGATCTACTGGTACTCCCTGTATATACCTCCACATTGATCTGGTACTGGTACTCCCTGTATATACCTCCACATTGATCTGGCACTGGTACTCCCTGTATATACCTCCACATTGATCTGGCACTGGTACTCCCTGTATATAGATCCATTCTTGTGTATTTTATTCCACTTTTTTCCCCCATTTTTTAAATTATTATTTTTTTAAAACTCTGCATCGTTGGGGAGGGCTCTTAAGCAAGTATTTCATGGTTAAGTCTATACCCGTTGTATTCGACTCATGTAACAAATACAATTTGATTTGATTTTTGATTGCAGGGTCAGAAAATGTGCATTCCTGTGGTCAGGCTTGAGTGGACTGTGACTATATTCTCTACTACTATTGTAACACCCAGCAGGGCTAGGGACCAGGGTGAGGCTGTTCCAGGATCCTCCCAGGGAGGAAGGATGCTCAGGGCCAAATTAGATTTCTGACTGAATGAAGAATCAGCTCTGGGGGACAATCCCAGGAAGAGTGGACCGACTGGCTCTTTGTGGTGCTGTGGTTTGAGTGCCATTGATATGGCCCCGGACCTTCAGGGTCATTGAGATTCAGAGGAGACCATTCTGACCAGGGGGAAGTAGTCCACAGAGCGACTCTACTCTGGGGATCACACCATAAATATGTAATCCTTTTCCTGCTGCTTTGAGTGACAACAAGAACCCTCCTTCAAGAGTTAACTTCCTCACTCAACCCCCATTCCCTCACCATGACTTTCCCTATTTTCCTCCAGTGGGGCACAACTATCCACCCATCAACCTGAGTGAAAATGAAATCGTGGTCCCAACTCCCAAACGATGGTCCCAACTCCCAAAGATTGAGAGCTTCCCCCTCAGCAATTCTCTTCCAGCGCTCTGTAACTCAGGCGGATGCCCAGGGCATCATCGGTTACAATGCAGGGTTACTTTTGCCCAGCGGGAAACCACTGAAGGAGAGATGCAGAGGAGCCAGGCCAGCGTAAAAGTCTGGTCTTGCGTTGGGAGAAGGTGTTAGCCAACATGTTGACAGATAGTGGAGTAAAACAGCCTGCTGCAGCGTCTTTAGGGGTGATAATTCATCCCAGTCGTATACCTCACTAAATAAGATGAACAGCTCATGTCAGCTCCGACTCTTACCTCCCACAGAGTTGAAATAAGCATGTGGGATGAAGCAGAGCTGGGACCCTGATGCCCATGTGGAGAAAAGGGTCTATCTTGATTCACAACAACTTTCAACTCCCTAAATGCTATTGGTTCTCACTGTTTAGGGCATAGTAATCTGTTGATTCTCATTGAAATAATCTGCTAATCTGTTTTGAATTGATTGTTCTCATTTGTATAAATTGAATTACTTCTTTCACTTTAGTTAAGTAAAAATGTTCATGGCATCGAAAAGCTTGTTTAATCCAATGCCAATTGTTTCCAATTATGTTATGTGCTTTTAAAAGAGGAAATTAAAAACACAACTGTACTTGAAAAGTGTGAATGAAAAGGAAAGAGAGAGAGGGAGAAAGAAAGAAAGTCATCTGGCACTGCTTAGGTTCCAGTGAAATGAAAAGGCCGGACTTTAAAGCGTTGAATTAGAACTCTCAACAGGGGTAACTTCTCTACTGCGCGACTCCAGGCACTGCGCCACATCTCCCAGAGTAAAACACAAGTGTTGATTAGTTTACGGGAGACACAGTATTGCCCATCAGAAACATTTTGAGTAGGTCGGAGAGCGGTTGAATAAAGTGGATTCAGAGTGCTGAATGTGGCCAGTTGCTGTTTTAGCAAATGTTGTTTTGCTGTGGAAACACAGGAAAGAAGGCAGGCTTGCCAAGACCTGCTGAGCAGTCTTTTTTCAGCCTGGTCAAGAAAAAAAAGAAAATTCAGCAGTAAGCATTTGTGTGCTTTGATCTAGGATTCAGGCGTCTGCATGAATGCCCTTATTGTCATGTTATGTGTACACAGTGTGTGAATTATTGAAAACAGCATAGCCCCTAGGTTCATCTGGGAGAGATTACTGTGCAGGCACGCTGGGAGGCCCGGGCAGGGATTGAAATCCCCCAGATGCTGTTTATTTTTCCAGGGGAAGGAGACCTGATTCAGTCACCCTGGCCTTGTCTAAATGCTCCTTGTGAGGAGGCGAGACTTGGGTCACGACTCTCGCCACACCCCTCCTCCTGGTGCCTCGCCCACAACAATCCCCAGCCCCCGTCACGCTGCAGAGCAACACCTGTCTGGGTGTGCCAGACACATGGAGCAAGGTGTTGTGCTACACAACATGTGTTTACTTAACCTCTTCAGTTTTATCAGTGCGTTGATTTAAATGTGCTATTTTGAAAAGGCAAATCTGCTACATCAGGGTGTCTTCTTTCAAAAGAAACTGAACATTTGACATGATTATATATAGAGCCAGTGGTGAATCTAGGGGCTAATACATTTGATAAAATAGTGAAAGCAAACATCTTGGCATCCAAATCCCTCTGGCATCCAAAAATAACACTGAGGGAGACTGCCAGAGAGAGAGAGAGAGAGAGAGAGAGAGAGAGAGAGAGAGAGAGAGAGACAGCCCGAGAGAGAGACAGCCAGAGAGATAGAGAGAGGGAGACAGCCAGAGAGAGAGAGAGAGAGAGAGAAAGACCCTCTCCGTTGACAGGTGTTGTTAATGGCAGTAACTCGAGGGGCAATACCCAGACTGAACGTCCTTTCATCTGGCACACCTGAACAGAGCGCGCTCCCTGGGTTCACAGCAGGTGGAGGCTTCTGCCTGGCTGCCTCGGTGTGACATTACACAAACAACAGGCAGCACATACAGCCCCAGCCTAACAACCCAGACCTGCCTGCCACCACCTCCGCTACGCTTGTTCTATACTTCACTTTAGTCACCATCCCCATGTGCAGCCTCTGCATTAGGCCATCCACTGCCTTTCACAGGAAATGTTGTAGCTTTTCCATTCTGAGAACACAGTCACTGCTCCGTAGCCAATGTACCGTTGTATATTGATGATGCTAAGTGAAATATCAAGACAAGGCCTTTCATTGAGCTGGAGAAAAAAAAAGCCTGTTTGGTTGTTTAAAGGACGTGTTGCATTACATGGGAGGGAGAAGTAGGTCCATGGCATTGGTTGCCTTCAGCTGGACACATAATTAGAGTGGCTCCTTACCTATAATTTGCGTAATAGTTTTGGGGTGGCGGTATGTTATTACCATATGAAAAGGCTAAGCAGGGGTCGTTGTGCATCGCTGCAGCAATTAGAGGCGAGCTGAGGGCAGAAGAATGTTTTGAGCTGCCATTAATTGGAAATCACTACAAAGCCCATGCTTTAATAATCATTTAGTGAGAACAGCACTGCTTAAATTAATATATTTCCAGTGCCATTATTTACAGTAACAGTACGAATGTCTGGATCAGTTTCATTTCATAGTGTGAGGCTTTGAAGAGAATGGGATTCAATTAGATGAATTTGAAAGGCTGTATGCTTGTTGTAGGGCTTTCGCATGCTAATGCAACATGCCGCTTTTACATTTAAATGGGATTTTTGTTTGTTTGTCAAGATGTATATAGTATATAGTAAATGTCTGATGATTATACAGTATGATGCATATTTGACTGTTGTGTGCTTCATTTGTGTCATTGTAAATGAAAAGGACACACGAAGTCCAGGATCTCAATGATGGCTTATTTTGTGCTAACCTTTCTCTCTCCTTGCTGTGTGCTTTCTGCAGGTCGGAATGAGCTGATAGCACGATACATCAAGCTTCGGACTGGAAAGACGAGGACGAGGAAGCAGGTAAGAAGAGAGCGGAAAAGTTTGCATGGCATGTTAAAACTGAAGAAGACCTGAATGTACCCGCTGCCTGTGTTTATGCTGGAGAGAACACAGGGCACACACACACACACACACACACTCATAGAGCTTTGCTGCATGCTTGGTCTGATGGGAGGCTGTCTTACCAGACCCTGGATGTGTTTAGTCTTCTTACAGTTATCCTGCATGAGAAGATGCCTCTGCAAATGCTCTCTCTCTCTCTCTCTCTCTCTCTCTCTCTCTCTCTCTCTCTCTCTCTCACACACACACACACACACACACACACACACACACACACACACACACACACACACACACACACACACACACACACACACACACACACACACACACACACACACACACACACACACACACACACACACACACACACTGACACCCTCACATTACAGTAACTCAACTATAACTCACTTGTTCCGTCTGGAAGGGTGTTATAAGATGGATACATTACTCAATATTTGTTGTGAAAAATGTATTTGGTGTTTTAAAATAATCACAACAGAAACTGGATTAGGACATAGATGATAGGACATTGATTAATAACATTATTGTTGTCTGTTATAAGTTTCCAGTTGATGTAAGCAACAGACTAGATATAAATAGATGTTACCCATAAGCTCCCATAATATCAGTTGGTGGGAAGGTGTCTGGCCATGAGGTCCATCAGTCTGGTTGGGCAGGAAGTCATGCTCGTATGTCCATGATAAACACCCCTGTGTCCAGACTGACACTCTATAGCTGGGTGGGAATTGATCAGCCAGCTAGAGGAAAGTCATGTGTGCTATGTCTCTGTAATTCACTCTCTCAATGGGGGATCACACAAGGCAGAAGGTTGTTTGCCTGCTGTAATATAATTTATGATACAACCAAAAAACACAAATATTTCATATTTAATTATTGAAGTGTTGAGATGTTAAGAAATCAGTCTCAATCAGAAATAATGGTAATCTATTTGAGTTGATTAACATCATTTGAAATATTATGATTACTTCCACATTCACTGTTCTAACTAAAGAGCACTGTTCTGTATGAGACGAGAGAAAACAATATCAAGGCATAGGTTGATTAAAATAAGGAATGTCAGATTGAATTGTAATCTTATTTTGGCGAGCTGGAACGGTGTACTTCCCCATTACCCTGTTTCCCATATTAACAGACATGCTTTTAGGCGTTGATCATTCCCCGGTGAACTGCCTCAACAGCCACTTGTGTGTGATTGGCCTGATTAAGACCGAGAGGAGAGGAAGGAAATCGCCCTCAGACCAAGTGTTCGTCCCTCCCCCGTCAGAAATGCAGACTGACCACACATTATCTTACTGTAGCCAACCATTTACACAACTGAATATTTTATACAAAAGCATGACATATTTCCAAGTCTGTGTGAATGTTGAAGCAGCATGGGCCTCTGAAACACCTTATCCGGCTCCCTTAAGGATACAAGACTGGCCGATTCTCAGTCAGTACACAGTCGATCACATCTGCGCCCTGTTAATGTGTGCTAAAGAGGCCTGCATCCTTCTTAATCAGCTCACTTAAGTGACAACAACAGGCAACACAATGCTTTGTGGCTGTGAGCTTGGTGTGTGGCTTGGAGATGCTTCTATTATCCTATTGGACAGCTCAAATCCCCCTGAAGTGTTCTCAACAAAGAGATGTGTAATCCTTTTTGTATTTTTGGTTTTCTTGTTTTTTTCTCTCTTCTTTTGTTTTAAAAAATGGAGGTGTCTAGTCACATACAGGTCTTAGCAAGAAAGAAAGTTCGAGAAATCTCAGCTGCCATCAAGGTACGTCTGGCTTTGCCCAGTTGCAGGGGGGCTTTTCATCGCCATGGTTACAGGCTGTTCCTTTGTTTTCCTCCCCTCCCCTACCCCGCAGGTGTCTAGTCACATTCAGGTTCTTGCCAGAAGGAAATCTCGTGAGTTTCATTCCAAGCTAAAGGTATGCGCTTTTCTGCTTTTGGGCTTGTGGTTGCTGTGCGTCGTCTTACTTCCTGTTTCCCGTGGTTACAGAGTGAATGCCTGACGCTCTGATTCCCGTAGCCTAGATCCCCTGCTTATGATTAGAATTCATAATATAACCAGACACACACACACACACACACACACACACACACACACACACACACACACACACACACACACACACACACACACACACACACACACACACACACACACACACACACACACACACACACACACACACACACACACACACACACACCTCCATAAGTGTTTTATTTCTATTTTCTTTATTGTCATTGAACAATAAGTGAATTTGCTTTGAAAACAATTGTAGGGATCCGTTTAAAAACTTAAGAACTATATTTTAGGTTTGTGAACAATATAAGTTATAGTATTACTAGTTTCCATAATGCAAGTCTGAAAATAGATACCATTTTAAAATGTATTTATTTATTTAACTATTCAAGTCAATTAAAAACAAATTCTTATTTACAATGATGGCCTACACCGACCAAACCCGGATGACGCTGGGCCAATGGGGACTCCCAGTCACAGCCCATTGTGATACAGCTTGGATTCAAACCAGGGTGTCTATAGTAGAGGTCGACCGACAGGATTTTTCAATACCGATACCAATTATTGGAGGACCAAATAAAGCCGATACCAATTAATCAGCCGATTTAAAAAAAATGTATTTATTCATTTGTAATAATGACAATTACAACAATACTGAATGAACACTTATTTTAACTTAATATAATACATATATAAAATAAATTTAGCCACAAATAAATAATGAAACATGTTCAATTTGGTTTAAATAATGCAAAAACAAAGTGTTGGAGAAGAAAGTAAAAGTGCAATATGAGCCATGTAAAAAAGCTAACGTTTAAGTTCCTTGCTCAGAACATGAGAACATATGAAAGCTGGTGGTTCCTTTTAACATGAGTCTTCAATATTCCCAGGTAAGAAGTTTTAGGTTGTAGTTATTATAGGACTATTTCTCTCTATACCATTTGTATTTCATATACCTTTGACTATTGGATGTTCTTATAGGCACTTTAGTATTGCCAGTGTAACAGTATAGCTTTTGTCCCTCTCCTCGCCCCTACCTGGGCTCGAACCAGGAACACATTGACAACAGCCACCCTCAAAGCATCGTTATCCATCGCTCCACAAAAGCCGCGTCCCTTGCAGAGCAAGGGGAACAACTACTTCAAGGTCTCAGAGCGAGTGACGTCACCGATTGAACCGTTAATAGTGCGCACCCCGCTAATTAGCTAGCCAATTCACATCGGTTACACCAGCCTAATCTCGGGAGTTGATACACTTGAAGTCATAAACAGCGCAATGCTTGAAGCACAGTGAAGAGCTGCTGGCAAACGCACGAAAGTGCTGTTTGAATGAATGCTTACGAGCCTGCTGCTGCCTACCACCGCTCAGTCAGACTGCTCTATCAAATCATAGACTTAATTATAACATAATAACACACAGAAATACAAGCCTTAGGTCATTAATATGGTCAAATCCGGAAACTATCATTTTGAAAACAAAATGTTTATTCTTTCAGTGAAATACGGAACCGTTACTTATTTTATCTAACGAGTAAAATACGTAGTCTAAATATTGTTGTTACATTGCACAACCTTCAATGTTATGTCATAATTACGTAAAATTCTGGCACATGAGTTCGCAACGAGCCAGGTGGCCCAAACTGTTGCATATTCCCTGACTCTGCGTGCAATGAACGCAAGAGAAGTAACACAATTTCCCTAGTTTAATATGGCCTGCTAACCCGGATTTCTTTTAACTAAATATGCAGGTTTAAGAAAATATACTTCTGTGTATTGATTTTAAGAAAGGCATTGATGTTTATGGTCAGGTACATTCGTGCAACGATTGTGCTTTTTTCGCAAATGCGCTTTTGTTAAATCATCCCCTGTTTGGCGAAGTTGGCTGTCTTTGTTAGGAACAAATAGTCTTCACACAGTTCGCAACGAGACAGATGGCCCAAACTGCTGCATGTACCTGTTTCTGTTGCACAGAAAGCAAGAGAAGTGACACAATTTCCCTAGTTAAAAGAAATTCATGTTAGCAGGCAATATTAAATAAAAATGCAGGTTTAAGAATATATACTTGTGTATTGATTTTAAGAAAGGTGTTGATGTTTATGGTTAGGTACACATTGGTGCAACAACCGTGCTTTTTTGGCGAATGCGCTTGTTTAATCACCCGTTTGGTGAAGTAGGCTATGATTCAATGATAAATTAACAGGCACCGCATCTATTATATGCAACGCAGGACAAGCTAGGTAAACTAATAATATCATCAACCATGTGTAGTTAACCTGTGATTATTTTAAGATTAAATGTATCTTATAAAAAACAATCAATGCTAGCTAGCACCTTACCTTGACTCCTTGCTGCACTCGTATAACAGGTAGTCAGCCTGCCAGTCTCCTCGTGGACTGCAATGTAATCGGCCATGATCGGTGTCCAAAAATGCCGATTACCAATTGTTACGAAAACTTGAAATCGGCCCTAACTAATCGGCCATTCCGATTAATGAGTCGACCTCTAGTCTGTAGTGACATCTCTAGCACTGAGATGCAGTGCCTTAGACCGCTACACAACTCGGGAGCATATATAGATATAATGTGAATAAGAAATTCAATACTCTCATGAGAGGAAGGCTTGCTAAATATTCTAAATCTGTTCCACATAGCTCAGAGTGGGCACTCTTAAAAAGAGCTTAAAGAATTTCACTTTCTGTATTTTTTGCCAAGAAAAATATTTTCATGTTAGTTCAGACATCCAAAAGGCAATGTCATCATTTTCTACAGTTAAATTAAAATGAGCCCAACTGAGTCGGATCCTTATAAAACCCTCAAAGCAAATGGCGCTCACAGTTTGTAGACTTTGTTGCTTCTTTCTTTCTGTCTGGCATGACAATGTGAACCCAGAATCAGAGGTTGGTACTGGTGTTATCTGTACTGTATGTGGGAAAGCATGTTGGCAAGATGCATTGGCTGTCGGTGAGTGGCTGAGAGCTGGAGTTCAGAGGTCATCAGCAGAACTCTGTTTACATGTCATAAGCAGACACACTATCAGCCACTGATGTGCTGCATGTATAAAGGGTTTAGGTTCAAAGACTAAGGGTGGTCTATGAAAAAACCTTTGACTCTTTTTTGTTGTTGCTGTTTTAACCTAATCATCTTTCCCTGTCAGTGCTGAGTTAAGACCATGAGGAAGTAGCATCTCACCTGCCCTCTCTGCTGTTATGCCAACCCTCCATATTGATAACTCTAGGCTATCACATTGACATTGCTATCAGTTGCCTTCTTTTCTCTATGTACATGTGTAGCTGTCCTATTACATTCTTCCTCTGTGACTCATTTTACCAATAGCAATGTGTTGAAAATCATGGGCTAACACCAAATATTTTCAAAAATGTCTTGTGAAAAAAATATATATTGTGAAAGATGTAATCTTGTCATACATGTACCTGTAATTCAAAACATTTTTACAAGGGTAATTTGGTAATGTATGTGTGTTTAAGGACCAGATTTCTCTCTCGTCTTTGAGGGGATGACTACATCTTTTGACTTTCCCCTGTTCCCAGTGTTCAGATGGATTAATGACCCCTCATTAGTGTGTGTGTGTGTGTGTGTGTGTGTGTGTGTGTGTGTGTGTGTGTGTGTGTGTGTGTGTGTGTGTGTGTGTGTGTGTGTGTGTGTGTGTGTGTGTGTGTGTGTGTGTGTGTGTGTGTGTGTGTGTGTGTGTCAGCCAGCTGTGAATGCCTGGTCTTTCAGGCACAGTGCGTCTGTCTGAGTTAAAACAGCCATCTTTTGTACGGGTCTCTGTCTACTCTCATCTAAAGCATTAGAGATCAGCAGCAAAAGAAAGGCCCCTCCATTTCACAGGGAACATCTCTGTAAATCTGCTCTGTCTCGTTTTTTATCTGAGACATGTTGAGTGAAATGACAGTCATTATGGTGCCATTCTTTGTGCTACTTCTCTCGAACCATAGCTGACCATAGTGATCAAATTCTCAGACATTCCAAGTCCACCACATTCTCCAAAATGTTCCACCCCACATTATTACTATCCAAGTTTCAGTGTGACAGCAGTACTAGTTGATTAATGAGTGTGGGGTTCCTGTACCGATACATTATTTCAGTGTAATGTTTTGACAGAGGACATGGCATGAATACTTCAAAGTGCAGTTTGCTTTGAATACACATTTTAATATTTTATACCATTTAACAATGGTATTTTGTCAGTCTAGGTTTTCTTACATTTTTGTTACGACCAAAGGGTATAATGTCCTAAAATATGATTCAATAGAATTCATATAATTTTGCAAGCATTATTTTGTTAATCAGATCTGATTAACTGAAATCTGATTAATTGAATGAAATCCTAGAACTTTCACCTACATTGTCAAATTGATTAAAGTTGATTAATGCTCGTTGTTATCATCATTGAAATCACAATGCTGATTGATAAAACATACATTTTTACATCTTGCTAAAGCAGGATTGTTGTCCAGATAGATTGTAAAATTACAATAAAACCTTGTTTGTTTGCATTCAGGTTACAAGCATGGTAAGTATCAATTATCCATCCAAGCTCCTGGCTCTGCTCTTACCAGACCTGTCAGACCTTGAGTATCTTTGCTTCTGCTATAGTACCATAGCTGCTGCTGCAGCCCAGTGACTGTCTAGTCTGTGGGCCTCCGTCATAGTTTCACACCACTGCATCTACAGATACTGTACAGCTCTTGCCAGCATGCTTAACATCAGCTTCTGCATGTGTTCTCATGGGGATCCTAGTTCTGTAGGGATGGGTCAGAAGTCATACTGTATACTGCTCTACCTGTGTTGAGATAAGAAACTACATTTTTGTTTGTTTGTGCTGCTGTGTTAACACAGTAGAAACGGAATGCCATAGATAGGGTTTAGCTGGATGGTATACAGCAGACTACTGAGTGGAACTGATGCTAGCGAGTATTTCTCTGTCATTCCCTCAGCCACTAACTCCCTAACTCACTACTCCTGCTATCGATTAATTAACCTTGCTTAATATCAACATTAAATTAAATGTGATTACATTTTTCTGTTACACAAAGGCTGATTGTAGTCCTCATGTACTGTATTGAGCTGAAGCCTTTATTTTTTTTTAACCAGATAGGCCAGTTGAGAACTGCAACCTGGCCAAGATAAAGCAAAGCAGTGTGACACAAACAACACCGAGTTACACATAGGATAAACAAACGTACAGTCAATAACACAATAGAAAAATCTATAAACAGTGTGTGTAAATGTATTAAGATTAGGGAGGTAAGGCAAAAAAAATAGGCCATAGTGGCAAAATAATTACAATTTAGCAATTAAACACCGGAGTGATAGATGTGCAGAAGATGGAAGTGCAAGTAGAGATACTGGGTTGCAAAGGAGCTAAGAAATAAATAACATTATGGGGATGAGGTAGTTGGGTGGTCTATTTACAGATGAGCTGTGTACAGGTGCAAGGATCTGTAAGCTACTCTGAAAGCTGATGCTTAAAGTTAGTGAGGGAGATATAAGACTCCAGCTTCAGTGATTTTTGCAATTCGTTCCAGTCATTGGCAGCAGAAAACTGGAAGGAAAGGTGGCCAAAGGAGGAGTTGGCTTTGGGGATGACCAGTAAAATATACCTGCTGGATCATGTGCTACGGGTGGGTGCTGCTATGGTGACCAGTGAGCTGAGATAAGACTTATAGATGACCTGGAGCCAGTGGGTTTGGCGACGAATATGAAGCGAGGGCCAGCCAACAAGAGCATACAGGTCGCAATGGTGGGTAGAATATGGGGTTTTGGTGACAAAACGGATGGCACTGTGATAGACTACATCCAATTTGCTGAGTAGAGTGTTGGAGGATATTGTAAATTACATCGCCAAAGTCAAGGATCGGTAGGATTGTCAGTTTTACGAGGGTATGTTTGACAGCATGAGTGAAGGATGCTTTGTTGCGAAATAGGAAGCCAATTCTAGATTTAATTTTGGATTGGAGATGCTTAATGTGAGTCTGGAAGGAGAGTTTACAGTCTAACCAGACACCTAGGTATTTGTAGATGCCTACATGCAGTGAGGGAAAAAAGTATTTGATCCCCTGCTGATTTTGAATGTTTCCCACTGACAAAGAAATGATCAGTCTATAATTTTGATGGTAGGTTTATTTCAACAGTGAGAGACAGAATAGCAACAAAAAAATCCAGAAAAACACATGTCAAAAATGTTATGAATTGATTTGTATTTTAATAAGCGAAATATGTAGAAATGTGTATATTGCTTCCTAACTTCCCTTCCCTATTCGATGCTAATGCAGTTCGCCACAGGATGTTTTTGTGCTGGTCAAGGGCCAGTCTGGAGTGAACCAAGGGCAATATCTGTTCTTAGTTCTACATTTTTTGAATGTGGCATACTTATTTAAAGATGGTGAGGAAAGCTTTTTTAAAGAATAACCAGGCATCCTCTACTGACGGAATGAGGTCAATATACTTCCAGGATACCCAGGCCAGGTCGATTAGAAAGGCCTGCTCGCTGAAGTGTTTTATTAGGGGTGGTCGTTTGACCGCAGACCCATTACGGTCGCAGGCAATGAGGCAGTGATCACTGAGATCCTGGTGGAAGACAGCAGAGGTGTATTTAGAGGGCAGGTTGGTCAGGATGATATCTATGAGGGTGTGAGATTGAGGGTTTTGTGTGATTTGTGTGAGATTGAGGGCATCTAGCTTAGATTGTAGGACGACCGGGGTGTTAAGCATATCCCAGTTTAGGTCATAAGGAGAAGAGTGGGGGGACTTGGTGAGAGGAGCCATGAAAGGAACTCTTAACCAAAGCTTTTGTCCTTCAGACTTAATTTAGTCATTATATTTGTATGGTTAACTGTGTTCTGTCAGGCAGACAAATCCAACCTTGACATAAGAACTATTGAATTATGTTATATTCAAGGAATAAAGGAGAAAGGAGTTATTATTAATCACTCTATTACCTATTCTATATGGTTGGAAGTGTGTTAGTGATAGATTTGTCAACAAGTTAGCATTATTAAGTGCATACCTAGACTTACCATTTTCAGGAATTCAATTTTCAAATTTATTCTGTGGCACATTCCTTTGAAACAATCCACTTCTTTAATGGCTGCCGCAATATGTTTGCTTTTAACATGCATGCTGTCCGTTGTTGTTGGAGGTGAGTGTGTGTGCTTGTGTGTTTAGAAGTGTGGCTGTTGTTATCACTGTTCTATGTCCCCCATCTTGCCGTCTGTGAGTGCTAAGCCTTTTGTGACTGCTGTTGAAGGATCAGACCGTGAAGGACAAAGCCCTCCAAAGCATGGCCTCCATGTCCTCGGCTCAGATCGTCTCTGCTACCGCCATCCACAACAAGCTGGGCCTGCCAGGCATCCCGCGCCCAGCCTTCCCCGGAGCGGCAGGGGTAAGAGGCCCGCCGGCAACCCACTATCGGTCCACTCAGACCAACACACCACAGAGGGCAGCCACCAGGTCCCCTGCTCCCCAGCCAACACAGCTGACGTCCCATCCAAATCACATTACACACACCAGGGCTTTATGGAAACTGACCACATCTGATAAGCACACAATCAAAACGAATGCTAGTCGAGATAACTACATGTGTTAATTGTGCTGCTTGGAAGTATTTTTCGGTGATGTGTTTGGATGTTTTGTTTTGTATTGATATATCTAATTCTCTAGTTTTGGCAGGGCATGATATCGACAGCCCAACCTGGATCATCACAAGAGTGAGTATCGTGTTCTATTCTCAGAAAACACGCAACGTGACTGATTTCTCTCCCTCTCTCTGTTTCTCTCTGTCACCCTCTTGCTGTTCCGCTCACTCTCTCGCTCTGTCGCTCTATATGTCACATACTCAACAATATTTTCTTTGTGGGTGCTGCGGTTGAAGGGTCTATATGTTCCAGAGATAGAAATGAATGGGCTCTCGTACAAACACTTCAGTCAGCCTTCTTTCTTCCTCGCTGCTTGTCAGTAGTGATATATTCAATATGTTGCTCTGTAGATGTTCCAGACCATTGCATTTTTCTAATGGGATCCTCCCTCTGTTTTAGCATCAAGCCATTCACCCAACAAGCATATCCCATCCAGCCAGGAGTAACAACAACGATTTCCAGTAAGGCTTTCACTCATGCTTACAACCAATTTCCTTTTTTTTCTTAATACGTAGACCTGTGGCGTTGTTTAAAATCTGACATTATAATGAGTTATGGAGATAAAATTCAGTTTGATGATATGTCAGAGAGAGAGTTGTGTTATCTGAGTGTTGCTCATGGTGGTTGTGATGCAGGTTATGAGCCCACGTCAGCCCCAGCCCCCACAGTCCCAGCGTGGCATGGCCGCTCCATCGGGACATCCAAGCTCCGGCTGGTGGAGTTCTCTGCCTTCCTGGAGCAGCAGAGAGACCAAGACTCAGTGAGTATCAGGGCCCCATACTCATTTATCAGACACTTTCATCCAGAGTGATTTACAATCAGGGTTAAGTGCCTTGCCCAAGGGAACATCAATAGATTTTCCACCTCAGGGATTGGAACCAGCAACCTTTTGGTTACTGGCCCAACACTCTTAACCACTAGGCTACCTGCCGCTACTCATCACCACTGCATATGTATCTTGCATGTACCACTCTACCAGGCTACTCATCACCACTCTACACCACTACACACTGCCACTGACCTATTCACTGTATCCAGACTGGCACTACCTCAGGGTTATTCATGGGGTTTTAATGTTGAGTGAAAAAAATACCCGCTCGCTCTTATAGCTCTTCTTTTTCATGAAAGCATGTAAAAGCATGTCAAGATAGGGAGGGTATTGTCTGTATTCATGGCCACTCTCATGAGACATAGCTGTCAGTCATTTCCAGCTCTTATCAGCCAGTTCTGGCCCCCTCTCACCACACAGAGAGTCTAGCTGCACACTGTCGAGGATCAAAGAGACGAGAATGAATGCACACTAGATTGAATTCCCTTCGCTAGTTCTGACCGACCATACACACACACACAGAGAACACTGGGATTAGGGAAAGTAAGATGGACCACAGACTCATGTCACGTCATGTGAAAAGGCACAAAGACCAGCAGCCCTAAGCTCATGCCTCACATTCTTTATTGTTTGGTTTGGACGTGAGCGATCTGTCTTGGTTTGTCTGCATTCCCCCGAGAATTTTATTTTGTTATTGATATCGCTTGACAACAGCCATTAATCTTGTATTTAGCTGAATATTTGAGATGGTTACATGGCCTTAAGGCTCGGCTGGAGAGGCCATGCAGCACTCTGGTACTGAAGTAAAGGGCAACAGTGACTTTGAAATAACCCTCATGATAAGATTTGACTCTCACAACCAGAGCATTAGGACAATAGTACAGATTTCATTGTGAAGATATTCCCAGATTTGCTGGCATTCCTCCTTTTTGTCTTATGACTATGTATCTTATTTATAGTTTGATGTATCATACACATGGAGAACAGACTGACTGGTACTGTAAATTAGAATTTGGCTGAGGATCTCAGTCAGCCAGATGTTCTACAGTTGAAAACAGAACAGCAATAAACTGAGAGATCAATACTCAAAAGCATTTTTTAAATGATTTACATGTGTGTCTTTTTTGATATTAGCTCTGTAAGATCCTCATGTTTACTGTCTTTCAGTACAACAAGCACCTCTTTGTGCACATCGGACAGACAAACCACTCCTATAGCGATGCCTTGCTGGAGTCAGTGGACATTCGTCAGATTTATGACAAATTCCCTGAAAAGAAAGGAGGACTGAAGGAGCTCTTTGGCAAAGGTCCCCAGAATTCCTTCTTCCTCATAAAATTTTGGGTGAGTGTCATGTTGCAAAGTATCTGCACTGGTCTGGTGACTGAATAGCACTTGAGTGTGTACAGTAGGCCAGTGTGTTTGTATGAAGAAAGAGGTAAGAAAAGATATGGAGAAGAAAAATAAACTCAAACAGATATTTAAACAAATATGTTCACAGAACTACTTACTATTAATTAGCTTGTGAAATGAAACGGGTGAGATTTAATGCATTTTGGTCTACATTAGTATCTCCATAAAGATATATTGTATATCATTTCTCATGTCGTTTCTGTGGTAAAAAGCATATCCTGTTTTACAACCCAGAGAAAACTGAATTTGTTTGGTTTCATCTCTAGTGAATGGGTTTAAT
This sequence comes from Oncorhynchus masou masou, assembly GCF_036934945.1. Lineage (NCBI taxonomy): Eukaryota > Metazoa > Chordata > Actinopteri > Salmoniformes > Salmonidae > Oncorhynchus > Oncorhynchus masou. The sequence goes on from NC_088213.1 coordinate 34,414,249, forward strand.
CAGAGGCCAAACACTGAAGATGGCTGCAGAATGCATGCTGCTATATTTGGCCTCGCATAGCAGGAGAACTTGTGATCAAAGCGCTCGCTAATTTAGTGTAATATCTAAAAACAATGGAGTGACCTTGTTGCACTCTTAATGGCTGTTTAAACATTGCATGTATTTTAGCCCAATGGAAAATGCTAACTAGCGGCAGCCAACAAAGTGGGCCTCGTCGTCGCAGCCAGAACAGCCCGCTCAAATTCCTTTTGAAGTGACCGGCCAATCTGAATTTCAAATGAAAGGCACAATCTGCACAATAATTAAAGTGTAACTGCTTTGACTAATGAAGGAGGAGGATGCTATAGAAGGAGATGTGCTCTTTTTGTCCCCATAATGAACATGATGTCCTGGACCTGGAGAGCTGCCCTCAGAGCACTGCTCCTTTTCACTAGCATGAATCAGCCTCTTAACATATCTTCATTTAATCTCCTTTATAATCTAGTTCCAAATATGGATTACATTTACATAGTCATTCAGAGGTGGCTAAGAAGTGTTTCATTTATTTAAGACTATCCATTCACTTGATCACTGATGCCCCACTAGATGGTCATACATTCACAGGTGTAGGTCATTATTTATTTGAGATAAATGACTACTTTCAGTCTACACTAACATTTTTCCATTGCATGGTGCATATCCATACAACATTCCATTAAATTGTCATCTCATTGCCCTCTCACTGGAGGGGCAGTATTGTGATTATGGCCATTTTTGGGCTAAAACACATTTCTCTCACCTCATATGGATGAAGAAATGGAACACATTTCTGTCTTACCAACGACTAATATTGTGTTATTTGTGGTTCCCAGGCTGACTTGAACTGCAACATTCAGGATGAAGCAGGGGCTTTCTATGGAGTGACCAGTCAGTATGAGAGCTCCGAGAACATGACAATCACCTGCTCAACTAAGGTGTGCTCCTTTGGCAAGCAGGTGGTCGAGAAGGTGGAGGTGGGTACTCAATCTGTCTTATTGTTTAAAAAACAAGATCGTATTCTGTAAATGACATATTCAGTCATCAGTATATGTGGAGGTGGAATGAAGCGCACACCTGGTCAGGTGAGGTTCTCAGGTGAGGTTCTCAGGTGAGGTTCTCAGGTGAGGTTCTCTGGTGAGCCGCACACTCTAGGAGTTCAGATGAAATCATTTATTACCAACGTTTCGACAGACAAGCGCTCTTCATCCGGGTTTAATGACAAACACTGCGGGTCACTAGTTTATGTAGTTTGGAAGGACACACTCAGGTGTCTGTAATCCTGGCCAGCTGTGGCATGATTTCATTGGTCGATTTACAAATATCAATAGAACATATAAAAAAGCATGAATGGATAACATACGATCATAGATACAATTAGGCTACATCCTATAGGCCTACAAAACACTTTTATTTACAATGGATAACAAAAACACAAGCATCACAGGAATGACTTCAGATCAAACTCTACAATGAGACCGAAGGGAGCGAGGGTCTTTAAATTAAAGATCCAGGCGGTCTCTTGTTTTAACAATAAATTGTCAAGGTCACCCCCTCTCCTAGGGATGGTGATGTGTTCGATGCAGATATAGGGATGGTATACAGTATGTGTGACATAGCTATCAGTATATGCGGCACACATTTCTGGATGTTGGTTCTCTCTCTCCCCAGACGGAGTATGCCCGGTTTGAGAACGGACGCTTTGTGTACAGGATAAGCCGGTCTCCCATGTGTGAATACATGATCAACTTTATCCACAAGCTCAAACACCTGCCTGAAAAATACATGATGAACAGTGTCCTGGAGAACTTCACCATTCTATTGGTAAGGATTACTTATTGTCCTGTCCATCCTACTGCTTCCTTAAGCAGGCAATTACAAAAGCCAGTCTCCCACTACTCTAACCTGTGGCTAGGACCCTCCCTTTCCTTTATCCTAGCTTTCTGCTGGGCGCCTTTGGCTCCAGCGAACCTGAAAAGAGGAGCTCTGACTGGGCCCTGAGATGAGCCTCGCTCCCTGCTCCTGCATTCCTCACATTCCACAGGGGATGGAATGCAGTGTGAGGAGCCTTATCATCTGCAGGGGAGAGGAAGGGAGGAGGGGAGGGGAGCGATCAGAGGGGGTGGGGACCCCTGTTATTAGCCATCACATGGGGGCTTAAAGTCCTATTCTCCACTGCAGAGAGCTCTTTTTAATGCATGTGTGGGTGTGCACTCTCAACCCTGCCCCGGTTTTGTTTGTTTCATTTTTTTCACCCACTCCTTTAAATTCCTTAGATTTACAAATTGACTTGTTTTTGTCACACTGTTTGCTGATTGACATCTGTCCGTGGGCCTTTTAACATGGGAGACCCATATTCCAGAGACCGCTCCTTGCATTACATGGAGTGGGATTGCGTTTGGTCCGAATGACTAACATGACATCTCCGTCTCTTCCAGGTGGTGACGAACAGGGACACACAGGAGACTCTGCTCATTGCATTACATGGAGTGGGATTGCGTTTGGTCCGAATGACTAACATGACATCTCCGTCTCTTCCAGGTGGTGACGAACAGGGACACACAGGAGACTCTGCTGTGTATGGCGTGTGTGTTTGAGGTGTCGAACAGCGAGCACGGTGCCCAGCATCATATCTACCGATTGGTGAAGGAATGAGACGCCTGAACCCCCTGAATCCTCCCTTTACATAGACTAAAGAACCTCAAAACAAAGTGACAGTGCCTCTAGCTGAAAATCACACATGCACTGCTTTTCGGTCACATTTTGGGCGAGGCCTTTTGTTATTCGTTTCTTTGTATATTAATGTATGTATTTGATGTTTGACTGCAGCTGTGAATTGCGGTACAGTTGTTCTATGTTTTGATACAGGATAAGTTCTTCATTTTAAGGATGGCAAGTCAATCTTTGTTTGTAGGATGTACATATAAAAGAGGCAGTATGTAAGGAATCTGTTGGTTGGGTTTAATTTGGTCAACAGACATTATGTGTATGTTGTCTTCTTCCTCTTTGATCTTGTAATGTACACTTAGAAAACACTAGAAATATGTTGTCTGCTCCCCATGGGTTCTGTAAAATATGTGTATATCTGTAGTTGATTTGTGAGCGTATAGGTCACAGGAGGTTGGTGGCACCTTAATTGGGGAGGACGGGCTTGCGGTAACGACTGTAGTGGAACCAGTGGAAGGGTATCAAACACATTGTTTCCAGGTGGTTGATGCCATTCCACCTGCTCCGTTCTGGCCATTATTATGATCCGTCTTCCCTTCAGCAGCCTCCTGTGGTATTGATATACAAACCGTACATACACACTTGACCAATTGGTTTTCCAAAGAAAAGCATTTTTTTTAAAACATTTTGGGGATAATAAAATTGCTACATGAAAGTTAGTCGAAGGCAGTTGATTGTGGGCACCATAATAGTGAAGTTATTGCTTTACAAAAGCATCTGTTTCTTTCAGGGAAACAAGATACTGATCCCTGTGGACAATCCACGGTCTTAGACACTAACAGCAGAATGAATGCACTGGGATTACACTACAGAGGCCTGGTTCAACCTGTGTCTCTGCCTCAGACAGGGCTCACACGTCTTACATTGCAATAAGGAAACCAGACATCTGTCCTGTTCCAGTGTCCGACTGAGTCATTCAAATGGATTTGATTCTAAAAACATGAAAGCACTACTTTAGCTACTCTGAGTGGACTGCCACCTTGTCCTAAGCACTTGGTTCCCCTTCTAGGACATGCCAATTTTAACCTGTACCTTTTTCCTTTAGATGTGTGATTTAAGGTTTTAGGATATCCTGAAATAACCATGAGAAAATGGATCACTTCTTAGACAGCAGGCTGTGTTCAGTATGCAGTTTCATTGTCTCTAAACAGATGATGCATTTTTTCTGGCCATTGCAGTGTAATTTCTACTAAGTTCTAGCCAATGTCGCTGCCTTTACGTTTACACCATCCCATGAATCTGTGGCCTACACCAATTCCGAGCCTTAAACATGTTACGGACGTGTGAATTCCAAAAGATGCCACTAAAGCTGTGATCTCTTTCCTAAGCTGGGTGACTCATTTTCACATTTTGTAGGAATTCACCTACAGTACAATCTGCCAAAGTGTAACAGTGTACAGTGCCTTATTGTATGGTGTCAAACTGGCCTTGGTTCACTTTTAAGAATGTATTTTGTTTTTAACACGCACAAAAAATATATAAAATCACTCACCAATATACATATTGGTACAAAATTTGACCACAAACATGCGAGTTGAACTGAGTTACTTTTTAACATAAATAAGAACTGACTTTGCCTTTCCTGTTCTGAAAGACCAAAAATACAGAGATACATACGATCTCTAGTCATGTCCTGCACTGTAGCATGGAAGTGCCTTTGGTTTAAAATCTCCAGCAATGAAAATAGTAAATAACTATGAATTAAGTGTTGCTAAACCAAAAAGAGATGTAATGACACCAATCACCACATTGCCTTGCTGAAGGTTTGTACTAGATGACAAGGGTCAGTGAGTGAGTCGATCCATGGTGAAATAAATGATATATTAATATAATTTGGTTTTAAGAAATGATCTGTTAAGAAGAGTACCTGTACTATTCATGTGTGTAAATGTATAGTCTGTGAAAGGCCTGTTTGACCAGACAGCAACTGATAGAATGGAGGATGGTGACTCGTTCCAGCAGCTGTGAAGTCACATAGGCTTACAACTTTACCTTAAGAAGAGATACATGTTTCCTGATTCTTACTAAATTATTTATGGGAACGTCTCATTCTGAATCATTGCAGAAAATGTTTCTGGTGGATACAGACAATGTTGGTTCAATTGCTCAGTATTTTTGCTACAGCCCTGTGGAGACTGGAGTTCAGTAGGCATATGTATTTTTCCTTTGTTAACGGTTTTATCTCCCTTTTTGCCCTGTGTACTAGTTCACGTTTATGAATTACTTACTGAGGTGTTCCTGTTTTATTGTTCTACGTGTATATGATGGTTTGTGATGACATTTTGGGTATATTCCAAGCCCCAAGAGGGTGGTGATGCTGTTACTGCTAAACTGCTGGCACATTTGACATGTCAGCTGACTGTACCTCCCATGTCTCTGGGGACCAGAAGACTGTTGCCTTTGATCAGATGAATTGTCTAGAGGACACTCTGAATAAAATGGACACAAAGCATAATAACAGAATCTCGACACAAACATATCAGCAGTTTAGCTCTTGTTGTTATTTGTTTGTAATTTTGTCTAAATGTAGGTACTGGTACCTTTTTTGTTGGTTATTACCATTTTAAGATGTTGGTTATTACCATTTTAATATGTCGGTTTTAAAGTGAACTTTTCCATAGTTCAGATAGTATCATAAAAACAACTATTGGGTTTGTGTGCAGACATTTTCTTTGTAAAAAAGGTGCTTTGTATAAAATGATATACCCTGGCTTTTCTTGGTACAGAAGTGTGATAACTTTTCATATCCACGACAGTAACGCGTTGGAGCAAGGGACAGAAAATAAAACCTGCTATGTGTATGTGTTCTCTACTGCATATGGTCTTGTCTTTGCTCCGTAACATTTTGATGCCTTCTTGATAAAGTGGTCGATATTTTGTAGCTTTCTAGATACTTTGTATGTATACAATATTGAAGTTAAATAAATCAGGAAAAATATGGTCTCCCTTTTTATTCTGTGATCAACTGACAATTTTTGGGGGGAGCATCTCCAAATGAATACTTAAAATCGAACTAAACCTTTAGATTACAAAACATAATATGTAAGAACACATCAGCTGTACTAACCACAATTACACACCAGAGGGAGCCATTCCCAGGCTTTTGTATTGGTGCCAGCCTTGTTACAGTGTCTCCATGTGGCAGTATTTTCAATTATGAAACTAGATTTCATAATCTGGGACAACAATTTACAAAAGAAGTCTCTATAACAGCAACAATGAAGCCACTTAGAAAGGCTGCACTCTTCGATAAAGATTGTTAAATGTAAACAGACACTCTTATCTAGAGCGACTTGCAGGAGGAATTAGGGGTAAGTGCCTTGCTCAAGGGCACATCAACAGATGGTTATAGAATCCCCCAGCCGACTACATGAACAAACACCCTTTCAGTTACTGGGCCAAAGCTCTTAAGGTTCCGCTAGGCTAGCTGCCTCCCAATGTTATTATCCCTAGAGCAAAGCCCTCTCACAGCTAAAGCTCTGTGCTTCGTTCATTTTGAATAAGATCTAGCATGACTATTGCACTTAATTATATATATTTTTGTGAATAACTTATGAAGCATTAGTGTCATTGTAAAATGTAACACTTTCGTTTTTGAATAACAGTTATCATGGGTAACACATGAATGCTAACACCAGATGGAGCTATTGTCAAATGAAAAGACTTGTCCATTGGACCAACCTAAAATAGACTGATGGCCACGGTGCTGCTGTTTAGCTGTTGCATTGACATGCTCATTCTGTATCACTGTTGTAAAAGTGATAGCAAATTTCAACCTGGAGCCTAGGTATGTCTTTTGCTCTCTCATTCACTCACTCACACATTGATTATACCTTGTAATGGTTTTACGTTGTAATGACTGTAGTAACATCAGTAGTTTTGTGTGCTTAAAAATCAGAGACAGAACAACTCGCCCGTCTACAGAATGCCCTCTCCCTATCCTCTCTCTCCACTGACACTGTCCGCATAATATCTAACATATGTGTGTCTGTCTGTCTGGCTCATGTGTGTGAGAGGATCTGATTATGGAGACATGTTTAAATCCATGCACAGTGCACCAGTGTAATCTTCCCAGGGGTCAGAGCCCTGCCAGATTTGGACTACTACACTTCCTGTTTCCAGGGAGGCTTTTACGCAGCTGTATCTGAGTACAAGAGGAATAATACTGGACACTCATAATGGGTGTGAAATGTGTAGCTGTGTAGCTGTCCTCACTTGACAGGTACCAGCAGGGGGACAGAATGTCTCTCTAATTCCAGATAAATCCTTGAGATCAAGTTTAGCACGCTGCCTTCTGAATGAACCAGGAAGTGATCATCCCATTCGGGCACAGACGTCATTTCAACGTCTAGTTTTGGCTTTTACATTTGGTTGAGTCGTCATCTAATGAGAATTCAACGTAAAATCAACAAAGAATGTCACCGTGTCATTGGATTTAGGTGAAAAAAGATGACATTCCCTTATGTTTCCCACAATGATTCAACATCATCACAATGAATTGTTTTTGTTGAAATGACATGGAAACAACATTGATTCAACCTGGCAATGTACTGTGGAACCACGAAGCTCATTACAACTGTTTTTCTTTTACCAACTGTTTGTTGGGGTGTTTGTCAGTCAAGTGACATATGTGTGTCACCCAGAGAATATGCATGGTGCAATCTATTAGGCTACAGCCTCCTATGCAGATGTGTGTAAATTAGTCTTGTTTTGTACACTGCATGCTAATGTCTTTGGTTTAAAAAAGTATAGATGCTCAGCAGTAAGATAACATCTTCTGATTTAGGGATGTCAGTACCTTAACTGACTTGCTTAGTTAAATACACATTGTTATCACGTTTTATCAAAATACGCAATCAGGTTCTCTGGGAGAGTAACAAACTGTATGGGCGGTGTTACTTGTCGAGTTTTGAAACTGTACAGTTGTCATGTGATCATAAGTCTCCGGTTGTAAGCACAGCGCGCAAAGAGCGCAGTTGAGTGTGCTTGGACACAGAGCAAACAGCGACAGCAAGGACTTCCAATACGCTACCAACTACTTGAGGGAACGCGTAAAATGAACAATTTATCTCAGAATGTTGGATGTTGCTTTTTATTCTAACGTATGCGGATGTACAATTAATTTAGCACTTAAATGACAAAATTATTTTCCAATCCGTTTCCATCCTCAAAAAACGTAATTTGAATAGTTATCTAAAGGGGGAAAAGGTTTAGTTTTAGTTTATGATGGAGTCCAAGGAAAGTAAGATATCTGTGTGGGTTTGCCGAGAGGAGAAGCTTGTGTCCGGACTGTCAAAGCGCACCACCTGTGCAGATGTGGTCAATGTGCTCCTAGAGGATCAAAACTTGCAACAATGTGTCTCTGTAGCCATGCTCTCGGGATCACCCCAGTCCTACTGCATCGTAGAAAAATGGAGAGGATCTGAGAGAATTTTGCCCAATAAAACGAAGATCCTTCGACTTTGGGGCGCGTGGGGAGAGGAGCAGGAGAACGTGCGGTTTGTGTTGGTTAAAAATGAGGCTTCTTTGGCTAACCATGGACCCCGGAGCGCAGAGGCCCGTGTGGTGCTCAGCAAGGAGAGCCCGTGCATTTACAAGGGGACAGCAAGAGCCACCATGGGCTTTTCACCCGAGAAACAACGTCGGATTGTCAGGAAAGCTTTCAGAAAGTTGGATAAAATAAATAAAAAGAAGGCGCAAACGGTGTCCAAGGATGCGCCCACTGGGGAGAAAATGGAGACTCTGGTTCACCTGGTCATATCCCAGGACCACACAATCCGCCAACAGATCCAGAGAATTAAAGAACTGGACAGAGAGATAGAAATGTATGAAGCTAAAGTTCATTTTGACAGGATGAAAATGCATGGGATCAATTACGTGCAGGACACATACTTAGTGGGTGCGCATTCTGACGGGTTCTCCAAGCAGGAGGGCGAGAAGCCGTGCTCGGCGGAGGCTGTTGCCCAGTTTGAGGAGTATGCCCAACGGTGTGAGGAGGTGATTAGACTTCAGGATGAATTGGCTGAGCACGAAGCGCTCATGGACAGCATTACTGTGGAGATCCAAGAGGAACTGAATCAGAGGTGGATGAAGCGAAGGCAAGAGGAGCTGTCAAGTAAAGAGGTGAAACCCAGCGCGGGAGAGACCGCTATGTGGGTATCAACAGCCCATGCGACACACACAGACACTATAGCCCTCGAGGCTGATACATCGTTCGATAACGATTTGCTTCTGGAGGAGGAGAGGATCAAAACGCAACTGGATACTAGTTTATACATTGGACTGCGCTTGAACACGGATTTGGAGGCTATTAGGAATGATTTGAATGTAACCCAGGATATTTGGGGGGCGAAAGAAAAGGAGATACGGGATTTGCTGGAGAAAGTGAACTCGTTGTATATAGAGGATGACGAGACACCAAGCGAGGACAATGACTGCAACTCTGTGGTTACTGAGGCAGCAATGATGCGTCCCCTGGAGACGAAAAGCGAGTGGGTGGAGCAAGCCAGGGGGCTTTCAAAGACATGCAATGCCAACGATGACGACTCAGACACTGGCCTGAGCTCCATGCACAGTCAGGACTCGGATAACCCACCTGTGTGCGAGTCATTGGTATAAATTGCCAGGATGCTTCAAATTCTATTGACAATTATGGGACATAATTACTGTATGTCTAAAAACTCAGGGATCTGACAGAGTATATCCCCACAATGAACAACACAATACAATGTATTAAAACATGTCCCAAAATGTATTGACTAATATGTAGCTTACAGAGTCAAAATACTTGGCCACTTATATATACGCACTTATAGCTATTCACATATTTGCTGCCTTTTCTCTATAAAAAACAACAACTTTGACCTGTGCCAGGATAAGACACAACTCAGTGTTATTGGTCAGATTATTATTGGTTAATTAATAAGGGATGGAAGTCTTTGTGGTTTGCAAGACTAAACAGACTTAAAATAGACCATGCTAAATGTAACACTGCACAAGTGCTAATTCTGGTTGGAATGTGATTTTGTGGACACACTGGTGAGTCTTAAATATGAAGGGTGTATGATATACTAAAATAAACATAATTTACAAAGCTTATGTGCAATTGCTTCATTGAAATGTGCAGAAAATGACTTTGCCTTGCCTAATCAATACTAAGTCTGCAAATTGTATGCATCAGGAAAGAGTTTGGGAAGAGTGAAAAGTATAGGAATGTTAAACCATGTATGCGTGTGTGTGTGTGTGTGTGTGTGTGTGTGTGTGTGTGTGTGTGTATGTATGTATGTGTGTGTATGTGTGAGAGTGTGTGGATGCATGTATCACTGTGTGTGTGTGTGTGTTCATGCCCTTGCCTGCATGTGTGCTTGAGAGAGACGGTGGGTAGGGTAAGGGGTGGCATGCAGCGTTACGCAATGGGATGAAAACTCCAAGCAGATGCTGGGCTCACACAGAGTAAACCAGAGCCTGTACAGTACATAACGGATCAGGGATACATACAGGACGTTTGTGCCCCAGTGTGAGTGAGAAAGGCCAGGGAGGGCATGAAGGATTTGGGCTTATATCCATGGGTGTCAGGCGATTCCCAATCAATGTGACTGAGGCCAGGGGTGAAAACTTCCTCTGACATAAACCACACAGGGAGAAGCAGCAGAGACGCCTTTGACAGAGACACAGTAGTATGGCATTACATTGCATTTCCCCACAATAGCGAGTGTGAGGCTTGCTGTCTGGCCCAGGTGGGGTATCGCATGATGCTACTGTATTTCACTGTTGACTGGTCTTCAGTCTGGCTTCAGATCCAGTCCCTCTCAGCCATGGTCTCATAAAAGGATCACCCCCCTTCTCCTCCCTCCTACTGTACCCCTGCTATAGTGCACTCTTAACACATCCCTGAACACTAGATCAAACCAGCATCAGCTGTAATCAGAGGATGGGTGTTGTCTGTTGAGCAGTGTGAGTATCGTAGCTATAAAACCAGAGCTGCAGATGCATTCAGACTGTCACAAATAACATCATCAGGTTTGTTTGCAAAGCTAATGTCAGAGCATTACCTCTGGCTCTACTTCACATTCACCACTGTAGCAACATAGTTTATTTATGCGGAACACTTAACAGATATTAACATTTTAATCATTCAGATAATATTGTTATTACATATGTATAAGCTACAGAATTTCATAACAGGGTGTAATATGCTCCAATGGCCCAAATAGTATCTGTCTGTCTATCACAGCCAGTAAACATCTGGACTAAAGTATTACCTCACCTCGGGTTGGGCAGGGTAGTCATGGATTAAAGCAACATACTGTACGTTCGGCCAATAGCCTTTCCAGATGACAAAATTATAAAAGATTATAATAAGGCTGGATTATAATGTGGGTCGAAGACCAGTCATAATGAAAACCTCCAGTCTCAATGGTAGGGTTACTTTACTCTATAACCATGCTATTTCAGAAATTATTTTAGAATTCCAATCACTCTCAATTATATTAAATCCGTTCAGAAATTGATGTTAGAATGCCACCAGCACACCACTGAATGAACTAGTATGTGATCTGGATGCATTAGTGGATGTACTCAGAGGTCACAACAGATAGAGAATGCTAATCCCTTTTTAATGTCAGTCCAGAAACACTTGCTAGAGTTTATGGGAACCTCTCGTACCCTCCTCAGTAATAAAGTCAAGGATCTGTGACGCACCAGCGAGGAGGAATGCTGTAAAACTCCCTTCCTGGCTTTGCAGGCTCAGGAACACATAGTGTATGTCTTCCACTGATATACACTATAGGGGCTAGGTTAGATTTTTACTCACACAAGAATGGCCACCCAACTAGTATGACATTTTACTGTTGTTGTAACTTATGTCACTATTTTCATGAGGCTCTCTTCACACACACACACACGGACACAGACACACACAATCATTTTTATATGAATTCTACAAGCCCTTCCAAGGAGTGTGGGAAAGTGAGTAACACGGTGGTGACTGAGCTGTAGCTTTGGGGAGTAGGTGTATTTAGAAGATGAGGTTCTCAGGGGGCTCCTTCATCTCTCAAACAGCAAACAGGACGCAATTACTGCCATGTCTTTGATCCTTCATCAATCTCTTCCACTCCCCTGCACCGAGCACTGAGCCCCCACCCCCTCTAATGAAGCCCTGCCCCACTAACTCCCTGCAACTCCTTCCCCTGTCCTGAACGAGGCAAGTATCTATCAATGGGTGATAATGACAGGTACTCTAACTCCACCCCTCCCATAAATACTTCATTAGGAGGAGAGGACAGGGCTATTATTGTTGACCCAGGTGGTCCAGGTTTCAGACAGTCTGAACCATAACCTTCTCTTTACACAGGTACAGAACCAGACCAGATAAAACACTTGATTTTCTCCGCTTTATTACTTGCTCTCTCTCTCTTGCGCGCGCGCACGCACGCACGCAGGCAGACAGACAGACAGACAGACAGACAGACAGACAGACAGACAGACAGACAGACAGACAGACAGACAGACAGACAGACAGACAGACAGACAGACAGACAGACAGACAGACAGACAGACAGACAGACAGACAGACAGACAGACAGACAGACAGAGAGAGAGAGAACTACCACACTATCAGAACTCCAATATTTGAAGGTTCAATGACTCCAGAGTAGATTAACCCAAAATAGGGCGCAGGTGTCAATCAAGTCATGGTCATGGGACACTGCCTTGCTCGGGGGGGATGTTTGTTTGTGTTTTAAACAAGAGGGAGAAAAAAATGTCAGCGCCAAACTGACTTTCCAGACCAATAAGCAAGGCTCCAGCATCCTGACACTCACTACAATCATCCATTTCCCTGATTTGGCTGCTTTACAGTAGGATATCATTTATATTTGGTACTCAGAGCCATTGAACATTGTATACAGGAGCCATGACAACAACATACAAGCCAAGCACAGCATGCATGCAGCCACGAAAGCACCCGCATTCATAAGCATACTGAGCACACTAACTCAAAAGGAGAAACTACTTGGGGTGCTTCCACATGTTCTTTTGTTTCTAACATCCTGGAGTAGGAGTCCACTGTTGGCTTAAATATTGACCAGATTGACCAGGTTCTTATGACGCTCTGATTTTCCACCTTATACATTCGGCTACTTTGGTGGTTCCAGCAGTTTTTCTACAAAGACGGATTATAGCTAAACAAAACTCCTTACTGTATGGATTCCTAGATACCACACACACTGTAAACCAACCAGTGTTTAGTATACACACTGTACCTATATACAGTAGGTATCCAGTGTCAGGTGTTGGATTTGAGAGATAGCAGCAGTATACTTTACTGCCTCCATCCTGGAAGCCTGGCAGGAGGTTCTCTGTTTTACGTGTTTGATTATGATTGGATAAAACAAAACCAGAGGACTAACAAATGGCTATTCAATATTTTCAATGTATCGTATAAATGCACAGAGATGCTATGAGAAAGTTCTGTAATTATTTTGGGATGTCTAATGAGAACCTCAATGTTATAATGCAGACAAAGCCTATTATGGCACAATGCACTTCTTCCGTGGTCTCCAACTGCTCTTAAAACGCTAGTAAAACCAAATGCATGCTTTTCAACCGTTTGCTGCCCACACCCGCCTGCCCGACTAGCATCACTACTCTGGACGGTTCTAACTTAGAATATGTGGACAACTACAAATACCTAGGTGTCTGGCTAGACTGTAAACTCTCCTTACAGACTCATATTAAACATCTCCAATCCAAAATGAAATCTAGAATCGGCTTCCTATTTTGTAACAAAGCCTCCTTTACTCACGCCGCCAAACATACCCTGGTAAAACTGACTATCCTACCGATCCTCGACTTCGGCGATGTCATTTACAAAATATCTTCCAATACTCTTCTGAGCAAACTGGTTGCAGTCTATCACAGTGCCATCAGTTTGTCACCAAATGCCCCATATACCACCCACCACTGCGACCTGTATGCTCTAGTCGGCTGGCCCTCGCTACATATTCGTCGCCAGACCCACTGGCTCCAGTTCATCTACAAGTTGATGCTAGGTAAAGCTTCGCCTTATCTCAGCTCACTGGTTACGATAACAACACCCACCCGTAGCATGTGCTCTAGCAGGTATATTTCACTGGCCATCCCCAAAGCCAACACGTCCTTTGGCCGCCTTTCCTTACAGTTCTCTGCTGCCAATGACTGGAACAAATTGCAAAAATCGCTGAAGCTGGAGACATATTTCGCTCACTAACTTTAAACATCAGCTATCTGAGCAGCTAACCGATCGCTGCCGCTGTACGTGGCCCATCAGTAAATAGCCCACCCAATCTACCTACCTCATCCCCATATTGTTTTTATTTACTTTTCTGCTCTTTTGCACACCAGCTACTTGCACATCATCATCTGCTCATCTATCACTCCAATGTTAAATTGCTAAATTGTAACTACCTCGCTACTATGGCCTATTTATTGCCTTACCTGCTCACGCCATTTGCACACACTGTATATAGACTTTCTTTTTTTCTATTGTGTTATTGACTGTATGCTTGTTTATTCCATGTGTGTAACTCTGTGTTGGTGTTTGTGTCGCACTGCTTTGCTTTATCTTGGCCAGGTCGCAGTTATAAATGATAACTTGTTCTTAACTAGCTTACCTGGTTAAATAAAGGTGAAATAAAATAAAAATTCAATATTGGATGAAGAGTGTACGAGAGCATTAAAAGTATTCTTTCTAAGTTGACTAAATAAGTCACACGAGCATGTTGGTATGTACGTTTATGGTGTAGAACATAAGACCAGAGGGTTATGTTCAGATCATGCACAATACTTCTATCTCAAGGCCATCAGACTGTTAAACAGCCACCACTAACATTGAGTGGCTGCTGCCAACACACTGACTCAACTCCAGCCACTTTAATCATGGGAATTGATGGAAATGGATATAAAATATATCACTAGCCACATGAAACAATGCTACTTAATATAATGTTTACATACCCTACATTACTCATCTTATATGTATATACCCTACTCCATATCATCTATTGCATCTTTATGTAATACATGTATCACTAGCCACTTTAAACTATGCCACTTTGTTTACATACCCTACATTACTCATCTCATATGTATATACTGTACTCGATACCATCTACTGCATCTTGCCTATGCCATTTTGTACCATCACTCATTCATATCTTTATGTACATATTCTTTATTCCTTTACACTGTGTGTATAAGGTAGTAGTTTTGGAATTGTTAGGTTAGATTACTCGTTGGTTATTACTGCATTGTCGGAACTAGAAGAACAAGCATTTCGCTACACTCGCATTAACATCTGCTAACCATGTGTAAGTGACAAATAAATTTGATTTGATTTGAGTTAGAAAACTTTTATCCAACACACTTCCATTGAGTTTTAGTTAGAAAACTTTTATCCAACATCAAAGATACTTGTTAACCATAAAATGGGAACTAATACTTTGACAGCAATTAGGCTGAGACCAGACACTATCCATAAGGAACCTACTCTTGTGTGTTATTCACCCACAGGTACATCACCCAGACCTGGGATGGAGTGGTGATACTGTAACAAACTGCCCGGACAACCAGAGAGAGAACATACATCTATCTGTAAGATCTAGACAGCCACCCTGACATTCCCAGTCTAAACAAATGTATTGGAAAATACTATGTTTCATAGTTTGATTCCTTTGTGTTTGCATATTTGACAAAGGCAGACACTCCAGCGGACTTATGAACATGTCAGAGGGCCTCCTGAGTGGTGCAGTGGTCTAAGGCACTGCATCACTATCTGTGCCACCAGAGATTCTGTGTTTGAGTCCAGGCTCTGTCGCAGCCGGCCGCGACTGGGAGACCCATGGTCGCCGGGTTAGGGGAGGGTTTGGCCGGCAGGGATGTCCTTGTCCCATTGCTCACTAGTGACTCCTGTGGCGGGCCAGATGCAGTTGACAGTGTTTCCTCTGACATGTTGGTGTGGCAGGCTTCCGGGTTACCAAGTAGTGCGGCTTGGTTGTGTTTTGGATGACACAAAGCTCTCAACCTTTGCCTCCCCCGAGTCCGTATGGCAGTTGCAGCGATGAGACAAGACTGTAACTACCAATTGGATACCACAAAAATGGGCAGAAAAATAATTTTATAAAATGAACATGTCAGAGGGGGACTAGTCTGAAGCCAAAACTCTAAACAGAACAATGACCCCTCTTCCCTTGATATACAATCGGTGTCTTTCACAGTTCTCTGCTCATCTGCCATTTCTCATAACTTACTATGCTGTATGGCTTTTGCATTTTGAAAGAACACACAGGCCCTGAGGTAATGTTGACATTTTAATACCTTTGGCTCAGAAAACAATGAATCAGTTTCAGAGTGGTCCAACAGACTGGGACACAACTCAAACAGGTTGAACGTTTTTATGCTCAGTATATGGGCTGTATTAGAAGAGAAGACAACAATCCACTGTGCTTATCAAATCCACCAAATGCAATATTTCCCCAAACTCATGAAGCCAGAACTCATGCACTAGACAATACAACCTCCTCGGCCAACCGAGCCACGGCCTGCTCTCCCCGCTTCCACCACTCAGACGAAGGCTGTATAGGAGAATCATGGCAAAACTGTCAGACACGCCAATAGCTTCTACCCCCAGACCATCAGGCTGCTGAATAGCCACTAGGCAGCTATCTGATATCCCTGTCCCCCTTATTATTGTCTCATCCACTTCTCACTTCCCCCCTGCTGCTCCCCCCGAATGGACACTTATCCTGCCCCCACCCCCCAATGGACACTTATAGTGCCACCACCCCCCAATGGACATGTATCCTCGCCCCACCCTCCAATGGACACTTATAGTGCCACCCCCCCCCAATGGACATGTATCCTCGCCCCACCCTCCAATGGACACTTATATTGCCACCACCCCCCAATGGACATGTATCCTCGCCCCACCCTCCAATGGACACTTATAGTGCCACCACCCCCAATGGACATGTATCCTCGCCCCGCCCTCCAATGGACACTTATAGTGCCACCACCCCCCAATGGACATGTATCCTCGCCCCACCCTCCAATGGACACTTATAGTGCCACCACCCCCCAATGGACATGTATCCTCGCCCCACCCTCCAATGGACACTTATAGTGCCACCACCCCCCAATGGACATGTATCCTCGCCCCACCCTCCAATGGACACTTATAGTGCCACCACCCCCCAATGGACATGTATCCTCGCCCCACCCTCCAATGGACACTTATCATTACTACAGTTGTAAATGTGTATATATTTGTATTGTATTTTTTTATTTATTGTCTCATTCACTTCTCTTCTTTACATTTTATTTATTTATTTTTTTACCCCCTTTTTTCTCCCCAATTTTGTGGTATCCAATTGGTAGTAGTTACAGTGTTGTCTCATCGCTGCAACTCCCGTACGGACTCAGGAGAGGCGAAGGTCGAGAGCCATGCGTCCTCCGAAACACAACCAAACCAAGCCGCACAGTTTCTTGACATAACACACATCCAACCCTGGCGACCTGGTCAGCGATGCAGTGCCTTAGACCACTGCACCACCCGGGAGGCCCACTTCTCTTTTTTTAACCTGCACTGCTGGAGCATAAGAGTTTCACTGTACCCTGCGATTACATCTGTGACTCTGTGACTAATAAACAAATCTGATCTAATCCTATCAGTGGTTTACACAAACAATCTACAGGAATCCCCCTCCAGATCCCACATAAAGGGTTACAAAGTCATGGCATAACATCAGGAATCCCCCTCCAGATCCCACATAAAGGGTTACAAAGTCATGGCATAACATCCATTCCATCTGGCTTCCATGTTAAGGATCTTCTGACATGGCTACAGTGGGTGTCTGTCTGTACAACATCCCACACACTGAAACAACAACCAGAAACCCTATGGACCTGACCAGGCATGGGAGAGGCCCCTCACTTTATGGAGCTCATTAGGACCTGAGTGTAAGGAGCTGCCAGAGGTGCCATACACCATGAGGTCCACTGAGAGAAACACATGAGGCGGTGCAGGGTTCATCTCCCCTCTTTTCATCACGTCTCTGCACCATTTATCAGTGTATGAAAACACCCGGGCCTGGCCCCTCAGTCAGTTGTGTAAATAGCTGGCTGGCTGAATGGGAGGTTTACAGTGTTCGCACGGCATGTCATGAGGCCTGGTAGGCCTATCACTCTGAAGAAGTTTGGAGCTGTATGGGGGACAACTACATCTCTTGTTTATATTAGTATTGGAATGTTAACTGCAGTAAATGATTGGTATATTGATCTTAATCACTTTGTGACAGAATAGAATGTGATATTATGTCCCATACTACATTCTATGGCAAACATTCCAATACCGTAACATTATATACTGTTTACATGTGCTATTATCAATAATCATATTACCCTACATCCAGGCGATGTACTAGAATATTTTTTTCTTCCCATACTGACAACTGTGTGGCATAGGGAGTGAACTTGAAGAGTTTAGGACCTGTTTTGTGTCTTGACTTAAATGGTAAAAGTAAGGTTTCTTCCTACACAAACCACAAGAACACCATCACAGCAAGCCATCTTCAGAAAAAGAAGGGAGCGTGCAGGATTGAGAATAGGCCTGATTTGCATTTTGATTTAGGGGGATTACATTACTGGCCCCTAAAAACACAGCTTCACTGTGTGGTATAATTAAAGAGAGTTTGGGGAGTGTGCAATGGCCAGCTCCTACTGAACAATGTGTCTTGAACCCCTCACGTCTCAGAGGCTGTGACTTCTGGGGGATTCCGGGTATGTGTTGTTTGTCTCGCTTAGCAGTTGACATCTCGGTGACAGCTCCGTATAAAAGGGACAAAAAAAAGGAAGTGATTGCAGTGCATGCAAACAGGCTCTTTCGAAACGTGTGCTAAAGGCAGAGCAAGTAGGAGAGGGGCGACAGGCAAACATGCATGAAACAATGTGGCTTTCAGGGGCGCCAGCGAGATACTGTGTGTGCCTCTCAGTGAAAAAAAAGAAGAAAAGGGAATGCATATGAAGCATGGCTGAGTCAGAGCTTAGGATCCCACACTGGCAGAGCCAATACCAGAGCAGAAGTTAAAACAATCAATGAATGTTAGGCAACAGGTGCATCCACCTTACGCAATTAATTAATTAATTCATTCCATTTCCTTTTCTATTCTAAGTGGTTCTAAGTACACACAATATAATACAATTACATGTTGGAGTATCATGGATCTTTTGTTCAGTATTCTGTACTTCTTGATAGTGAAGGCACCTGATGGTTGAAGTAAACAGTTATTTTAGTTCAGAGATAAAGACAATTAAAAGTCTCAGTGTTGTTTGAAATAAAAGGGTTGCATTACCACCCTGAATAATAGAAGACACATTGCACATAGAACTGAAGTCCCGAGGTGTCCTATCCCTTTAGGCACTAACAGCACTTCAGCATAATGCAGAATGCAGTTGAAAGACACTGAAAGACACTGAATATGCAGCTCAGAAATACAACAGGAAAGAGCTTTTATTCAGGGAGGCAACAGGAAATAAAGAACCCAATGAGGATTTCATCATGTGTGGTTTATTTGGGATATGGGGTTCACTCCACTACTCCTCTTAGTTCTTAGATTAGTCATAAAAATACTGCCTATATCTAGAATCTAGAAGGACTGTCACATGGGATGTTTTCACCTTGTTTCTACTTGTGTAATAATAATCAATACAAATTGCTCTAATGTCTGTGAGAGTGTTGAGAGAACAAGATGGTGGAACTTGACATTATATACATCTTATACAGCAACTTTCCTGTTTAGTATAACACGTTTCAACAGTTCACAGTTACAGTAGACTATCTATGTTCTCCCTCATTTATGGCCCGAGGTTATGAATGAAGTGTTTTGGTGACATACAGGACACGCACATAAAAGCTGGGTTAAAAACAACCCATGTGCAGTGGAAACTTGTCACAGGCACTGCACTCAGTTTGTCTACATTTTCCAATATCCCCTCAGCCTGCTTCCTCTGCTGCATCTCATGAATAATTGGCCTCGGAGGAAAAACACTCTTTTGCCACAACTCTCTGACTTGATACTGTGTCATGTTAAGCAGCTGCTGCAGTCTGCCTCCCCTTTGTCTGGCAGTCCACGGTATGTGAAGAGAAATGACCATGCAGACCTGAGCTGCTCTTCAGCTGCAGGCTGTGCAGGTCCACTGTGGGTAGATAAGCAGGACAGGTCATTGACCAAGCAAATGGACCATACACACAGCCTCTAATACCACTACAAACTCTAAGTCCCAGACACACCTCAGCCTGATGCTGATGGAATGAATGTGAAGCTCCACATCTGCTCTTGTGAATGGACCACAGGTGCTCAGCTCAACTTGCTAGCCAATCCAATGGTTCAGTGAAGAGAGAAATGGAAAGGGAATTAGAATACGAAAAGTAAAAGGTGGAAATGAGAGAACGAAATGCCTTTTGACAGCCCAAAAAACATATTTAGTCACAGAGACAGACCTGGTTTTACTGCCATCTAGGAAGAGGGGAGAGAAGCCAGTCCTACTCTACCCAAACACATTGCCCTGGCCATATGGGATCTGACTGGGACAGGCAGTGCAGACAGGGTGGGCTGTCTGTTTGGATCTTCATGTCCCAGAGAATTATAACCCTGTAAATAAACCAATATACTTTGTGCAAACTCACGTCACAAAATATTGAATCGGGCAGTTAAACCGGGGCAGTAGAGGAACATTACCGCCATCTTTGTTGACCGTCGATGGATCAGACCAGAGAGAGGAGTGACCATAACTAAATCAATTACAAGAAATGCCTCAATCCATTAATCATCATGATCTTTATAGTCATTTCTGTTTTGCTTTGTGATCAGGACAGACTTCATCTTGAAAAGAAGCTGCATGTATTTAAGTTCAGTCAAGGTTGCATCCTGTGGATAAGGAGATGTAGTCATAAGATGTTCATTTCCAATGCCTCAAACATCCTACAGCCAGGTAGGCATGCAGTCTACAAGACTAAACCTAGAGAACAAGGACTATGCGTCTTTGTAGAGAAAACATCTCAGCTCGGTGGTAACAGGGAAGCTTTTATGATGACTGTGGGGAAAATGTTCACCCTAAAAGTGTAGTGCTGGGCGATAAGGCCAAAATATCATATGACAATCTTTTCCCCCCATTTTTGACAGTACGGCGGTATTTGACAGTATTTTATGCTCCTAAATAATACAGGTTACAAATATGTTTGATGAGTAGTGCATGACCCTACAATGGCAACGCATTCATTCTAAGTGATGCTAATAGGCTTTCTCCATTCTGGTGGTTTTATTCTCAAACAATCTAGGCCAAAACTGACAGTGAAGTAGTCCAATTTGTTGAACGTTCATAGACGGTATTGTAAAAATCCATACCGGTATACCAGTTTTCACAATATATTTCCCACCCCTGTGAGAGTGTTACCCTGGCCTGAAAAGGGAATGTGGTAAAACATTAACGACAGGCCCAGAGTGGAACTTATAACCCTAACCCTAACCCTAACTCCTCTTATCGAATAGAAATAGATATAATATGATCATAAATACAGTACCAGTCAAAAGATTGGACACACCTACTCTTTCAAGGGTTTTTCTTTATTTGTACTATTTTCTACATTGTAGAATAATAGTGAAAACATCAAAACTATGAAATAAGACATATGGAATCATGTCGTAACCAAAAAAAGTGTTAAACAAATCAAAATATATTTTATGTTTGAGATTCTTCAAAGTAGCCTCCCATTGCCTTGATGTCAGCTTTGCACGCTCTTGGCATTCTCTCAACCAGATTCATGAGGTAGTCTACCTGGAATGCATTTTCAATTAACAGGTGTGCCTTGTTAAAAGTTAATGTGGAATTTCTTTCCTTCTTAATGCATTTGAGCCAATCAGTTGTGCTGTGACAAAGTAGGGGTGGTATACAGAAGATAGCCTTAAGTCCATGTTATGGCAAGAACAGATCAAATAAGCAAAGATAAACAACAGTCCATCATTACTTTAATCATGAAGGTCAGTCAATAAGAAACCTTTCAAGAACTTTGAAAGTTTCTTCAAGTGCAGTCGCAAAAACCATCAAGCGCTATGATGAAACTGGCTCTTATGAGGACTGCCACAGGAAAGGAATACCCAGAATTATCTCTGCTGCAGAGGATAAGTTCATTAGAGTTTATTGCACCTCAGATTGCAGCCCAAATAAATGCTTCACAGAGTTCAAGTAACAGACACATATCAACATCAACTGTTCAGAGGACACTGCGTGAATCAGGCCTTCATGGTCAAATTTCTGCAAAGAAACCACTACTAAAAGACACCAATAATAATAAGAGAATTGCTTGGGCCAAGAAACAAGAGCAATGGACATTAGACCAGTGGAAATATGTCCTTTGTTCTGATGAGTCCAAATTTGAGATTTTTGGTTTCAACAACCATGTCTTTGTGAGACGCAGAGTAGGTGAACGGATGATCTCCGCATGTGTGGTTCCCACCGTGAAGCATGGAGAAGGAAGTGTGATTGTGTGGGGGTGCTTTGCTGGTGACACTGTCAGTGATTGGTTTTAGAATTCAAGGCACAATGCAGCCAATAAGTGCTCAGCATATCTGTAAACTCCTTCAAGACTGTTGGAAAACCATTCCAGGTGAAGCTGGTTTACAGAATGCCAATAGTGTGCAAAGCTGTCAACTTTTTTTATTTTTTATTTGGTTACTACATGATTCCATATGTCTTATTTCATTGTTTTGAGGACTTCACTTTCATTCTACAATATAGAATAAAGAAAAAACCTTGAATGAGTAGGTGTCCAAATGTTTGACTGGTACTCTATATATACAAAAGTATGTGGACACCCATTCAAATGTGTGGATTCTTACTGAAGAGCTCAGTGACTTTAAATGTGGCACCGTCATAGGATGCCACATTTCCAACAAGTCAGTTCGTCAAATGTCTGCCCTGCTAGAGCTGCCCAGCTTAAATGTAAGTGCTGTTATTGTGAAGTGGAAAGTCAAGGAGCAACAACGGCTCAGCCACGAAGTGCTCTGCCATACAAGCTCACAGAACGGTACCAAATAAGGGTCTGGGGCTGTTTTTCATGGTTCGGGCTACACCCCTTAGTTCCAGTGAAGGGAAATCGTAACGCTACAGCTTACAAAGACATTCTAGACGATTCCGTGCTTCCAACTTTGTGGCAACAGTTTGGGGAAATCCCTTTCCTGTTTCAACATGACAATGCACCTGTGCACAAAGCGAGGTCCGTACAGAAATAGTTTGTCGAGATCGGTGTGGAAGATCTTGACTGGCCTGCACAGAGCCCTGACCTCAACCCCATCGAACACCTTTGGGATGAATTGGAACGCTGACTGCAAGCCTGCCATAATCACCCAACATCAGTGCCCAACCTCACTAATGCTCGTGGCTGAATGGAAGCAAGTCCCCATAGCAATGTTCCAACATCTAGTGGGAAGCCTTCCCTGAAAGTGGAGGCTATTATAGAAGCAACGGGGGGGACCAGCTCCATATTAATGCCCATTATTTTGGAGTGAGATGTGTCCGCTGTGAAATAAAAATTACATATTTACCTGATTTATTTGATATTATTGGTTAACTATTGAAATGTAACTAATACTAAGACACTTCTGTCCTGCTAGTGTTTGTATTTTCATGGGCTCCACTCTAGTTCCCTGCAGCTAATCTGTGCACATGGTACCAGAGATGGCTTGAGCTGACAAATGAGTTAAAGATTGCATTACATAGACAAGAATGTGTTTTACCAGGGATAGCTTAGGTGTAGAACAATCCCTCATCGTCTCAAAATCATTCTTGCGTCTGGGAAACTAAGCCAGGGTGGGGTTAAGACAACAACCCACCTGCAGTTAACGACAGGATGGACCCAGAGTTGCTTATGATTCCCCAATCTGCATGGGATTGGTGGAACCAATCATGACTAAGCATTTTTAGTGTAAGCTATACGTATATAGTACTCTGCATTTGTGTAAAGGTTAGGTTACTTGGTCCACCAGCCTCATTATAGCATTAATTAATCAATGTTGAATAAAGGTGATGGTTTGAATAATTGTCCAAGTCTCTCTCAGTCCTGAATTTTCCACGACACCACAACATTTTAGTGCATACTGTATATATACTGCAATGGTTGCAGTTTGATTCTTCTTCCTGGCACTTCTAAAGAGAAGAAAGTAAGTACATAGCCTGGTTCCTCTCTAGGTTTCTTCCTAGGTTTTGGCCTTTCTGGGGAGTTTTTCCTAACCACCGTGCTTCTACACCTGCATTGCTTGCTGTTTGGGGTTTTAGGCTGGGTTTCTGTACAGCACTTTGAGATATCAGCTGATGTACGAAGGGCTATATAAATACATTTGATTTGATTTGATTTACATGTTCCCAGGTTTTTTCCTTGAAGAGAACTCCTCGGCCCTGTGAGTTATTGCATTACATAACCAAGGCTTCTCATTTCCTTTCTCTGCCTCCTCAGAGAAACCTGAGCCATCTAAAATGCATGGTAATGGTGGAGAATCTGGAGCACCATCATTATCAGACAAGAGGAAGTACTGTATCACATGGCATGTGAATGTTAGTCTTCCTGCTTCTTAAAAAACATATACAAACGCTTTTCACTGTGTAGAACTCTCTCAGGTGGCTCTGTTTCCATTGCACGCATTGGTACACATAGGAACATAATTTTGCCACAGGACTTGACAAGAAACCTTTTCTGTGTCAAGTCAGATTAGGATGAATTATTTTACCCATGCGAATAATGAGTGTATTCTTTTCCTTTTGGTTTACAGGTGTGACTCTTCTGGTGTTTGTTTCCCACGCTACTGGAGAGGGTGGTCCCATCTGGCATGGGTTGAAGACCACTACAGCCACCTGAGAGGCAGTGGTGGAATCTGGAGTGTCCTGGTCCTCTTCTCTCAGACATTCCTCTGTACTGGGCTGCTTTAATGAGGTTGGGGTTCCCAGCAGCCTCCAACTGAAACACATTCAACAGTGTTTCCCCCAGTGGGCTCTCTGATAACCCACTCCACATCCCCTCGTCTGCCGGCATTATATAACTCTACCCACACACAGGCATAAGCTCAGACTTTTGCACTCACGTGCGAACACACATGCACACACTCACCCGAGTTTCCACACACATGGACACATGGGAGGCGCACACAATGGCACGGACCAGGGCTTTGTTCTGGGGTCTGGGTCTGAGAGGCAGAGGTCAGCCCTGAGCCTCTATTTGCTCCAGGATCATTGGGGGTAACAGTTGGGAAATGGGGGTGTATAATGGCAGCATGCTCTGAGGGCCAGGACCCCTCTGACTTTGGCCCTTCAGAGCCAGGCCGTCCACATGGTCACTACTTCATCATGTCAGTTTATCAGCTCTTTAAAAGAGAGACAGGAACTTCTTACGCACCACTCTGTCTCATTAGGATGACAGCCAGAGAGAAAACGTCATAATTCAGTTCAAGAATGCTTTTAAAAAGGCCAGTATCTAGGTAATCATTGTGCCAGTCATGGTGCTTGTAGGGTGTCGTCACCTTGGATTCTCAATTTAGAACCAAAGTCCATTTAGTATCTAATGGAGGTGTAACTTAAAAATAAATCATTGCATGGGAAGATGGATTGATGTCATTTTCCAAGGTTGGTCCCGACCACACCAAACTCCCACAGCTTTCCTGTCCCAGCCACAGGACAGCGATGCAGATACAGGCCTACTGAGACCCAGGTCCCCTACATATTGTCCTGTTTTAACTACACTTTAAAGGCTATTCCTGTGTTGAGGCCCACCCAGAGGTAGAAAATAAGCGACAGGGCTATAACTCTCTCAGGCTAGAGATGGCTTTCTCCTGCTGCGTATACACTATATGACCAAAAGTATGTGGACACCCGCTCGTCGAACATCTCATTCCAAAATCATGGCCATTAGTATGGAGTTGGTCCCCTCTTTGCTTCCAATGCTTGTCCTTCCACTAGAAGTGGAAACATTGTGGTGGGGACTTGCTTCCATTTAGCCACAAGAGCATTAGTGTGGTCGGGTACTGATATTGGGCAATTAGGCCTGGCTCGCAGTCAGGGTTCCAGTTCATCCCAAAGGTGTTTCGATGGGGTTGATATCACTTCACAATAACAGCACTTGCAGTTGACCGGGGCAGCTTCAGCAGCGCAGAAATTTGACGAACTAACTTGTTGAAAAGGTGGCATCCTATGACAGTGCCACATTGAATCTATGGCCAATGCTTGTCTATGGAGATTGCATGACTGGGTGCTTGATGTTACTCACCTGTCACCAACGGGTGTGGCTGAAATAGCAGAATCCACTAAGTTGAACGGGTGTCCACATACGTTTGTATATATAGTATATATCTTGAAATTACAGTAGATTGGAGAAAAAACAATGTTAGATTGAACAACCTATAAAAAACATTTCTCTCACGTAAGGAAATATTGTGTCTCTTTTAACGGCACAATCTTTCAACGCTCCTTAATCCCTGGAATGTGTCACTTTGTGTTGCTAGGTCCCTTTGTTCCCATGCAGAAAGAGCCCCGTGGTGGAGTCACTAATGAGGAAAGGGACTTGAGAGCCAAGCTTTCCATTAAGGTTCCACCAAACGCCACTCTGCCCCAGCACTCTGGGCTGAGGTACTCAGGAGCCCACTGGTATCAGACTGGGACCAGCGGTACTATGCTCATTAAGACTAGTTATTCCAGCGACAGGTGTGTTAATCCAGCAGGCCTGTAATGTGACCTCTGAACTCTAGCACAGTGTGGTGCTATATGGCCCCTCCTACTCACACCGGGGTTGTCACATCCGTTAGGAGCAGACGTGTCCCAGGCCTGCCACCGACACAGCCAGGCCCACTGGCTCACGCCTCACTGGGTTTTATAGGTATGGCAAGGCAGTATTGAAATCACACACTGTTGAGCTGTTCTGTACTGATGAAAAGTTCTGCAGAAGCTCTCAAGACATGAGGGCCCAGAAATGCTGTTATACGGACTCAGATTTAATTGCTTCTGTAAGTGATGTAAGTTTTTTTAAATGACTCATATCACTTTGAACCGATAAGCAAATAAAGATGGCTTGTGATTCATGTCTTCAAAACTGGAGTGACGAAAACCCTATTGCTTTGACTGACTGACAGCATCACAACCACTGGTTCCACCAGTAATTCATTCTCTGGTCTACATTAAACAATAGACATCTCAACAAACTCATCAACAAAGGCTATTTATTGTCACCGTAGAGGGGAGAGATGCTGTGGAAATTGTTGCAGTGTGATGTCAGCCATGAGAGGACAGCTGGAGATTAAAAGCCACGTGTTAGGATGACTTTCACATCTCTAAATGTGCTATTACATATGAATCAGCTTAACACGGTCTCTTACCTGGGGCAATTAGCACAGCTCCTATTTAGAATGCAACACTCCCCATTTACAATGACTGAAGGTCAACTGCAGCAAATCTCCTTGACTGCCCCGCTGCAGGGAAACTAGCGTCATCAGAGTGCCAAGTGGTGCTCACCTGATGTAACCTGCACTTACAAGTTTGAACGCTCCCGATTACCACCCCAAAGTCTCTCACTCAATGCTTGATTTAATGAATCAACTGCACATGCTGCTGACAGATGACAGCTAAAACACAGGCCACGACAAGGTGAGGGTCAACCAAAACACAGACACCGCTTGGTTTCACGGCCGTGACTCATTCTCACCATTGTCTTGACTGACACCCTCCCCTTGCTGCCTCAGGGGTCTCATTGTTGCGCCGTATTTAGTATTGGAGCACTGACTTGGAGCACTGACAATGTACGGCCCCCGGGGCAGAAGGGAGGAGCAGCACCTGCAACGCTGGAGGTCGTGTCCCAGGCTGTGGCCTCGTTCACTGGGCAGCTCTGGTCAGGGCAGTGGGTGCAAACCCAGAGGTCAGGCTACTGAATTAAATGGAGAATAGTGTTTATGGGGGTATTTTAGAGCTCACTATAAACCAGCCTCCAAGCTTGTGAGCAACCCAGAGTTTACCTCAAATGCTAAACACAGAGGACCTCTTTCAAATGAGCAGCATTGAAGGCAGGTTAAGGAAATAATGTTTTCTTCCACAAACTCTCTCTGTGGTCACTCTCCATTCTCCTGCAAATGTAATGTGTGATTAGTACACTAGACCCTACTAAGTCACTGTGTGGTCGCCCAGCCTTCCATGGCAGTGGGCAGCATGTTCTGAAGTGGTTAAGACCCTTAAGATTATTAGTGTTTGTGTGACTGCCACTGTGCAGAAAAGCAAATAAGGCTTTACTGCCATGAGCTGAGAGAGGAGCTAAATCTTTGTTTTCCCCAAATGTAATAATCCTGAACATGACCCCTAGCGTCCTGCTCCTCATTTAGGACATTTCCGCCACTCATCAACTCTGGCATGGGAACAAGCGGGAATGTCAGGTATGTGCCCTGTTTCGGAAGAGGCCAGCTCTGGATGTTTTGTCTGTGCTCACAGACGTGTGTCTGCTATGGTGAGAGAGTGTTACTGCCTGTGCCAAAAGAAAAAATACACCTGCATGCATATGTTCAATCATGCAGAAGGAAGGGTAGTACTGATCTCAGTTGAGAAGTATTTGATCATTTTTAACGCCACAAGTCTTTCCTGACCTTGTGACCTAACAAGGAAATACTCCAGGCCCTATTCATGTTTCATCATTATAGTGTTACCCTATTCACTGGGGTTGTCAGACTGCCAAAGCGTTGAATGTTGAGAATATTGCAGATCAGAGTTACAGATCAGATTTAAATACTGGAACACATCCAGTATGTTTTTGTATGCACGCCTGAGGCAGCTTGTAGGCTTTTGCTCTGGCTCACCCAGTGACACTACCTAGCTTCTTTGATGTGTACAACAAGGCTAAAGGGCTCATCTGCTATGGCCATTCTCTGCAAGCAGGATCAAATACTCCAAAAAAGAACAAAAGCTATCCCCGCCTCTTTGGAAAACGAGTTCTGCTCCAGGAGCTTCTGTAGAGACTCCTAAATTCAGCGTTCAGCTGCAACATGGATTCTCTTTGATGGACTGTTGTCTGATTAAAGACTTCATACATTGACAGCCCATATGCACTGTCTAAGGAGTCACTGAGAGAATAGTGGTTTAAGGAAATGCTCAATAACCAAGGAGGAAGATACATGTGTAACAGACTGGTAACCACACCTATGGGTGAAGAAAGGTTGATTGTAGCCAATTTACAGCTGAGCATTTGGTTGAATTATCTCCTCCAATAACACACAGGTGTACTCTTATCATGCATAACAGAGGATTCCACGGGTGCACTTGGTATAAGTTACAGAAAAACGCATGAACATTTCTGGGTGTTTCTCAACCTCACAGAATGAACTTCCTCTCCATAATAAAAGTGAAGGGACTCTGTCCGGGGGCAAAACTCACAAGATCTTGCACCTGAACAATTGCTGTCGCCCCCATGTTTATCACTTGATGGGGGAAAGTTTGGTTTCACTCACAATGGCATTGTATCATGTTGCAAAGATTTTTGTGGAGCACATTCTTTTAGCGTTCAGGCACATTGACAATGTGCAGGCAGGGTTGAAATAGGATCCCAAAATGGTGGATGTGGTACCTTTTTTACGATGTTAAAGTTAAACACTAATGCGGCAATAAAAATGTCTTTACCTTTGATGATTTCCAGTGAAAATGTCCTTGTTGCTTTTGTATTGTGGTTGCAGATACTGGGGACACTCATCCCCCAAAGGTGTATTTCAGAAAGACAGACTTACAATGGATAGGCTGAGAGTTTCAACATTATAAAACACTTTGCATGCACAGTGTACAATAGATGTTAGCTAACACCTCAATTCTCACTTCTGAGACTTATGTTTTGCTGTACATTGTCCCTGTTTCAAATAAGGGTAGTAATAAAAAATTAAAAACAGACTTCCAAAATTACTGGGATTTGCTTGAGGCAAGTTTCCACAGATGGGGAAAGCATAATCAAGCAAAGAAATCATAACTGCACTTGGGCGGAAAAGCATTTGTTATGACACTACTTAAGTGTCCTACTTACAAACTAGGGTTGCAAAGTTACCTGTAATTTACCAAAGTTAACAGAATCTTCAGTAATCTATGGTAACTTTGCTAATTTATATAGTATACATTTGTTATATTTGTCCATGGATTTCTAGTGGATAGGCTAATAGAGGAAATAGTCTTATTAATTACAAAACATTTACAACAAAGACATATGGACATAGTAAAATAAACAAAAGTGTGTAAAAAAATAATCAAATATATATTTTATGTTGAAAGCCTTATATTGAACACCAGTGGTATTCACTAAGTTGATGGTTTATATTTAGGATCATGTTTCACAGCTTTGTCATTCAATGTTGTATTTTAAAATCATCTTATTCTATTATTGTATATATTGTACATGTGATAAGGCCACACAGAGGGACAGAAATAATAACGTACACCTGTGATAATCTGAATTACCCAAAAAGGCCAGTAGATGCATTTTTATAAAATTACCCAAAAACATTGAAAGCTACCAAAATTCTGGTAGTTTACTGGTAAACTTTGAAAGTTTCTGGTAATATACATTCCCTTTGCAACTCTATTACACCTGTTTCTCTAATCAGGTGAGAGAACTAAGCCATGATTAGTTGAACAAATCCTTGCGTGTGTAGGTGATTAGTGTTATTATAGAGAGGTCACAGGTCCAAGTCAAACCCCTGGAGCGACACACGCTCTCCTGTACCTCTTCTAACCAGGTGCAGACCTCACCAGGTCTCTGTAGAGGAGCATGGGGACATGGGAAATATCAGTCATTAGCATGAACATACCCTCTTATCACAGGAGAAAATCATATCTTTCAGCTGCTTGAAAATATTAGCTATGCATTTTGGATATATCAGCCACCAATTGTGCAAGTTCTACGACTTAAAAGATGAGAGAGGCCTGTAATTTTCATTATAGGTACACTTCAACTATGACAGACAAAATTAGAATTTATTTGCAAATTATGGTGGAAAAATACTTACCTCAATCCTATGTTATATATCCTTTGTTGGCAATGACAGAGGTCAAACGTTTTCTGTAAGTCTTCACAAGGTTTTCATACACTGTTGCTGGTATTTTGGCCCATTCCTCCATGCAGATCTCCTCTAGAGCATGGATGTTTTGGGGCTGTTGCTGGGCAACACAGATTTCAACTCCCTCCAAAGATTTTCTATGGGTTGAGATCTGGAGACTGGTTAGGCCACTCCAGGATCTTGAAATGCTTCTTACGAAGCCACTCCTTCGTTGCCAGACCCAACCACGTTTCATCTTCAATGTCCTTGCTGATGGAAGGAGGTTTTCACTCAAAATCTCACGATACATAGCCCCATTCATTCTTTCCTTTACACGGATCAGTCGTCCTGGTCCCTTTGCAGAAAAACAGCCCCAAAGCATGATGTTTCCACCCCCATGCTTCACAGTAGGTATGGTGTTCTTTGGATGCAACTCAGCATTCTTTGTCCTCCAAACACGACAAGTTGAGTTTTTACCAAAAAGTTATATTTTGGTTTCATCTGACCATATGACATTCTCCCAATCTTCTTCTGGATCATCCAAATGCTCTCTAGCAAACTTCAGACGGGCCTGGACATGTACTGGCTTAAGCAGCGGGACACGTCTGGTACTGCAGGATTTGAGTCCCTGGCGGCGTAGTGTGTTACTGATGGTAGGCTTTGTTACTTTGATCCCAGCTCTCTGCAGGTCATTCACTAGGTCCCCCCGTGTGGTTCTGGGATTTTTGCTCACCGTTCTTGTGATCATTTTGGGTATGGCCAACCAGAGAACACCTGTTATTACTGGAGCAATATGCTAAAGCATCGCAGAACAATAAAGGAATAGCAGAACATAAATACCTTTACAGTAATGGTTATATGACTAAATGCACACTTCAGTAATGACAGCCACTACACAGTGCAGCAGTAACACCATCACTGGCTACTGGTCTTCAGTGAAACCCTTCATAACCCCTTCCTAAGCAGCTCCATGGCCTCTCTCATGGTCCTGTTATTGGTGGCTTAACTGAAGCTCTGCCCTGGTCTGTGGATATTCTTTCAGGGTCTTATCTGGTCAAAACAACCATGTCATGTACGTGGGGAAACCGTGGAGACACAATAAAACGCCCGTGTGGTATCAAACATCCTGAGTCAAATCCACTTGTATGGACACAGAGTGTGAGGCTGCAGCTGCCGGTGAGGGACAGACTAAACAGACACATGGTCACCTGAGTCAGTGCTCTCTTTCACATACTAGGGTGTGAGTTCCTCCAGTGTCAGCTACCGCAGCTATGATGGTGGCTAGTTGCATATCCTTCCTGCCAACAGTGCGTGGTGAACATAGCAGACAGACACATGCATCAGCCCTGACAAATCTGAGATGTGTGATAGTGGTGGAGCACCTCTCCAAGCAGAGCCCACAATGTGTTGTTCACATAAACAACAGAGACATAGCTTCAAACCTGTAGTGAACAATGTAATGTGATTTACTCTGGCATGTTCTCACCTCCTTAACACCACCACCTCATACCCACCTCATGCCTGGATCATGTTTTTTCTTCCTCAAACCTGGAGGGAAGATAAAGTCATTCCGCTTTACTTGTTCTAACAGCTGACCAATCAGTCTACTCCTGGCTTTTGGCAAACTGTTGGAGCAGCAGATACAATGTTATTTCTCTATGAACAAATTAACAACAGACTTTCAGCATGTCTATCGAGAAAGTGACTGAACATGTACGGCACTGACACAAAAATGACTGGCTGAAAGAAATTGGTATTAAAGAAGATTGTGGGGGCTGTTCGTCCTCAGTGCAGCCTTTGATATTGTTGACCATAATATGTCACAGGAAAAATGTTTGTGTTATGGCTTTATACTCTCTGCCATATTGTGGATCGAACGCTACACAGAGAGCTAGAGAGTTAGTTTCAGAATGGGTGGTCAGTAATAAATGAGTCCTGAGACTATATTAGTCCTATATTAGTCCTGAGACTAAGAGCATAGTATTTGAAACAAATCAATTCCTAAGGTCTAGACCTCAGCTGGATCTGATAACGGAAAGTGTGGCTATTAAGTGAGTTGAGGAGACTAAATTACTTGATGCTACCTTAGATTGTAAACTGTCATGGTCAAAGCATATTCATCCAATGGTTGTAAAGATGGGAAGAGGTCTGTCTATGATAAAGAGATGCTCAGCATTCTTAAAACCACACTCAGTCAAACAAGTCCTACAGGCTTTAGTTTTATCCTATTTTGACTACTGTAAGACCTTTAAGTCTTTACTGAAGACTCATCTCTTCAGTGGGTCATATGATTGAGTGTAGTCTGGCCCAGGAGTGTGAAGGTGAACGGAAAGGCTCTGGAGCAATGAACCGCCCTTGCTGTCTCTGCCTGGCCGGTTCCCCTCTTTCCACTGGGATTCTCTGCCTCTAACCCTATTACAGGGGCTGAGTCACTGGCTTACTAGGGCTCTTTCATACCGTCCCTAGGAGGGGTGCGTCACTTGAGTGGGTTGAGTCACTGATGTGATCTTCCTGTCTGGGTTGGCGCCCCCCCCCTTGGGTTGTGCCGTGGCGGAGATCTTTGTGGGCTATACTCGGCATTGTCTCGGGATGATAAGTTGGTGGTTGAAGATATCCCTCTAGTGGTGTGTGGGCTGTGCTTTGGCAAAGTGGGTGGGGTTATATCCTTCCTGTTTGGCCATGTCCGGGGGTGTCATCGGATGGGGCCACAGTGTCTCCTGACCCCTCCTTTCTCAGCTTCCAGTATTTATGCTGCAGTAGTTTGTGTGTCGGGGGGCTATATCTGGAGTATTTCTCCTGTCCTATCCGGTGTCCTGTGTGAATTTAAGTATGCTCTCTCTAATTCTCTCTTTCTCTCTCTCGGAGGACCTGAGCCCTAGGACCATCTGGCATGATGACTCCTTGCTGTCTGTCCCCAGTCCACCTGGCCGTGCTGCTGCTCCAGTTTCAATTGTTCTGCCTGTGATTATTATTATTTGACCATGCTGGTAATTTATGAACATTTGAACATCTTGGCCATGTTCTGTTATAATCTCCACCCGGCACAGCCAGAAAAGGACCGGCCACCCCACATAGCCTGGTTCCTCTCTAGGTTTCTTCCTAGATTTTGGCCTTTCTTGGGAGTTTTTCCTAGCCACCGTGCTTCTACACCTGCATTGCTTGCTGTTTGGGGTTTTAGGCTGGGTTTCTGTACAGTACTTTGAGATATCAGCTGATGTACGAAGGGCTATATAAATACATTTGATTTGATTTGATAGGGCCAAATGCTGCAAAGAAAGACATAATAAAGCTAAAGAGGGGCCAAAACAGAACAGCACGTCTTGCCCTGCATTGTTCACATAGAGCTAATGTCAACAAAATGCATGTTGATCTTTCCTGGCTCAAAGTAGAGGAGAGATTGTCTGCATCACTTCTCGTTTTGTAAGAAATATTATTGTGTTAAAAACTTCAAACTGCCTATTCAATCAACTAACATACAGCTCTGAAAGACATTCATACTCCGCAGGACATGCAACCGGAATTCTCTTCACAGTCCTTATAGCCAAAACAAATACAAGGCAACGCACAGTAATATATTGAGCCATGATAGCATGGACCTCCCTACCATCTCAAATCACTCAAGCAAGCAGCAAAAGCAGCTTTAAAAATGGAATGAAACAAGCAGATCTGGTGTTTGGGTTAAAATAAAAGATAAGATATGCCCTTGGCATTAGGATATCAGGGCCTGCTTAGAGAAAACATGTAAGCAAAACCTCAGTAGGGTAAGGACTTCAGTCATGCTCTGTATGATATGATAGTCTGCTCAGCTCACTGACTAAATTCAAGGCCTGGTTATAATGTTCATGCATGTTGCATTTTACTCCAGGAAATCCATTATGGATGGTAACTGTAAAAGTCTATACTTTACCCCAATGTACCCATTACTGGCGCTAACTACGATAGCTATGGAAACAAGGCAGCTTTATTCACGCCAGGGGGATTTATCGAAACAAGGTTGCTGAGTGTTTTCCTAATTGCAACGCACCTTCTTGTTATTGCATTTCCATTTTCCTTTTTGTGTGTTGCACTTGTATTCAGTAGCATCTATGAATAACATGATTATGAAAACATAAATATATGAAAGTGTGTATACTTATTTTTTATGTACAGTATGTAGTTCTGTCCTTGTGATGTACCCGTCTATAAAATGTTATGTATTATGTCATGTCTTATGTTTTGTGTGAACCCCAGGAAGAGTGGCTGCTGATTTAGCAGTAGCTAATAGGGATTGTATAATATAATACTAAAATATTAAAAATACCACTCACACACACGGACACACACATACAGTATTTCTCAAATAAATAACATACGGATTATACACACAGAGTTATGACATCATTAAAGGTAGACTCAGTGAAATGACATTGCCACGAGCAGCACCACAGATATTGAGATGAGTGAGATGCAAGACTTCGCTTTCACAAAGTCACACACAGTCTGTACACATGTGCATGGGTTCACTTCACACTTTTTTACAGTGTGGTAGCCAGGGCACAAAAACAGAGGAGAAGTTGATTCTCCTGCTTAAGAGCTCTTGTGGAAATTGACCCTCTATGCTGTTTACTTTCGGCATCTACGTAATATCACTGAGTCAACCTACAGCTTAAACTATAGCTTAACATTTTACAGCGGCTGAGGCAGATGATCACACCGACCTGCTAATTAGAAAGTAAATACCACAAATTTTCAACATGTTTTGCAAAGAGTGTTGGGGACAAATAACTTTACAAGCATTAACTGAAAACACATGTTGGACAGAAGTGTATTGCAATCACCAATCACCATTGCTAGACAGCCATTATGGGGTATTGCGTGTCGGCCAATGACACATTTCACTTTCATCCATTTTAAATTCAGGCTGTGACAACAAAATGTGGAAGTCAAGGGGTGTGAATACTTTTTGAATACTCTCTGAAGGCCCTGCAGGCTCCAGGTATATGCCTGCAGTAGGCTTAAATAGTTTAGTCAATACAACAGTCTGGTTAACACAAATGGAAACCAGTAAACAACTCTATGTACCACCACAGTGATATGCTTAACCTTTGGAGACAGCTCTGACCTCTAACCCTGGACCATACCACAGGCACCAACAAATAACAACTTCTCTAAAATCACACCTGATTATTACATGAGATTACATAACAATGTGAAATACTCATTATAAAAAACAGTTGCCTTTACTTTGTCTGGGGATCTGAGGTCCTCAGTCTCAGAACATGTTTTTTGTGTGTGTTTATGGACCTCACTTGCTCTTCATGGGTGGGGGTTTATAGGACTTGCCCTCTCTTTAAACAGTCAAAGCACATGCTTTTGCAGCTCAAGACACAGATGAACACAAACTTTCCTCTCAGACGAGCCTTGATGTATTTGTCATGTCACAGAGCATAGGGACCCGCAAAATAGCAGTCTCAACGTCAACAGTGAAGAGGCGACTCCGTTATGCTGGCCTTCGAGGCAGAGTTGCAAAGAAAAAGCTATATCTCAGACTGGCCAATAAAAAGAAAAGATTAAGATAGAAAAAATAACACAGACACTGGACAGAGGAACTGCCTAGAAGGGCAGCATCCCGGAGTCGCTTCACTGTTGACGTTGAGACTGGTGTTTTGAGCAGTACTATTTAATGAAGTGGCCAGTTGAGGGCTTGTGAGGTGTCTGTTTCTCAAACTCTAATGTACTTGTCCTCTTGCTCAGTTGTGCACTGGGGTCTCCCCCCTCTCTCTTTCTATTCTGGTTAGAGCCAGTTTGCAATGTTCTGTGAAGGGAGTAGTGTACAGCGTTCTAAGAGATCTTTAGTTTCTTGCCAATTTCTCGCATGGAATAGCTTTCATTTCTCAGAACAAGAATAGACTGATGAGTTTCAGAAGAAAGTTCTTTGTTTCTGGCCATTTTTAGCCTGTAATCGAACCCACAAATGATGATGCTCCAGATACTCAACTAGTCTAAAGGAGGCCACTTTTATTGCTTCTTTAATCAGCATAACAGTTTTCAGCTGTGCTAACATAATTGCAAAAGGGTTTTCTAATGATCAATTAGCCTTTCAAAATGATAAACTTGGGTTAGCTAACACAACGAGCCATTGGAAACCAGGAGTGATGGTTGCTGATAATGAGCCTCTGTGCGCCTATGCAGATATTCCATAAAAAATCTGCCGTTTCTAGCGACAATAGTCATTTACAACATTAACAATGTCTACACTGTATTTCTGATCAATTTGATGTTATTTTAAATGGAGAAAAAAATGTGGTTTTCTTTAAAAGACAAGGACATTTCTAAGTGATCCCAAACTTTTGAACGGTAGTGTATGTCACAATATAATACTCACATTGTACAAGACGAAACTGACCCACAGCCTTGTAACTTATTACGTAACAGCCTGAAAATTAATATTTTTTTCTACTTCAATGTATTGAGGCATTTTATTGAAGAAGCCTTCAGAAGATGTTATTTTCTGTATTATGGAATGACACAGTGTGAATAACTGGTTATTCTTTAAAAGTGCCTTCCTCACCATCTTAAATAAGCATGCCCCATTCAAAAAATTAGAACCAGGAACAGATATAGACCTTGGTTCTCTCCAAACCTGACTGCCTTTGACCAGCACAAAAACATCCTGTGGCATTCTGCATTAGCATCGAATAGCCTCCGTGATATGCAACTTTTCAGGGACGTTAGGAACCAATATGCACAGGCAGGAGAGCTAAGGCTAGCTTTTTCAAGCAGAAAATTGCATCATGTAGCACAAACTTCAAAAAGTTCTGGGACACTAAAGTCCATGGAGAATAAGAGCACCTCCTCCCAGCTGCCCACTGCACTGAGGCTAGGAAACACTCCCACCACCAATAAATCCACTATAATTGAGAATTTCAATAACCCTTTTTCTACAGCTGGCCATGCTTTCCACCTGGCTACCCCTACCTCGGTCAACAGCCCTGCACCCTCCACAGCAACTCACCCAAGCCTCCCCATTTCTCCTTCACCCAAATCTAGATAGCTGATGTTCTGAAAGAGCTGCAAAATCTGGACTCCCACAAATCAGCCGGGCTAGACATTCTGGACCCTCTCTAAAATGACCTGCCGAAATTGTTGCAACCCCTATTACTAGCCTGTTCAGCCTCTCTTTTGTGTCGTCTGAGATTCCCAAAGATTGGAAAGCAGCTGCGGTCATCCCCCTCTTCAAAGGGAGGAACACTCTAGACCCAAACTGCTACAGACCTCTATCTATCCTACCTTGCCTTTCTATGGTCTTCGAAAGCCAAGTTAACAAACAGATTACCGACCATATCGAATCCCACCGTACCTTCTCCGCTATGCAATCTGGTTTCAGAGCTGGTCATGGGTGCACCTCAGCCACGCTCAAGGTCCTAAACAATATCATATCCGCCATCGATAAGAGACAATACTGTGCAGCCATATTCATCGACCTGGCCAAGGCTTTCAACTCTCAATCACCACATTTTTATCGGCAGACTCAATAGCCTTGGTTTCTCAAATGACTGCCTCGCCTGGTTCACAAACTACTTCTCAGACAGAGTTTAGTGTGTCAAATCGGAGGGCCTGTTGTCCGGACCTCTGGCAGTCTCTATGGGGGTGCCACAAGATTCAATTTTCGGGCCGACTCTCTTCTCTGTATACATCAATGATGTCGCTCTTGCTGCTGGTGATTCTCTGATCCACCTCTACGCAGATGACACCATTTTGTATCCTTCTGGCCCTTCTTTGGACACTGTGTTAACTAACCTTCAGACAAGCTTCAATGCCTAATACAACTCTCCTTC
The DNA here is from genome assembly GCF_036934945.1 of Oncorhynchus masou masou. NCBI lineage: Eukaryota > Metazoa > Chordata > Actinopteri > Salmoniformes > Salmonidae > Oncorhynchus > Oncorhynchus masou. Next base: position 34,452,926 of record NC_088213.1, read on the forward strand.
CGTGGCCTCCAACTGCTCTTAAATGCAAGTAAAACTAAATGCATGCTCTTCAACCGATCGCTGCCCGCAACCGCCTGCCTGCCCGTCTGACTAACATCACTACTCTGGACGGTTATGACTTAGAATATGTGGACAACCACAAATACCTAGGAGTCTGGTTAGACTGTAAACTCTCCTTCCAGACTCACATTAAGCATCTCCAATCCAAAATTAAATCTAGAATTGGTTTCTTATTTCGCAACAAAGCATCCTTGACTCACGCTGCCAAACATACCCTAGTAAAACTGACTATCCTACTGATCCTCGACTTCGGCGATGTCATTTACAAATAGCCTCCAACACTTTACTCAACAAATTGTATGCAGTCTATCACAGTGCCATCCGTTTTGTCACCAAGCCCCATATACTACCCACCACTGCGACCTGTACCTGCTCATTTGCTGGCTCTCGCTTCATATTCGTTGCCAAACCCACTGGCTCCAGGTCATCTACAAGTCTTTGCTAGGTAAAGCCCCGCCTTATCTCAGCTCACCATAGCAGCACCCACCCGTAGCACGCGCTCCAGCAGGTACATCTCACTGGTCACCCCCAAAGCCAATTCCTCCTTTGGCCGCCTTTCCTTCCAGTTCTCTGCTGCCAATTGTCAGGACCCGGTTTCGAACCTGGGTCTCCGGAGTGAGAAACAGTCACTTAACCAACTGAGCCACGAATAGTCAGCAGAACCCAGAAGATGAGGCAGACACAGCAGTACTTAAGACGGTGTATTTAATAAAGAAAAAATCCTAAAATACAAAAAATGGCAAATCCAAAAGGTGCTAGGAAAAACACAAAAAGACCTCAAAAGAAACTCACCAAAAATAAACAAAAACAAAAAACAGAATACCACAAGAACTTCACCCGGAATCGACAAGAGCACACAGAACACTAGGGCAGGGTGCTAACATACAAACACAGAGCACAGAACTGAGGGAAACAAAGGGTTTAAATACAATCAGGGGAAACGAGACACAGGTGCAAATAATAATGGGGATCAAGGGAAAAACATAGGGACAAAAAGCACAATGGGGACATCTACTGACCAAAACCCGGAACAACCCTGGCCAAATCCTGACAGAATCCCCCCTAGGAACGGCTCCTGACGTTCCTACCAGCTCTCTCAGGGTGGAGGACCCTGAACTGACGAATGAGGTCAGGGTCCAGGATGTCTTTGGCAGGAACCCAGGAGCGCTCCTCAGGACCGTAGCCTTCCCAGTCCACCAGATACTGCCAGGACCGCTGCACCCGGCGGGAATCCAGTATCCGGTGGACGGTATAAGCCGGCTGGCCTCCAATGACACGAGGCGGAGGGGGAGGTCTGTCTGCCGGGACAAGGGGAGAAAAAACAACAGGTTTTAACAATGACACATGAAATGTGGGATTAATCTTAAGGGATCTGGGTAAGTGTAGGCGATAAGAAACTGGGTTAACTCTGCCTGGCAACCTTGAAGGGACCGATGTATTTTTGGGACAGCTTGCGAGACTCCACCCGTAGAGGTAAGTCTCTTGTGGAAAGCCAGACTCTCTGGCCGGGGCGCAGGGTAGGCCCGGGACGGCGACGTCTGTTGGCTTGTTGTTGATACCTCTGTGAGGAACGCATCAGATTAAGACGGGTCTTCCTCCACATAAGCCGACAGCGTCTGACGAACCTCAAGGCTGAAGGCACTCTGACTTCTGCCTCCTGGTCCGGGAACAATGGAGGAGCATAGCCAAACTGACACTCGTGCGGGGACATACCAGTGGAGGAGGAGCGCAAGGTGTTGTGCGCGTATTCGGCCCAAACAATAAAGGATGACCATGTGGACGGGTTGTCACGAGTCATACATCGGAGGGTGGTTTCCAGCTCTTGATTCATCCTCTCTGTTTGGCCGTTGGACTCCGGATGGTACCCTGAAGATAGACTGGCAGAAGCCCCCATGAGTTGGCAGAAGGCCTTCCAAAACCTTGAGGCGAACTGGGGACCTCTGTCAGAAACCACATCTTGAGGAATGCCGAAGACTCGGAACACATGATTAATTACCAACTCAGCCGTTTCCTTGGCAGAAGGTAACTTAGTCAGAGGGACGAACCTGGCCGCCTTTGAAAACCTGTCGATTATGACTAGGATAGTAGTATTGCCATGGGATGGAGGAAGTCCAGTAATAAAGTCCAATGAGATTTGGGACCAGGGTCTGTGGGGAACAGGTAAAGGGTGAAGGAGTCCTTGAGGGCGGAGGTGAGAAGATTTGCCCTGGCAGCACACGGGGCAGGCATTGACGAAAGTGGCAACGTCTTCTCTTATGGTAGGCCACCAGAACTTACGCTGGATGAACTCCAAGGTGCGACCTACGCCTGGATGACAGGTGAGGCGAGAGGAGTGCCCCCACAGAAGGACCTGAGTCCTCACTGCCTTGGGGACAAACAACCGATTGGCAGGGCCTCCTTTAGGGTCCGGTTCGCTAGCTTGAGCACGTCTCACGGTATCCTCAACTTGCCACGAGATCGGAGCCACAATCTTAGCAGCAGGAAGGACAGGCATGTCCGTGTCATCTCGAATGGCAGGAGCGTAGACTCGGGACAGGGCATCCGGTTTGAGATTCTTCGACCCGGGCCGATAGGTGAGGATAAACTGGAATCGATTGAAGAAAAGAGACCATCTAGCTTGTCTAGAGTTCAATCGCTTCGCCTGCTGGATATACTCCAGATTTTTGTGGTCCGTAAGCACTTGAAACGGGTGAGAAGCCCCCTCGAGCCAGTGTCTCCATTCCTTCAATGCCATCTTAACCGCTAGGAGTTCACGATCCCCCACATCGTAGTTCCTCTCAGTCGGGGTAAGCCGGTGTGAGAAGAAAGCGCACGGATGAAGCTTCTTGTCTTCACCCCTCTGAGACAGGACAGCTCCAACACCAACCTCTGATGCGTCTACCTCCACCACAAATGGTTCATCCGTAGTCGGTAGTATCAGGATGGGAGCAGAGAGGACGCGCTGCTTGAGTCCTTGGAAGGCCGTCTCAGCTTCTCTTCCCCACACAAACCTTGCATTGCCACCTTTGGTTAAAGCTGAGAGATGAGCTGCCACCAAACTGAAGTTCTTGATGAACTTGCGGTAAAAGTTTGTGAAGCCCAGGAAACGCTGAACATCCTTAACGGATTTGGGGGTGGGCCAATCCGCTACCGCCCCTACCTTCCTAGTGTCCATTTGGACTCGACCGGGTTCCACTACAAATCCCAGGAATTGTACTCGGGATGAATGGAATTCACATTTTTCCGGCTTAACGTACAGATGGCTGTCCAGGAGGCGTTTGAGTACTTGTCTGACATGCTTAGTGTGTTCTTGAAGGGAGCTCGAAAAGATGAGGATGTCATCCAAGTAAACGAACACAAATATGTTAAGCATATCCCTAAGCACATCGTTTATGAGCGCTTGGAACACCGCTGGGGCGTTGGTCAGGCCGAAGGGGGCATCACCAAGTATTCATAGTGACCAGTAGGCGTGTTGAAAGCGGTCTTCCACTCGTCACCAGGTCTGATCCGCACAAGATGGTATGCGTTCCGCAGGTCAAGCTTAGTGAAAACAACTGCTTCCTGGAGCAGCTCGAAGGCTGTGGCCATAAGGGGTAGCGGGTAACGGTTACGGACGGTTATGTCATTGAGTCCCCGGTAGTCGATGCAAGGACGTAATCCACCATCTTTCTTGGCCACAAAGAAAAACCCTGCTCCCGCCGGGGAGGTTGATGGACGCATGAGGCCTGCTTCCAGAGAGTCCTTGATGTAGGTATCCATAGCAGCTCGTTCGGGTGGAGATAGGGAAAAGATCCGACCCCTGGGGGGCAAGTGCCCGGAAACAGGTCGATGGGGCAATCGTAAGATCTATGGGGTGGTAGCATGGTGGCCCTCTGTTTGCTAAACACCAGTTTGAGGTCATGGTAACACTCGGGAACTCGGGTCAGGTCGATGGATTCTAAAGACTCGGGAGTAGAACTCGGGGAATTCTGGAAAATACAAGTAGCTTGGCACGTAGGACCCCACTGCTTGATAGTGCCCACAGACCAGTCGATGTGAGGGTTATGGCTGTGAAGCCAGGGGTATCCAAGGACGAGAGGGAACTCGGAACAGGAGATCAAATGAAAGTTCATCAATTCCTGGTGTTGTGAAACTGAAAGTCTCAAGGAGGTAGTGACATGAGTGACAAGTCCAGATCCCAAAAGGCTTCCATCCAATGTAGTAACCCTCATGGGGTCACTTAGAGGTTCAGAGGGAACGCCATTCTCCTTCGCACAGACACCATCCATGAAGTTACCTGCGGCTCCAGAGTCTACCAAGGCTTGAAGGTGAAGCTTGTGGTTGTCCCAGGAGAGGGTGACTGGAATGAGCAGACGGGAGTTGGACGGATGGGAGGAGGTTATGTTTCCCGTTACAGTTCCCCCGGTCTGTACGGGACAGAGCGTTTCCCTGGAGCCCGGGACACGTGGAACGGAAATGGCCCGGTTTGCCGCAATATAGACAGCGTCGCTCCCTCATCCGGCGGTCTCTCTCAGCCTGGGAGATGCGTCCAATCTGCATGGGTTCCGGTGGAGCCAGCGATGATAAAGGTGGGGACTCGGAGCTGGGACTGATAGGGGCTAGAGGTCTACGGTTGAGTTCTCTCTCTCTCAGACGCTGGTCAATGCGTGAGGCCAACTTGATCAGGGACTCGAGATTGTCCGGTGGTTCCCGAGTGGCCAGTTCATCTTGGATAGTGTCGGAAAGGCCTTTCAGAAAGCACACCGTGAGCGCCTCGTTGTTCCAGCCACTCGCTGCTGCCACCGTGCGGAACTGGATGGCATAGTCCGTCACGCTGCGCCAACCTTGATGGAGAGTCAGGAGCTGTTTGGCTGAGTCAGAACCACTGCTTGGGCCTTGAAACACTCGTTTGAATTCCTCAGCAAAGGCAGAGTAGCTGGCACAGCAGGAACTATGGGCATCCCACACAGCAGTAGCCCAGGCCAGGGCTTTTTCCGACAGCAGGGTAATGATATATGCGATCTTAGACCGGTCGGTGGGAAACGACGAAGGTTGCAGCTCAAAGGAGAGAGAACATTGAGTGAGAAAGCCTTTACAAGCACTTGGATCACCTGAGAACCGTTGGGGAGGTGGAAGACGAGGTTCAGCCAGGGGGTTAACTGCCATGGGTACGTGAACCTGAGGTACTGGGACGGGAACCGTTGCCGGGGTAAGTCGATCAGATATCTGCTGAGAATGTGAATGTCTAGATGAGAATGTCTAGCCATTAAGGCCTCTTGCTGAACCAGGGCGGCTTCGTGGCGTTGGACAGTCTCCTGGTGGTGGGACAGCGTGGCAAAAAGGTCCTGGGAACTGGCTGCCTCTGGGTTCATTTTTGGCTCTGTGTTTCTGTCAGGACCCGGTTTCGAACCTGGGTCTCCGGAGTGAGAAACAGTCACTTAACCAACTGAGCCACGAATAGTCAGCAGAACCCAGAAGATGAGGCAGACACAGCAGTACTTAAGACGGTGTATTTAATAAAGAAAAAATCCTAAAATACAAAAAATGGCAAATCCAAAAGGTGCTAGGAAAAACACAAAAAGACCTCAAAAGAAACTCACCAAAAATAAACAAAAACAAAAAACAGAATACCACAAGAACTTCACCCGGAATCGACAAGAGCACACAGAACACTAGGGCAGGGTGCTAACATACAAACACAGAGCACAGAACTGAGGGAAACAAAGGGTTTAAATACAATCAGGGGAAACGAGACACAGGTGCAAATAATAATGGGGATCAAGGGAAAAACATAGGGACAAAAAGCACAATGGGGACATCTACTGACCAAAACCCGGAACAACCCTGGCCAAATCCTGACAGCCAATGACTGGAATGAACTGTAAAAAAATCACTGAAGCTGGAGACACATATCTCCCTCACTAGCTTTATGCACCAGCTATCAGAGCAGCTCACAGATCACTGCACCTGTACATAGCCCATCAGTAAATAGCCCATCCAACTTTCTCACCCCCATACTGTATTTATTTATTTATCTTGCTCCTTTGCACCCCAGTATCTCTACTTGCAAATTCATCTTCTGCACATCTACCATTCCAGTGTTTCATTGCTATATTGTAATTACTTCCGCCACCGTGGCCTATTTTTTTGCCTTACCTCCCTTATCTTACCTAATTTGCACACAATGTATATATACTTTTTTCCTACTGTATCATTGACTGTATGTCTGTTTATTCCATGTGTAATTCTGTGTTGTTGTATGTGTCGAACTGCTTTGCTTTATCTTGGCCAGGTCGCAGTTGGAAATGAGAGCTTGTTCTCAACTAGGCTACCTGGTTAAACAAAGGTGAAATAACAAACATTTAAAAAACTGTGGAATGATGTTGGTGTTCCAAAATTCATATTGAGCTGTCATCATGGCTGCTCCTTGGAGAAGTTGCCTTTGCTTCAAGTCTATTCTCAGTGCAGTGGAATGGCACTTCTGTTCAGTTTCCTCCACGTTGGACCTTCATTTGAATGTTTATTCTGACTAATCTCTTAAGCCATTCAAATGAGCCCTTTCCTGAAGTGGTTCTCCCCATAGAGGTGCTCCCACGCTTAAAATTAACACAATGCATCTGCAACTGGGCAACAAAGGGGATAAATCAAGACCTTCTGCCTTCCACAGATGGACAGGCCCCTGTTGACAATGACATGTCAAATATTATTTACAGACGACAAATCGGACCCCGCTGCTCCCTCCTAAAGGGCTCTATTTGAGAGTAGGCTGAAAGCTCTTTTAGCAGCCATGAGAAAACATCTGAGTTGAAGTTTGTGTCGCTTGTTAGGGAAGCCAGGAGAGCCAAAACCTCTCAATGGCGGGGGGACACGCTGAGCCTGGGGCCTCAGTGGCGGGGGGACACGCCACACACGGTCTCCATCTCTCGCTCTCCGTCTCTCGCTCTCCGTCTCTCTCTCTATGGCTGTATTGTTGGAGTCTTTCCAATGCCTGCCTGGTGGATTTAAGACCCAGCTGCTCCTGGGTTTGGGGGTGGGGCAGACAGTGCTGTTGGCATCATAGAGAGGATCTGACATGCATGTCATGCTCAGACCAACAAAATCTCTTGCATGGCTGGTTGGCAAAGGCTCCATCTTCCCAAACATTGAGACTAACCACAGAACATAGTCAAGTTTAATAGGTAGGTGTTACATTCTCAGGCATCCTAAGACTTCTGGTGCGACGCTCCTACAGTAAATACACAGCATAGTTTCCAATAGGCTGAGACAAAGGTAGGCTGCTAGCTAGAGAGTCGCATGTATCTAACCCAAGCCCCCAATTTTTCAGTAGCTCTCATAACTGTCTGAAGTTTCATCTGAGCGAGGCTGTTGGGAACAAATAAGGGCTTTGTTCTCTGTAATGGGAACCATGTAGGTGCATTCAAGCACACACACATTCCCAGATACTCACGTTTTCTTACAAACATACTAGTTTCTCATATTTCTCCAAACTATTTCAGATAGTTTACCTTACAAATATGTTTTGATCACACATCACCTATCCATGAAAAGTCTCGCTCTGAGATAGAACACAGGTATGTGGAATTGGACATGCTTCAAATAGAAAGTGACTGATAGGAAACTGTTGGATATCCGATGGGCATACTCTGAAAGAGGGACATCTAGAACTTGTTTCCTGCGGGCTCGAGAAACAGAGAAACCATCGGACTGCACCAAGCAGTCTATGTTGCTGTATCAAAATATATTCTCCCATGACAAAATCTAATTTGACTCGGTGAGACTGTTTGGATATCCATATAAACCCATGATAATAAAGCCCAGTTGCTCACAGCTTCACATAACAGATTTGATATAACAACTCTTTATGAATATGTAAGAGTCTGGTTGTACTGTTTTGACGGATGGTTCAATGAGGGAATCTGCTCCATCTGTGAGAGAGGAAGGTCCTGCTGGGTAAATGCCCCAGATATGCCTTCACTACGGCAACCAATTCATCTATCTAGTCTACATTGACGTACGGGTGGGCGACTGTTGATAACACCCCAGACACATCCCAGCAGCCCTCACTAGAAAAGAAGGAACTGGATAAGAAAGCTTGGCTAGAGCCAGGATATCAACCACAGTTCCCACTGGTGCCTAATCTATGCCTATTGTCAGTTCAGCTAAATGAATGGTGTGTTCGCTCAACTTGTTCTATCTGTAAATTCTTGAAGTTAGCCATGTAGTTTTTAACACTTTTGTTATGAATCCCACTGCATCCCACTGCTGGCTTGCTTCTGAAGCTAAGCAGGGTTGGTCCTGGTCAGTCCCTGGATGGGAGACCAGATGCTGCTGGAAGTGGTGTTGGAGGGCCAGTAGGAGGCAACCTTTCCTATGGTCTAAAAAAATATCCCAATGCCCCAGGGCAGTAATTGGGGACATTGCCCTGTGTAGGATGCCATCTTTCGGATGGGACGTTAAACGGGTGTCCTGACTCTCTGTGGTCACTTAAAGATCCCATGGCACTTATCGTAAGAGTAGGGGTGTTATCCCTGCTGTTCTGGCTAAATTCCCAAACTGGCCTTCATACCATCATGGCCACCTAATTATCCCCATCTTACAATTGGCTCATTCATCCCCCCTCCTCTCCTCTGTAACTCCCCAGATTGTTGCTGTAAATGAGAATGTGTTCTCAGTCAACTTAACAGGTAAAATAAGGGTTAAATAAATCAAATCAAATTAAATGTGCTGATACATAACAAAAGGTTGGTAAATCATGTCGACGGTCATAACGGGTCAGCAAACTGGGTCAAAAGGCACCTGTGGAAGGATTCAGTAGCTCTTAATCTAAATGTGACTGTGGGCTGCCTGAACACAGAACCATAAGCCAGGGCCTAATCGTCCTCCTCTGCCGTCTGTTGACTTTGCGAGGGAGGATAAAAAAAGACAGTGATGAAGTTCTAACCTAGAAAGTGTCCATATCTTCCAGACCCATACTGGTGTTGTTCGTGTAGGATTACACTCTATTCTGAAGTGAACAATGAAACAATACATATACACTTGTGAGCTACCTTAAAGGCCCAGTGCAGTTAAAAACGTGATTTTGCTATGTTTTATATATATATTTCCACACTATGAGGCTGGAATATGCACACTCACAGGGCCCCACACACTCACACACACTGTCACTCCAACGCACACACAAACACTTGCTCCATAATTCGCTCACACACACATAGTATGCACATACATTAATACTGACTGAGGGACGCACACACACGCACTCACATACAAGCTGCTGCTTCTCTGTTTATCTTATATCCTGTTGCCTAGTCACCTTACCCCTATACATATCTACCTCTATCACTCTAGTATCCCTTCACGTTGTAAATATGGTACTGGAACTGACCCTGTATATAGTATGCTTGCTTACTTACTTTTTTGTGTTCTTATATCTTATTCTTATTTATTGTGTGTTTTTGTTCTACCTTGCATTTTTTTGTAGTACATTGTTATTGATCACTGCATTGTTGTTGTTTTTTGAATTGTCAGGAAAGGCATTTCACTGTACACTGCATGTGACAACTTATTGTGAAAATTATGATAATGGCCTTTTAGCGTAAGAACTGTTTGAAAAGACCAACCTGAAATTTCAGCCTGTTTAACTGACCAATAAGAAAGACAGTTCCAAACTCTTTGCCCATAACAACTGGTTTTCAGTTTTCCCCTCCCCACTCAGACCACTTCCAGATTGTCCGAGCAAAATTCTTGCTTGAGAAATTGCTCTTTGCTAAGAAGCTATTTGTGTTTCTTTTGACCATTTTAATTGAAAAACAAATCACAGGAAGGTTCTTAATTGTTACCCAGAAAGGATTTGATAGGGAGATAAAAAACAAACTGTATTTGACCTTTAAGATATTAACCTGAAAGAAGCTCAAATCTGTGAGAAATATTGGGGTTCAATCTTTGGCTAGTTTTGGTATGCAGTGGATCTCATTTACACAAGAAGCATATATTATCTCAAGCTATCCCAGTCACAAAGAGGGTGGCTACCCCACCCAGTCATAAGCAAACACATCTGACAAGACAAAGATATCTTTAGAAAGCACAGGCATGACACTTCCGAATATGAATACACAATGGTATCTCATATCTATCTTCCCTTTACAATCTACTTAAAATGGGTTAGAATAGGGGCTGTGTTGGGCTGTTTTATAGATAGCGCACAGATGTCAATGGCAGTAACTGGCTGTTCATGAGGCTGTTTGTTAACTTAGTGTTCATAGACAATAGCTTAATGTCTGTTTGGCATGAGATATTTTTCCATTTTAAGCCTCACGTCAAACACGTCTTACGTGGTAAAATGTACAGATGTACAATCTTAATTTGAGCCAGTTTGCCACAACAGGAAATGTGAATTATTATGTGGATTATAATAATGACATTTTTTGTAGGGATTGATACATTTTTCGTGAAAATCAAGTCTGATATTTTTAAGTGGAAATTACACACTTCAGAAGTCTTGTTAAACCTCAAATTTAGCAAAGGTAAACCTCAAATACACTACAAGTAATTTACAGGGTGATCAAATGACGATCCCACATCTGTATGTGGAAATCATAATAGTAAATTACACCATTAAGCTTTGCTGGTATAACTAATTATGTAAAGGCAACAGATTTATGAAGACTTAAGTTGTGTATGACAGACTAAACCTCTGTAAATTCATTATTTGGTTTGTGGCTTAACTATGATATACAGTATCTTCATCGAAAGGGAAATCCCTTTCCTTGCCTGTGATCTTCTTCAGCATAACTGACCCCATAGCATCCTCTGAGATATTTGCCAACGTCAATAGCCCTCTAAGTCCAGTATAATACCTTGTGGGCTGTGTTGTTGACATGCCATTTCCCCCATTGTTAGTTGTGGGATCTTGTCTACGGATAGTTGCCTGTGTGCAACAGTAGCGTCACGGTTCATTTGTGCGTTTTTGTTTTGTTTTGTTTAGTTTTGCTGAGTTTCGGTTTATTAAAACTATGTGGAACTCTACTCACACTGCGCCTTGGTCCAATCATTATGACGAGCATGATAGTAGTGTACTACATGTAGTTCAATTAGTTGAACTAAATTCAAATCTTGGCAGTGTTTTCAGTAATTAAAAGCCATGTAGCGGTGTAGCTAACTACTGGAAGTACACACTACTTTTTTTGCTAAAATAAAGTATGGGTGAAGTAGGCAAGAATTTCCATAATTGTTTAGTATTAATCAAACCTAATTGTCACTTGAAACATATTTTTTTTGTGTTTAAACCTTAAGAGTCTAAGCAAACATATGGAATTGTTTTAAGACGGTCATAGCAAGGATCTTTCAGGATTTATATTTATATTTTTTTAGGTACTGACTGTATAGAAATAAATAAAATATATGATAAAACATTGAATTTGGCTTTACTGCTATTAGCCCATAGAAACACAGTGAATAACGGATTCATACATGGAAAAACAAATATTTAACATTTAAGATTTAAATATGATAATTTCATGAAGTAGCTTGGATGTTGTGATTTTTTTTAAAGGTAGCTTTATTTAAGTAAACTATGTTTTTATTAAGGGTAGTTTTAGTGTAGCTTTAACTACTTCCAGTGTGAAGTAATTGGTAGTTTCGTAAACTATGATTTCAGAGTAGCTTCCCCAACACTGTCAAATGCTACATATTAGCTTTCTGCCATTTAAATATATATATTTTTTTACATTTCAGTAATTTAGCAGATTTACAGGAGCGATTATGGTTAACTGCCTTGCTCAAGGGCACAGACAGATTTTTCACCTAGTCAGCTCGGGGATTCAAACCAGCAACCTTTCAGTTACTGGCCCATTGCTCTTTATTGCTAGGCTACCTGCCACTAAGCTAACCTGACCCAGCTGGCAGTGATTATTTCCTGTAACAAATTCCATATAAGCTTATAAAAGATCTTAAACTTTATATCCACCAACCAATTGCATTTCTTAAAATAGGTCAACTTGGCCACCAGAGGGCTATATTACATTTTCCTGGTGGCACACAGCTAAAGTGGTTGGTTGACTCATAAATGACAGTACACATTAACCATGGGTTCAAGCCCCCCTCGCGTCAACCACTTTTGTTAAGGAAAACAGTGTTCATTGCTGGTCCTCGATGCTCAAATCAAATAAAGCATACGTGACAAAGTGGATAATTATAATAGTGCATATTAAACATTATGCATGTAAGTGTAGCCTACACATCTATGTAATATAGCCTATAGCAGTGAAGATTTTTTTATGTAGCAGTGTCTGAAACCTATGTGTCAGTCTGCAAGAAGAATTCCAACAATTTGAAATCTTTACGTAAAATGTAAGATGTAATGTTTTGGCTGCACTTCTCTTCTCAACACACTAATAATAATTCTACATTTCAAAGGGCCACAATATGTGACAATTCCATGCAGCTAGGCACTCTACACAGAGAGCTATTTCACTTTTTCGACAGTCAAACACACGTGATCTAGTTGCTTTCATTTTCAGAACGTGCGGTTGGACAAGGACGCTTTCATGAACAAGTGTTGGATCACGTCCAACTACGTAGACAATTTTAATTGGCCGACACGGAATTTTAAACCAGATATAATCACAGCTGTGTAGGTTAGCATAGGGCTAAATCTGCCAGGTTATCTGATGGGAACAGCTAACATAGCGTTTGATCACATGCAACTACGTCAACGATTTTTAATTAATCGGCTGATACGCATTTTGAGACAGAATAAAAGTTTAAACTTAAACTTATTCTAATGCTCAAAAGTATGGCCCCCTTATGTTTGCATAGAGAACATTCCAACCAGTTCTGTAAACTCTGATAACATACTTATCATTCCAATGAAAGCAATAGAAAAACATACAATGAAAAAACATACAATACAAAACATAACTTGGTCATGCAATCATAAGAATGATTATAGTAGGCCAATGAAGTTAAAAAGCCATCACTCCTATCATTAATACTGTTCTGAAGAAGGCGGGGATGACACTGGATTGTTTATACATATTCCAGATAGGAGATGGCTGACACTGACACAGTGCTTAGAGAAGGATCTAGGGAGACTGATGACGAATGACCCTTGATCCCCAACTAGGGTATCTTCCACCCCCAGCAGCCTCTCCACACAGCATGGCTCTGGGAGATAGGCAGCAGCCATAGCCACAACACTGCACGGTAGTGGGCTAAAAAGCAAAAGCTGGGCTTTTGAAATAATTGAACCTTAATGTGTTGGGCTCTGTCTGTCCTAATTCTTAGTGGCTGGATGTGTTGGGCTGTGGCTGTTCTGTCTGTGTGTGGGAACACTGTGATCTGTTCTGTGTATGCTATGGGTAATTTTCACCATCCTAAATGTCATCTGGGAGCTGGGCTGGGGGTGGGATGGAGGGGACCTGGCACATCGACAAAGCTGGATTAATGCCTGGCAGTTTGGCCTAAACCCTGCATTTTCAGAGGAAGAGGGAGTGAGAGGGGGATAGAGGCAGACAGAAGCAATTGAAAAGATTGAGGTGGAGGGAGAGAAAGAGCGAGAGAAATAAATAATTAAGGAGAGAGAAGAGAAAAGAGAAGTCGAAGTAAGGCCCTTTGGCACTTCTCTATATGACTGTAATTTCACACCTGCTCTTTGATGTGTTTAGCATAATCCACCTCTGGCTCAATCTGATGTAGGTCTCTGTGTTGAGAAAAAATTAGGCCATTCAGGTGGCAAGTAGCCTAGTGGTGAGAGTGTTGGGCCAGTAACTGAAAGGTCGCTGTTTCAAATACCCAAGCCGACAAGCTAAAAAAATGGTTGATGTGCCCTGTACTACTATCGCTGACCCTGTAAAACAACACATTTCACCTCACCTATCTGGTATATGTCAGAAAGACATTCTTCCCAAAAATTGTGTTTCGGTATTTGTTTCATTAGTCTATTGTTGACGTAAACCCAAAATGTTTAGCTTTTCAGCGCTTAAGGTTTCAAGATATGTCACTTTCAAAATACAGAAATTGTCCCCATAGGATGCATTTAGCATCATATGATGCTGTGGCGTTACATATCTTGAAAACTTGAGTGCTGACAAGCAAAACATTTTGGGACTATATCAACAATAGACTACTGAAACGAATACCAAAATATAGTTCTTTTATATTTTCATTTAATGTTAAGCTCAATAACTGTAGAAAGGGTGACATTTTGTGACGCATTAATCTTTAGAAATAGGGCATTTTGTATATCTCAGCTGACTGCTGTACTGTACAGTTGAAGTCGGAAGTTTACATACACCTTAGCCAACTACATTTAAACTCTGTTTTTCATCATTCCTGACATGTAATCCAAGAAAATATTCCGTTTTAGGTCACTTTATTTTAAGAATGTGAAATGTCAGAATAATAGTAGAGAGAATGATTTATTTCAGCTTTTATTTATCTCATCACATTCCAATGATGATCTGATATGATGCATTTATCTGTCTCCTTGAAGACTAACAAAAGTTGTCCTACCATCAACAGCACATTTGCATCCTTGGAACTGATTTTGCAAAACACATCCTCTCCCCTAATTTCTTTGGTCTCAATAGTGCAGGAAAGTGAAAATGATATGGTTAAAGATCTAAAGTAGACATGTGGGCTTGACTAAAGGAAAAACAAAACCCTGTTGTGGATAAGATTTCAAAGCCTGCATATTCACTTCAAAGTGACTTCAGATTTCAGGAGCCTTGTAGTACCTCCATTCACACGACCCTCAAAGAGTGGGTAGTGCAGCCCACATCCCTCACATCCCTCACGCTGCTGGACCACTAGTCCCATAGGAAAACTGTATGCAGGACACTATTCAACAGTATTCCCTTCAAGTCCCAAAAACATACTGCGGACACTAAAACTCAGTCTCGATAAGGGTGTCTCCTAAACAAATACATGTTATGCAAAATACTCTCCGACGTTATGGCATTGCATTGTTTTGTTCAGATTAAGTGATGTGCACTCCATAGGTGAACACTAATTGGGGTCCTGAACTCATCCAGTTCAGAGAATCCTTCTGACAGATAAACACAAGCCCCTCCTTGAAGAGTCCCTGAGTGCCTGGAGGGCATATCTCCAGCTCTCTTTGAAACTCTAGAGGACCCCACATTCCAAGACAAGCAATCCAATCCCCAGCTATGACATGCTCACAAACACACTGACCTGACTGGGATCAAGTCAACAGAGAGGTTCATAGAACACATGGCATTGGAATTATTCACCCCCAGCTAGAGGGCCTGCTTGACATTTCACAGATTGAATCAATCTTGCATTGTGTAAATGAAAATACCAATATGATTTCTGACCTTGACTTGGCAGTCTTACCTGCACACATGGGTACACAGACAGTGGTAGCCTAGCGCTTGGAGGACAAAATCAAAGTGCTGTGCACAGTGCAGACTGTTCCCGTGTGCACTCTCTGGGCCAATGGCTACAAGCCATGCCCTGTCAAACACAATAAATTCTAAGCCAATTCTACAGATGTAGAATCTTAATTTCAGCCAGTTTGCTATAGCAAAAAAAAAAAAATATGCAGTAGAGGAAATGTGAATGATTATGTGGATTATAATTAATGGACATTTTGGAGAAGGTGATACATTTTTCATGAGGTAAAATCAAGTCAGAAATTTCTAAGTGGAAATTACAAACTTCAGAAGCCTTTTTAAACCTCAAATACACTACAAGTTTTAAGTTATCCTGCAACAGGGTGATCAAATTAAGATCCTACATATGTACCTTTATTAAACCTGATCTAAAGCCCTCAGACATTCTACCATCTAACAGAAACGTGTGCCAAGATATTGATCTAATCTGTGCTCCCTCTCGCTCTCCTTCTCTTTCTCCTTGTCCCCCTCCCATTATAAGAGCTGTCAAGAAGACCTGGGAGTTTTCCTGTAATTCTCACAATCTTGGTACCACACAGTATTTTATCTCCATTCCATGTTAATCAGTGGAAGGCAAGGCCAAGGTTAGGGGTATCCGGAGCTGGTTTCTCTGATGATGGAATGAATCATGTTATTAGATCATACTTCTACTGTTCAAAATTCTCAATACTCATCTGACTTATCTCAGTACTTTTCAAAAGTCTGACTTTATCTGTCTCACAGACACCAACATATTTGAGGAAATACACATCTGTAAAAACAGTGTACCACATTTCAAATCAAATCAAACTGTATTTTGTCACATGCACCGAATACAACAAATGTTAGACCTACCGTAAATGTAGACCTAATGCTTACTTACAAGCCCTTCACCAACAGTGCAGTTCAAGATCGGGCTCCAGTATACTATAGCTGAGAAATACTTTGAAACTTTGACTCAAGTATGTAGCATTTCTACTGAAATTGCAAATATAGAGTGGGAACTGGGACCTTTTGTCAGATGAATGTGCTTGAGTGCATAGCTCCCTGTTGTCATTAAAAGCAAAGGCCTCCTTTGAGGTAAAAAGGTCAATCATGTTGTCCCGGCAACCTGTTGTCTGGACATCTGTGAGAACTTATAGAAGAGATGAAATAAAATGTTTACTCAATGTGTGTCCGAAGAAGTTCTACATTTGAAAAAAGGAAAATCCTGCACTCACTGAGAAGAAGGTCACCACCCACTTAAATCAGCGTCACTATTGCGGCCAGAGAAATATCCAGGGTATGCCTTCGTGAGCCTTGGCTTTTCAACTGTCACTTTCTGTATTTCAGGCCTCGCCCAGTATTTATAAAGCATTTTATACCTGCATTTATACATGTTGGGACTGGTAGACAACAGGCCACCCCACAGAGAAGGATTATTGACACCATGGGGGAACAAACAAAAATGTAATGCGGTTTGGTATGAGTAGTAGCAATGAGTTTCTAAACCAAGAGGCCCAAAATCGTGATACTTCCAAAAATGCTTGGGAAGTAGACTCGGCAGGCCAGAATGGGGTTTGAGAAGTCAATGAAGGCACAAGCTAGATTGGAGCCAAGTAGCTGAACATGTTACAACTCCAACCTCGTGAATGTTACAAACTGACACGTTTTCATTTTCGTCAAAACTCCTTTGTATCGAAGGACTACCTTTGATTTAACGGCCTGCACATGTGTAGTTCAGCGAAAAACAACCGTTAGACCTGATGACGTGTTTCTACGCATGAACCTATCGCTACTATCGTGATCAGGGGTTTGTGTTGGAGAATCAGTTTCTACATATCTTCATACTAAACAATCTTTGGTATGAGGTCAAACAGCACCACATAGCTGGGATATTTTCACAATATCTGTATATCAATGTCTCTGACCAGTTATCACTTAATTCATTATACCAAATTCACAAACATTGGTGTGAGAACAAAACTACAAAATACTCATCTGAAGTAATGACCCAGTGGATACATTTGAAGAGTAAACATCCTAGCCCTGCACTGCTATGGGAGAAATAACATTTTAACAGTAGTATTGTATCAGTAGATTGCATTCTCTGTGTTTTAACATCTGATTATGTCCAAGGGATCAGCACATCTCCATCATTCTCATTTGGGAGCAATAACCTTCACTTAAATCCTTAACTTAAACCCAACAAAAACAATAGCATTTGCAGAGTCATTGCTAATACTCTCTATCATATCAGTGTTGTGAAACAAATACACACAGATTGCAGTTTGCAGAATGCAGATTTTAAGCCCTTGTTCTGACCTGAAGCAATAGTTCAAGCCCCCATATGCTGAAGAGAATGGACATGTGTGATGAACAGTGGCAAGGACTGGTTGCGTGTGTACCATGTGTGTCTGTGTGTAGCTGTGTGTTAAAAAGGAAAGCAAAAATATGCAAATACTGTGTCTGCCTTAAAATGAATGTTATTTAAATCCTCAGATCATAGTAAAATATACCATCTGGGTTAACTTTTCATTAACTTGTCAAAGACAACATCTCTAGCTGGAGTCAACACTCCTCTTCCAGAGAATGAGTGAGCTCAGGGATGCAGGCTCAAGGTGAGCCGACATCAAAAGAGACTATGGACCTGTTGCACAGCAGGTGAGGCCTGGCTGTAATCAGCCTGATAAAAGCTGGCTTGTTGGAGAGGCTCTTTTGAGTGATATCATCAGGAATTCCCATTAGCAGAGAAGGAAAGGGACATAGGCTGTCCTGTCCTGTCTCTCTGGCAGCTGGGTTATGTGACATCTCTCTCAGAGCACCGAGATCAACGACACTTCATCTCATGCCTCATAAGTAACTGCTGAAAACTTCATCACCATACTCCTCGTTGTTCCTTCTGGTTTTAACACACCGATAGTCAAACATATGATGATCAAATCTACTAGATCCTGCGAAGCCAAGATGCGAGTTGCCAAGTTGGATGAAATTCTTGTTTGCGATCGTTTAAGGAAAAACACAAATTGATCATCCTCTGGAAAAAAAATCTGCTTGCATCAGAATTGTTCCATGCGAGATGGAAGAAATCAAATGTTTCCGTTCCATATGATATGGAAGAAATGAAAGACAAAGCAAACCGCGGGGCATGTGTCTGCAAATGCACTTTCATTTAGGAGAGGTTTGTGCTATGACTGAGTCTGACTGACTGACTGACTTGTTATCAGATTGTCTACCACACAATTCATTATTTCTGATTTATCACTATGAGTTCTCCCAAAGCCAGACAATGCTCGACAATGGAAAAGCTTACTCATCAGGCACAGTTTGGGCACAGGTACCATAGCTGGCATTTCTCTAGCTCTGTGCGAACAGGATTCCTCTAGCACCACAACCCTTTCAGCTTCACAATCCCAACATGCCCTTGGATTCCAAGAGGAGCCTCCGGGACTTTTCTTTTTTGTCTAGACAGTGTAGGAACTGATGTCCCTGCTAAAGATTAAGCCACAATGATATCAAGGGGAATTCAGCCCAGGCTTTTTAATAAATGTAATGAGGGGGATTCATTGAGATAATGTTTTGTCTGGGCGGGATGATACATGACCACTCCTGCATAGAATAGCCCAAATCCAAACATGTAATTGTTTTTCTCCGAGATGCTACAGTATGTTTGCCAAAGCTAGAGAATATAAAATACCATTAAATGGATCATATGTAATCAGAACTGTGTTCAATTATTTCAATATGAGCTAAACTACTATGGTTAGGTTACAATTATCCTAGACAATTCTTTAGGCCTATTGTAACACTGTCCTATACAAAAATGACTAACCTTAGCTTTATATAAAGATCTTTGATGGCCTTTGATGCTTCTATGGAAGGAGATGGAAGTCATACACAGCTTTGCTCTGCAGGGAACTGGGCTCCTATTAGAAATTAATTTTACATGTTCAATATACATGTCTGAAATGTGTATTTTGTGATCTTGCACAGACATTTCTCCATCTCAAGAGTTGTCATAGTAGCTTTGAATGCCCTTTAAATCTACAAGTAGGATAACGAGTAGTATACAATACAGTATATATACAGTCAAGCTACATGAGGAGAGAAGAAAATACAAATTGTGTCCCTCTACGTCCCCTCAGCAGCTGATGTGCAGACTCAGAGAAACCTGAGCAGTCACCTGAAAACTCCTGGGGGCCATCTCTATTGACAGCTTGTCTAAATCTCTCCTAACAAAATGTTTCCTCATTTACAGGGTTAGGGGACGAGAGGAGGCAGGGCCTAAGTAATGCAGGAGTCTTAGGAAGAATGGACATTAGGGGGGTCTAAAAGGGTTGAGGGCCTCATTGTATTCAAACCTACCTGTCCAGACAGGTCCTCTGTGCTACAAAGCTATGACTGGAAAATATCAAATGCAAGGATAAAAAAAACACCAACATACTATATGAGTTAACATTTCCACATACAACATATGTAATTGTTGGCTCTGTAGAAAACATTATGGCGAGAACAGTTTTTCATCTAATGGTCTATTGAGGCAACTTTTTGCCATTGTGCTGCTGGGTGTTACCAAACAAATGTGCACACAGAGACAGCTTTGTGCCTGCCTCCCTAGAGGTCATGTAAAAAAAGGCTTCAACATTTCGCAGGGAGAAAAGAGCCACATAAAGACAAGATAGAGCCTGCTGAACACATTGCTTGACTTTGTCAACACTACCTAAGGTATGGTCACCAAAGACAAAAGTGTGGACAGCAGACCACGTCATGTTGCACCCGTCAGACTTTAACACTTCTGTCCACCAGCCTTGTATTTGGTTACATGTTGTGAGGTACTGCTATAAGGCTCATTACCTAGAATACTTCCTATAGTGTACAAACTATATGGTAAGGTAGGGGTGAGTTACCAACGACAAACTTGATGTCTTCAGATGTTCTTGGTTAATAGGTCTTTTGGTGGAAGAAAGAGAGCATTATCTACATGAGTCCATTCAGATGTGCCATTTCTTTCAGGGCACTCTTACAAGAGATGAGCCTAAGTAAGAATGGAGAGAAAAGAAACTGAAGATGGGAGAAGTGCACTGGATCTCATTTTCTCCTGTGGTCCCCAATGGCAGTACTTGCAGCTAACAATCCCTGTTTTGTGTTCATTGACTGGCTTGTTTTGTAAACCTGTCTCTCAATGCAATGGGTAGGCCTTTTGTATCTATGGCAATAAAATGGACTGCAACAAGTTGCATCAAGAAATTCTAAATATTGCTTCTGGTGGGTATGATTGGTCTGTTACAAAATATCTAAAACTGAATATAAGCCACTTAGTTCATTGTTACCCTGTTGGGTAATATGACACTTTCACTCCGAAAAGAGCAGATGGGTGGAGTAGCTCATAATCAAATAACTGTATAATGCTGCTTGCTCTCATCATTCTGTCTGAAGAAATATTGAATTAGATGATACAAGAGCCTGTTATTGCCCAGCTGTTGAGAGAGAATGAGATATAGAGAGAGATAGAGATATAGAGAGAGATAGAGATATAGAGAGAGATAGAGATATAGAGAGAGATAGAGATATAGAGAGAGATAGAGATATAGAGAGAGATAGAGATATAGAGAGAGATAGAGCAGGAGATCACACACCATGGATGACGTAAGCTTATTCCCGGTTTTAGTCAGAAACTCAAAATAAATATTTCAATGGGAATTAAGTTTTGAGATTTTTCATTGTAGGATTAAAATGAAGTGGGTATGGACTTTAAATGAAGTGGGGATGGTATGCTCGCTCGCACACTTTTTAATACATCCCCTTATAAATGGTTTCTCCCAAATTAATATTTCTGTTCTTTTCATCTTCATGCCAAAATCATGAGTATTTACATGTGTTGAGGAAATGTTTGGTCAAGTTTTTGGCACATTTCAGTTTCATTATCAAATGCAGTAATTTACCTGTTTGCATCCTCGAAGTGGACGTGATATTTAGGTGCACATGAACACACACTGAGCTTACAAAAAAATACAGTTTGTTTGTTTCCTTTGTTTGTAATTTGAGCATCTCGGAGCTCCATATCTGTCAGTGTTTGTCACGTGCGTACTAGGAGTGAGTGACTGCCGAGATCCACTGATCTGTGATGAACACCATAGGGAGATAAAGTGGGCGAGGGGACCATTGGGCGATGCGAGCATGGGCAAGGGAGCATGAAAAGGGGAGGCAAATTCCACATAACACAATCATTTGGATAGCCACTTTAGCTTCACCATTATGATATTTCTAGCAAGCAGGCTAGGTACACTCTTAGAAAAAACAGTTCCAAAAGGGTTCTTCGGCTGTCCCCATAGGATAACCCTTTTTGATTCCAGGTATAACAATTTTGGGTTCCATGTAGAACCCTCTGGGGAAATGGTTCTACATGGAATCTAATAGGGTTCTACCTGGAAGCAGAAATTATTTTTTTAAAGGGTTCTCCTATGGGGACAGCCAAAGAAACCTTTTAGGTTATAGATAGCACCTTTTTTCCTAAGAGTGTAGTGCTAGGTATCAACAGCCAATCCAGTATCGGCTGGAAGCTATAGAGAGCTTCGATTGGTCAATAGCGGTGCGATGTCGTATTTGCATTAATTCGTATTTGCATTAATTCAGCTTTCTCCAACTTTGGTTCCACCCTGTTCACTCTCCCACGACCATGCTCCCAGTGCCTAATTGTGCCCCCGCCGACTTCCCTTCCCTCCATTGAAAATGAATGGGGCTTCGTTGTTTCCTTACCCCCAACGTGTTGTGTAGAAATGCACTATGGGGATATTTTATATATGAATGCTTCCGCTCAGTGTTTGAGATTGTTTTTAAATCACTGATGAAGGATTTTGAGGCTGATTCCCTGACCTGTCAATGTTTTAAATTTGCAGTTTTATACTCTTGTGAATTCAATGGTTTTTACTAGATCACTTGTAGTTTTTCATGTTGTCTGTCTGTCATTTCTTTGTAATGACTTGGTGCTGCCTATCTTGGCCAGGGCGCTCTTGAAAAATAGATTTTAATCTCAATGAGCCCTTCCTGGTTAAATAAAGGTTAAATAAAATTTAAAAAATAGAACTGTTTGGGTTCCATGTAGAACTCTTTGCACAGAGGGTTCTACAAGGAACAAAAAAAGGGTTCTACCTGGAAACAAAAAGTGTTTAACCTGGAACCAAAAAGGGTTCTTCAAAGGGTTCTCCCACGGTATGATATGATAGCACCTTTTTTCCTAAGAGTGTAGCACTACCTAGCATGATTGCTAGTATGGAGTGGTCAAGAATTTAGATTTTCAGCAAAAGCAAGAAGGGCAAATGAAAACAGGCCATCAAGTCTTCAAAAAGAACATCACTGGATTCTATAAACGTGATGACAACAGTAGAGCAACAACATGGGAAAATGACACTAACGAGGAACAAGGGAAAAAAGCAGCAGCGCTTCTTGAGTGGCGCAATTCAGAACCTGTATCAGAAGTTTAAGAGGGAATATTCAGAGATTCAAATTTAAAATATGTCAAAATATGTCATTTTTGGTTGTCAAGCCAGCAGTCCAAGATTGAGAACCTTATTGAGCCTTTGTGTTGTGAGAACCTGAAGAAGGAGTGCATGTATAGAGAGTGATCCCTTCGCCAAGCAAAAGAGCTTAAAACATATGACTTTGATGCTGGTGAGCAGACATGGTGGTTTGAGTGGAAAACAAAGCTGAAGAGAGAGAGAACAAAAACAAAGAGGGAAACATGGAGAAGCTCACTGTACATTTGACAGTAAAACAAAATGTGTGGAGGACTTCTACAAAGGATTGAAAGAGAAGTTGGGGAAAACACGTGTACAACATTCAACACCAACATTACAAACTGAGAGAATTAAAACCTCTATGGGATAAGTGTCCCTAAATAGGGACAGCTGTTGCTAAATTTTGGATAATGTGACTAGAATGACATTGTAAACAACAGCCAACTTTCTATGGAACTTAGACATGTCTTATACAGGCAGAAAGCTTGAATTCTTGTTAATCTAACTACAGTGTCCAATTTACATTAGCTATTACATCAAAAAAATACAGTGCTATTGTTTGAGGATAGTGCACAAGAACAAAACAATTGTCACAGCAACTAATTTAATACATTCACCTCTGTAGGTAAATAATGTGTAAATAATTCAGTAACATGGCTCTCATGTTTCCTCCTGAGGGTCCCAGAGATAAAATCTAGTGTAGTTTTGTTTGAAAAAAAGTATTTTTTATATTCAAATGTATGAACTGGGTTCTACAGTTTGATCCTGCTGCTGTCTCTGGCTCCACACCCACTCCACCCTCCCATCTAGATGTGTGAAAGTTAGTGTCTTTACTGTAGGGAAGCTAATGATCCATCATGTATGACATCCCTGGGAGTGTGTAAACAAAAAAAAACGTATTACCATAGTATTTTTGTATATTCTCTATATTTATGTACTTGAAAATGTATAAATTGACCAATTTGGCACATTTGGGCAAACTCCTGGCAGACTTGATACAACGTATTGTGTAGTGATGTAATTATGCACTGCATCGGTCTGAAACTTTGCACACACTGCTTCCATCTTGTGGACAAAGTGTAAATTATACCTACAATCCTATCTCAATGTATGGCCTTTCTCTTGTATTTGAAAGAACGCCCCAAGAAATGATAGTTTACAAGATCTAATGTGTTATATTCTCCTACATTCATTTCACATTACCACAAACTTCAGTGTTTATTTTCAAATGGTATCAAGAATATGCATATCCTTGCTTCAGGTCTTGAGCTACAAGCAGTTAGATTTGGGTCGGCAAAATTTGAAAAAAAAAGGGTCTGATCCTTGAGTTAAAAGAGAATCTGTGGAAAGAGGAGATCAAAGGTAAATACTTTGCAGTGAACTACCTGTGCAAATACACCAGTGAAATTCAGGTAATTCTCACAAGCAGATTCTCCACGCCTGTGTTGGATACACCACAAATGATAGTTTCACTTTGCACATAGAGCTCGTCTATGCGGCGTGACCCCTCTGCTATCTGGGCCCATCTCTCAAAAACACTGACCTACTTCCTTGAGCTCTGCCCATCGGCTACTGCTGAACACTTTGTGAGTGATGGGCCTTCAACCCAGTCCCCCCCCCCCCCCAAAAAAAATTACTCTCTCCACCCTTCCCTTTGAAATGGGCTTCTAGAGAGTAGGCCGTCATTGTAAATAAGAATTTGTTTTTAAATGACTTGCCTAGTTAAATCAAGTTTCAATGTAAAAAAAAGAAAAGAAAAGTGAAAGAGTCACATGGAATTTCCTAGAAGCCGGACATGGAAAAGGCCAAGCTGATGAGGTAGGAACAGCTGTGAAACGAAGAGCAAATGGAATTGTGGCACAAGGCAAGGATCTCCCAAATGGAAGAAGTGTATTTGAGGACCTGTCAAAAGATCAGTCAGCTATCAAGCAGTTTGTTACGGTTTTCTTCTAACTCCTCCTCTGACGAAAAGGTGTAGCAAGGATCGGACCAAAATGCGGCGTGTAGATTACAATTCATGTTTAATGACCAAATAAACACGAACAATACAAAACAACAAATGTACCGTGAAAACCTAAACAGTCCTATCTGGTGACAACAAACACAGAGACAGGAACATAGGACACTAAGGACAATCACACAAGAAACACTCAAAGAATATGGCTGCCTAAATATGGTTCCCAATCAGAGACAACGATAAACACCTGCCTCTGATTGAGAACCACTTCAGACAGCCATAGACTTATCTAGAACACCCCACTAAGCTACAATCCCAATACAAGCACACCACATACAAAAACCCATGCCACAACCCTGGCCTGACCAAATAAACGAAGACAAACACAACATACTTCGACCAGGGCGTGACACAGTTATATATCTCAGATGAGGAGATAGCGAGCATGGAGGCCCTTCTACCAGATCCCCTGGAGAAAATGCGTGGGACAATGAAGATATACCAGGTAATTTTTGTGGGTTATTTTATATCAAATCTCACATTTGTTATACAAACATATTATCACTGCTCTCTATATCACTAGACTATGCAATCATTACACATTTCAAATGTGCATAACTTTTAGAATTTCCTGTGTTTCCAGATTGTCACCGACAGGAGAGATACCTTGGAGGATACTCCTGTTCCTTTCCACATCACTGCAACTGTTTCAGTCCACAGACTGATTCTGGTTGAAAAAACAGAGGCAGACCAAGATGGAAACTCCAACACATCTCACAGTGCCGTCCAGCCCATTGAAGATCT
This sequence comes from Oncorhynchus masou masou, assembly GCF_036934945.1. Taxonomy (NCBI): domain Eukaryota; kingdom Metazoa; phylum Chordata; class Actinopteri; order Salmoniformes; family Salmonidae; genus Oncorhynchus; species Oncorhynchus masou. The sequence goes on from NC_088213.1 coordinate 34,478,590, forward strand.
AAGTGAAGCATTGATCGGAGTGTGGTGGAGTATGATCAGGACGTTTACTCTGGCATCATGCAAGATGTCACACAGAGAGTGGTGCTCTTGTCGCGTTGGCCCCAACCATTTTTTGTTGTTGTTGGCAGATGAGAGACGACATCATACAGACCACAGCATGCGCTTGGACTTGTCCCTGAGCCCCATTCAGTGACCAAAAGGCACATGAAGCTGGATGCATTTGTCTGGGAGCAACTTAGCTCCCTTTCTAGATACCCTTGGAAACTCACTATACAGTACATACAAAGCAGGACATAAAATCACACATTAAATAAAACATGTGTAGCTCTCAATGAACTCTTCCTTCAATATATGTGCTAGAATTTCTAGATGTTGCGTCTGTGTGTAGCCAAAACATTGTTCTCATGTTTAAAAGGTGCTAGTTCCAGTGTTTTGGAACCGTACTTTGTCTTATATTAATTCAATGTTTAACAATGGTTGTTGTTCAACATGTTTGCAATCAAACATTGTTTTTTTACATACATGTAATTTCCACCACAACCCATATTTTTCAGGTAAATTAGTATATTATGTATAATTTACATTTAATTCTTTATTTTAGATAGGAAAACCATATGGTTGTTATCATGATCTCACAAAAAGTTTGGGTGGAAATATCTTATTGTTCATGATAAGTACATTTTTCAGCTGTCACCAAGGCAAGTTGATACATTCAGGCGTCGTGTTGAATTATTCATATTAGGAAAACCTTAAAAATCACTTCAAAGAATATTCAATACAAGTTATGTACAAATGTATAAGAAATGTGTTATAAATAAATTGTATGATATTTTATTTTCAACTAAAATGGATGTTAAATGACATGATGGAAATTACAATTGTCTACGGTTGTCTGGGAAAAATAACCAAAATATATAAATTCCTGAATAGAACGATCGCAACCATTATCAGATATTGTTTCTAGACAAATCAAAGACAATTATAATACTGGTAAAAGCTATGCAGCTCGACCAACATCCGCGGGGACACGCACCTCGCCAAAATTACCAACCAACGCGGCTCCACATACTGTACACGTCCTCTTTTAATTTGAATGTGTTCACAGTTGGAATAATTGTTTGAGCAGCGCTGAGAATTCGAAAAGTAGAAAAGCCAACAGTCCAATATTATAGAACACCGCTGTGCATAAGCGTACATGTTTTGGACTGATAGGTGCTACTAGTAATAGTCCTACCTTGCTGCCTATTGTACTTCAGTACTCTATACTATATATTCATTTATTAAAAGTGTTCCGCTTTGAGTTTACTTCTAGAATGTTAAAAGTTTTCTATTTAAATGTGGATACATTGAAGATACCTGTTGCATAATGTAATGAATGTTTTTGGTTAAGAGTATACATGGTTAATGGTATGGTCCATATGAGAGAGACAATTTGTATAAAGATACCTGTTTTCAGGTGTACTTCAGTTCTGTTTTAGCTCAGGTACGTGAGTTGTGGGGAAGCTGAGGGGCAATAGGCTGGTATGCTCCAATCTGCTATAGTTGGCTTGGGATAGGCTGAATCGTTCAGTGTATTGACAGTATTTGAAATCTGTTTATTTTGTAAATATCTTTCTAGACCTACGTAAATATCCATTGGATTTCATCTTTCAGCTGTACAACATTTTCACTGTGAATAAACTGGATGCTATTTTGCACCTGATCCTGCTGCCTCCTGTTACTCACTGCACTTTTAATATGGCTGATCCAACATCTGGGCCCTACAACAGACTGGCCCATTTACTCAAAATTATTATTTTTGTGTGAAATACAACCCAATCCTCCCTCACCCTATGTGGAACAACAAGCACACCGTATACATTTGATAAAATGAGTGTTTCTCACATTACAGTTGTAGTTCAGGAGTGTGAGTTCAGTGGCACAGAAAGCAGCGCTGAATGCGAGCCGGTTTTCCAGCAGACCAGTCATGCATGATGAGCACAAATCACCTGCACGAGCTGTGAAACGCGGACTTAATAACAAACAGCAAACACAATCTGCAATTTGAATGTTACGTTCCATATAACACCAACATTTAGTTAGTGGATGGATAAACATGACAAGCTCCGAAGTCATTACATAAATCTTGTATAACAGAGAATGTCTATGATACCCTCCCACTCTCTTCCTTATGGTGGTCTGGAGGAGAAATGCACAGACATGCAACTGGAGAGGGAATTCACCTCACCAGACCCCTCTATCACAAGAAGGTGAAAGGTTGATTGATAGAAAATGGAAACAGCCTATCAGAAGGTTGCACTCGCTGGCACTTGACAGGTCTGGCAATGGGACCTTTTGTTTTGTCAAGCAGTTTCCTTTCATAATCACTTCCTACACAAGCTGCTTGGGAGAAAAAAAAGAAAAAAAAAGTGCAATCTAGGTGGCCGTTATTAGGGGCAGGTCTTTACAGTGCAGATCATGGCCTATGCCATACAACCCCACACAGCTTCACCATTCACATGGCCAGAGTGGTCATTGTGGTGGACCACTCATATCTAGCATTATGTTTTCATCTGGGTTTGTTCACATAGAAAAAGCTTTGTGCATGATACGATATTACTGTGGGCTGTGTCTGTCAAGGAACAATAACGGACTGAGATGTGAGTCAGGTAAGGGGTGTAGAAATCTGACTACCCCCCCTGAACCTTCTCTGTCTGCATGACCTGGCTGGACGCAGCTGTCTCTCTATGCCCGTCCCGCCGCTCTGCTGCTTCACATCGCCAGGCTAAACTGTGTGACACACTACACATACAGTAGCTCACACTCCTCCACCTCCCTTCCAGCTACCCTGAGCAGAGAGGGGAAGAGAGTTGGGAAAGAGCACCGAAAAGCTGGTTTAAACACAGGATGCATTATGATACCACCACAGCGCTTAATTCTTGAAAAGGTACATTAGTTCATCCACTGCAGTCTGCCTAAACCTCTTGGGATGAAGAGCGTCTGGACTCATTCTGCAGAGACATGAGAGGCATATGCTGAATCATCACGGACGGGACACAAATCCCCTGAGAGACTGTCAGGTAGCACAAATGACAGGAACAGCAACTGAGGGATCAGCAAGTCCCCTTTAACGTTTTGCGGGCAGGGCAGGGAAACAGGGGCTTTTCATGCCCTCATTGCAATGGCAGCCTGAATAAATCTCTCCACAATCTCTTTTTTTTTGCCCATGTTGTGCTGAATATTTGGCTGGGTGGCAGCTGCAGGTTGGGTGATAACAGCGAAGAGCTTTTGTAGCTGCTCTGCTTATGGGCAGGAGATGACAAGATGCCTGCCCCCTTTGTGTGGCAGGGAGAGAGCCGAGGGGTATGCAGAGACAGGGTTCACATGGGGCGAATGAAAATAAATGCTTCAGTGATGCAGCAGGCGTCAAGTCAAGCTGGGACGCAAGCACCTTTTCCAAGCTGCTGATACACTTTGAACTGATCTCCAGGTGCAGCTTAATATGTCATCATATTCCACAGTGCAGAGATCAAAAGGAGAATCTGTGGATGTCAGTGGATATGCCAAACCAAACCTGTTATTTTTTAACAATTTCACAAGTACCACTGACCTGCCCATCTCCAATAGTCAGGCTAATTCTGGCCCAGTCCGTCTGAAATTGAGACATATTTGGGGATTACCATACAAGACGTCTACTGTACTACCTGAGATCTGCCTAACACAATCCCCTATTATGTAAATTAAAATAGAGTATGTAAGCTTTTCTTTAACAGAAATCTCAGCAAGCCACAGAAATAGTCATATTGCAATGCATCTGAAACCATCCCAAGGGAACATGAAACATCTCTATTGCATTTGAATAGCCTATATATGCAAATAGCGTAGTTGTTTAAGGAGACATACTGTAGCCAGACATATATGTGTGTAAATGTGAAATGACAACTGGCCACCCTCTTCACATCTATACGTTATACTCTGCTGCCCATCTGTGGTGGAAACATGAAGTAGCCCTAAAGTTAAGACTCCCCACTCATCAACATGTTAGAAAACCATGCCAGATCATTGAATATGCATTGTTTCTCTGTTTTTGGTAACATTTACTTACCATGTTTCATCTGATAGACATTTTTATGTCCTTGTCTTAGAATGTGATGTGGTAAGAATGCACTGTTTGTGGCTCAAATTTCAATTAGGCTGTTGGTATGGCAACAGATTTTACTTAGACACAGGCAGTGATGGTTCTTTATTAGATTAGATAGTTCGTTATTTTCTGTTGATATTTGCTTTGTAACTACATATTTTTGTAACTATACATTGTAACTATATTGAAAAACAATGCTTTGGTGCATTGTAATTCTGTTTTCCAAGAATACACAAACATATTATTTCTGAATAATGTGAATCGCATATTCACCACATTGTTACAGAGTAGCATATCGTTATTCCTAAAGAAATAGAACAGTAATTATTAGGTAATTACTGTAACTAACTATTTCTAATAAACTGTCAAAATAGATAGGCCTATAAGGTCATTAACAGACAGACTTCTTTGTGTTGGTTATTTGCTATGTGGTTAACCTGGCATGCCACGTTGGATGTTTTATCTTCCTGAGATAAATAGGCTACACTTCTGTGCACTGCAACACACATTCTTGACTTGGTCCATTAGAATAGTTCCACAGACAAGTCCAGCAAAAATATTGGAGTTTACTGCCCACATGTGTTGTGATACAATATATATTCCTGTTGACTGTATTCTATTTTAACATTGGCCGAATCATTGCGTTATTCTGTAGCTTCCTTTGACGCTTCATGTAATTTCATTGGATATAGCCCATATTGTCTTCCCATTGCTCATTGGTCCATAAATGGCAACGAGTTATTCCATTTGCTAGAAGCTCAATACCTTGATCTCGAAAGCACCCAATTGGTTCATAAACTGGGTTAGTGGTGCAACGTTCATCACAGGAGGAGGAAAGTAGGTCAGTGTATTCCTACTGCCTACCACTGTTCCTATCCGCATCAGTGCACATGTGCTGCCTTTCCACACGTAAGTCACATACTATGTTATATCTTATGTACAAGTCCTATAAAATGTTTCCTTTATTCAACATTTGGTATACGGTGTGCATTTCTTTACTCGTATTATGGTTTCATTTGGCTATTTAATGCCATTCCCGAGGATGTGCAGTCATCGTTTTACGATGTAACTTTTAAAGGCACACAGTGTAATTTAATGTCGTGAAAAAAAACGCGATTTGTAGGTGTCTAACCTAATTTAAACATCTGGAATGTCCGTATGTAATTGTATTTTATTTGGAGGCTATTTTCTTCTATTTGTACATTGCGTGATTTGTCTGGACTTCCATACCACGGCTCAGATTAAACGAGGTCATAGCTATGTTGCATAAATCGACTAGTGACGGGTAGTTGATTACCTGTTACAATCATTTACCTTTTATAGTCATCCTTTAATTAACAGCAACAATGTTTCTCCTCTATATGAGCAATGCAAGGCAGGTGTTGGGCTGATATTGATACAATGTAATGAAAACATACTGCACTGGATTCTGTTCTGTTTCAGATTATATCAAATCAATGTGACAGTCACTAACAGATTTCTTTCCATTTGTAAACGATTTGCAGTGCATTAGGCCTGTATGTTTCATTATTTAATGAACGTTGTCATTAGGCCTTATATGCTCCACACATCGAGTGCAGAATAGTCTAATAATAGCCATCTGTTTCTACCAAGCATAACAAATACAATTTTGTTAAATTTAAATCTGTTCATAAAAGTACACCATCAGTTGCAACATTTTGGGGAAAAAAGTAAATCTATTTATGTGAAAGTTATATGTTGGACAAGCTATTCATAAAAATAGTCTCAACATTCTGTCTATTCCTGACTAACAAATGGCTACAGCACACCATGTCCAGGGAAAACACAATGCAATGCTCACGTTTAAAAGGACATTACTCTGCTATTCTTAAAATCTGAATCAGCTATTCCTGAAAAAGTCAACAAGTGTATCAGTAATGTGACAGGAATAACATAGATGATGCTACAGGGTTTTAATTTGACATAATATGCCATGAAGGTAAATAGAGGTCATTGGGGTCAGAGAAAATTCAATTGTGATTGCGTTGTCTTTACTAACTCATTGATGGACAGTAGTAGGCTATAAGACAGGTCTTGTTCTTGTTCTATGAAATATTTACCTATCCGAACTGCACATTAACACGGGAAAGTGGATTTTTATTGGCTACTTAATCACATTTTGGTAATCATTCTTTACTTTAGCGAGTTGCGTCATGTCACATTACAGTATGTGTGGCGCTCGGTTGCTTCCACTGGAGCTGTGCAACTCGCAGTAGCTGTTATGTTGGGTACCCAAAATTACACACTTCTTGATTTTCCACTTCTATTCGGAAGTCTCTCAGTCTTTCTTCATGTTGCTCTCATCCCAATAGCCAACTTTAGGTTTCAATGGGGGGATTCAACAGCAAGCAAGGCATCGAATTTGAACACACTCCTACAGTGTACTGTATATGACCATAACCTAATCATATTTAGTATTTGGTAGTGTTGCCTTTAAATTGTTTAACTTGGGTCAAACATTTTGGGTAGCCTTCCACAAGCTTCCCACAATAAGTTGGGTGAATTTTGGCCCATTCCTCCTGACAGAGCTGGTGTAATTGAGTCAGGTTTGTTGGCCTCCTTGCTTGCACACGGTTTTTCAGTTATGCCCACAAATTTTCTATAAGATTTTGGTTTCTTCGGTTTGCAAGCCTTCCCCTTTTTCCTCCAAACATAACGATGGTTATTATGGCCAAACAGTTCTATTTTTGTTTCATCAGACCTGAGGACATTTCTCCAAAAAGTACAATCTTTGTCCCCATGTGCAGTTGCAAACCGGAGTCTGGCTTTTTTGTGGCGGTTTTGGAGCAGTGGCTTCTTCCTTGCTGAGCGGCCTTTCAGGTTATGTCGATATTGGACTTACTTCTATACTTGCGTACTATTGTTTGTACAGATGAACGTGGTACCTTCAGGTGTTTGGAAATTGCTCCCAAGGATGAACCAGACTTATGGAGGTCTGGAATTTTTTTCTGAGGTCTTGGATGATTTCTTTTGATTTTCCCATGATGTCAAGCAAAGAGGCACTGAGTTTGAAGGTAGGCCTTGAAATACATCCACAGGTACACCTCCAATTGACTCAAATGATGTCAATTAGCCTATCAGAAGCTTCTAAAGCCATGACATAATTTTCTGGAATTTTCCAAGCTGTTTAAAGGCACAGTCAATTTAGTGTATGTAAACTTCTGACCCATTGGAATTGCGATACAGTGAATTTTTGTCATGCCCTGGTCTTAGTATTTTGTGTTTTCTTTATCTATTTGGTCAGGCCAGGGTGTGACATGGGTTTTTGTATGTGGTGTGTTTTGTCTTGGGGTTTTTCCACATGTATTGGGATGCTAGCTTAGTGGGGTGTTCTAGGTGAATCTATGGCTGTCTGAAGTGGTTCTCAATCAGAGGCAGGTGTTTATCGTTGTCTCTGATTGGGAACCATATTTAGGCAGCCATATTCTTTGAGTGTTTTGTGGGTGATTGTCCTTATGTTCCTGTCTTGTGTTAGTTTGCACCAGTTTAGGCTGTTTTGGTTTTCACGGTACCTTTATTGTTTTGTAGTGTTTGTGTTTAGTGTGTTTTTTCATTAAACATGAATCTCAATAGCCACACCCCATTTTGGTCCGACTCTCCTTCGCATATAGAAAACCGTTACAATTTTAAGTGAAATAATCTGTCTGTAAACAGTTGTTAGAAAAATGACTTGTCCTAACAGACTTGCCAAAACTGTAGTTTGTTAACAAGAAATTTGTGGAGTGGTGAAAAATGAGTTTTAATGACTCCAACCTAAGTGTATGTAAACTTCCAACTTCAACTGTAGGTGTGGTTAAAGTGACTATGCATATATGATAAACAGAGAGTGGCAGTAGCGTAAAAGAGGGGGTGGTGGGTGGCGGGACACAATGCAGATCGTCCGGGTAGCCAATGTGCGGGGGCACCGGTTGGTCAGGCTAATTGAGGTTGTATGTACATGAATGTGTAATTAAAGTGACTATACATATATATTAAAAAGAGATTGTAGCAGCAGCGTGAAAGAGGGGTTGGGGAAGGGGGGGCACACATTGCAAATAGTCCGGGTAGCCATTTGATTACCTGTTCAGGACTCTTATGGCTTGGGGGTAAAAACTGTTGAGAAGCCTTTTTGTTCTAGACTTGGCACTCCGGGACCACTTGCCATGCGGTAGTAGAGAGAACAGTCTATGACTGGGGTGGCTGGGGTCTTTGGCAATTTTTAGGGCCTTCCTCTGACACCGCCTGGAGTAGAGGTCCTGGATGCCAGGCAGCTTTGCCCCAGTGATGTACTGGGCCATACGCACTACCCCCTGTAGTGCCTTGCGGTCGGAGGCCGAGCAGTTGTCGTACCAAGCAGTGATGCAACCAGTCAGGATGCTCTTGATGTTGCAGCTGTAGAACCTTTTGAGGATCTGAGGACCCATGCCAAATCTTTTTAGTTTCCCGAGGGGGAATAGGCTTTGTCGTGCCCTCTTCACAACTGTCTTGGTGTAAGACGAGCGTCAGAGCCGGTGTAGTCCGATTCAATCTTAGCCCTGTATTGAAGCTTTGCCTGTTTGAAGGTTCGTCGGAGGGTAGAGCAGGATTTCTTATGAGCTTCCGGGTTAGAGTCCCGCACCTTGAAAGCGGCAGCTCTACCCTCTATCCTAGCTCAATGCAAATGTTGTCTGTAATCCGTGGCTTCTGGTTGGTGTATGTACGTACAGTCACTGTGGGGACAACGTCCTCAATGCACTTATTGATGAAGCCAGTGACTGATGTGGTGTACTCCTCAATGCCATCGGAAGAATCCCGGAACATGTCTCAAACTGGAGCATGATCCCTGCTGATGATCCCTGCTTTAGGTGTTAGAGGAAGATTCATGTCACTTAACCCACCTAAGCCAATCATTTGAAGCAATAGGTTTTCTCAACCAATAATAGAGTAATAATACAGTAATAATAATTGACAAAGTCAAAGGATGACAAGCGCAGTAGGCTAGGTAGAGCTATAGCTGCCACCTAAGCCTAGAGCTGACCGGTCAGAAATGTTGTTTTTTGTTAGACTATTGTGAATGGTTGTCCAGCTGTCTGCTTTGCCCTTTCCCTGAGGCACAAACAATGCTCGTTAATCTCGGTTGCTGATTTTTTAGGCCCAAAATGGTCTCATTCCCCTTGAGTTGTGCATGTGTTTTGTCCATTCTGCTGACATGCTTGATATTTTCCTCTGGAGTTGTTTATGAGAGTAGCTGAGTGCAACTATAGGTGTAAACATCCCAAATTAAAAGAAGGCATTGCTGTTATCCATGTACTCCAATGATGATATGAGCAGGAAGGTTAAAAGTCGCAACAGAACGTTGTTCTGTTTATGGTGCGGATAAGTGTGCATGTGTCTCACTGACCTATAAATAAGGGGGGGGGGGTGGAGCCATAAGAGCACATGCTAAAAGGAAGGAGAAGTGGTCTCTTTTGTATACATCTCCCCATAGAGCCATGATAGTCTGGGAAACATAAACATATATAGGCCTAGCTGTTCTGTTCTTAATTACAGGAATCACATCAGGGACTGGGCTGTCTGTTGTCCATAGTATACTGTGTGGCATTCAAAATGTAGTACTTTGCGCAGAACTGCTGCAGTATGATTAGTCTTATCGGCATGATATTTAGCATGGCAGTGGTGATCTTATTGCTAATTACTATCCTTTTGGGGCTTGGCATAGAGGAGAATATGTAGCCATCTCCTCTACTCACACTATCTCCAGATCACCTCCCATCTGTCGCCCATCTGAGCTTTCTAAACAAGCCACTTAATCAGAGCACCACTCGCTCTTACATCATAGGCCTAGATGAGTCGCCAGTCCCGGCTGGCCAGTGTGTTTTACACTGTGACCTGACCTCTTGTCCTACCTGATCCCTCTCTTTCCTCTCCAGGTACTGTGCCTGTCGATGGATCTGTGAGAAAAAGCCCAGCTCTGACATAAGGAGGCCAGTCCACTTCCTGCACCACTCATTCAGGTATGTGGACGCACATGGTTCTGTGTGATTTCATAAGAATTGACAGCCGCTCTGAAATGAGTTTGCGACCTTCATTTGAAGTGAATCACCAATGACATTTGTGACGCACGGCTTCATGCTGTTTCACTTCAAACTGGCCACATGAGCAGTTGGCGGGGAGAACAGTTAGGGATGAAGTAAGTTATGAGCGCAGTCAGTCAGTCATACATAAGCACAGTCATGTGTGAGGGTGGTTTTCTCACAGCTATCTGTGTTTCATCAATATTGTTTTCTTGCATCTTATTAACTTGAACTGGAGTCTTATTTCTGTTTTTTTTTAAACACGTCTTCTAACCATCTATTCCACCAAAGCTTTAACGTCTCCTGTCTATCTTTCTCGACTGGCTCTTAGAACGCTCTGTTCTGAGTAAAGGAGCCTACTGAGAAACGGACAGCTTGACTTACATAGAACACAGGCCATGTCATTACAGGAGCCAAGCCTGAGCATTCCAGGACGGCACACAACAGAAGGGAATTACAGACAGCCTTACAGCGCTAGGATAATGCTGCTGAGGGCACAGGACACTCTGTTTCATCTGAACGTGACAGAACGATGGGATCACGTCAGGGGAGTGGCTTAAATAGGAACACAACAGTGACATAGCATTAAGAACCTTATGAAAGGGAGATGTACTTGCAGAGCAGACAGTATCACAGTGCTGTGTAAGCTAACCATGCGTATCCAGCTGAGCTGACACATTGTAGATTCACCCTGACCCTGTTACACGTAGTTCTGCCTCTTCCATACTTCATCTTATCTGACCATGTTTTTTTGTGTTTTTTTTTTGTCACTTAGATACCACAGAGGTCATGTGCATTAAAACATTAGAAATGATCAGAATCCACCTTAGTGATCTTCTAGTGTTGTAAAATGGATGGGGTTGAGTGTTACTGAATATGTGAATGCCATGGAGATGTTAAAATGATACTAAAGTACTTTCATTAGACTGATGAGCAGTGGAGTGGTGGTGTGAGGAGAGTTGAGACCTGCATGCTATCAGTGGGTTATGTGTAGCAGAAAAGGTTCCCTAATTGGCAAGCATTCAAGAAGTTCCTGCACCACTGTATCCGGGCAACCAGAGATTTGTCACAACTAGCTAAGCTGACCTTAAAATAGGGTTTCCTTTTTCTCCTTTTTTTTTGTCAGTACGAGCGAGAGCTTTTGTGTTTGAGTATACACTGAGCATACCAAACATTATGAACACCTTCCTAATATTGAGTTGCACCCCCATGCTCCCAGAACAGCCTCAGTTTGTTCTCTACAAGGTTTCGAAAGCGTTCCACCGGGATGCTGGCCTGTGTTGACTCCAATGCTTTCCACAGTTGGTGGTGGATCATTCTTGATACCCACAGGAAACTATTGACCATGAAAACCCAGCAGTGTTGCAGTTCTTGGCACAAACCGGTGCGCCTGGCACCTACTACCATATCCCATTCAAAGGCACTTACATTTTTTGTCTTGACCATTCACCCTCTGAATGGCACACATACACAATCCATGTCTCAATTGTCTCAAGGCTTAAAACTCCTTCTTTAACCTGTATACTCCCCATCTACACTGATTTAAAGTGGAATTAACAAGTGACAATCAATCATAGCTTTCCCCTGGATTCACCTGGTAAGTTAATGTCATGGAAAGAGCAGGTGTTTGTAGGTGTAGGTGTAGCGTAGGTGTTTTAGCCTTCCTTTGGCTTATGTGACAAAATGAACGTTTACAAAAAGGCTTATTCTCAGCAGTACTGTTTTATGCAGCTTACAAAAAAAACATGTAAAAAAACATAGATGATGATTGGTAAAGCAAGTTCTCTTTGTCCCGTGGATTACATGGTCAGCTCGGATGTCTGTTACATGTCTGTGACATACACTGTACCAGAGTGAAGGGTCAGGTTGTAGTGTAGTTGTCTATGGTGACGGTGACAATAACAAAGTTCCTGGCTGCAGGCAAGAAATAATGGGGTGTAATTATGGTTTGGTTCGATGTAATCACACTCTGAAACTGTCACATCAAACGGATAGGGAAAAAGAGCTGGGGGAAAATAGGTCAGTGGAGAATCTAATTACAGTGAAAAGACTTTCAGGCACAGTGGAGCAGAGCATTAGGTCTGGTCTGATTACAGGAGCAGGACACAGTGACCTGAGGTGGCTGGGCTTTCTAAGGTATTTTTGTGCAACCTGGTCTCAGAGCATTTCGTATAATTCTGTATGTAAATCCGAGACACTCCATTTAGTATGATATGTTAAGTTTCGTGTGGTATGTATTCATTTGTGGATGTCCATCACCCATTCGTATGATATGTTACAAATTACAGTTTGGATTATATGTTACAAATTTGTGAAACGTGCAATATGTTACGATTTTTCAAAACGAACAATGTGTTACGAATTTTCAAAATGAACAATATGTTACGAAATTGCAAAACGCATGATATGTTACAAATTCTAGCAAGGTGGCTAACTTTAGCTAGGCTAGGGGTTAGGGTTAAGGTTAGGAGTTAGGCTAGGGTTAGGGGAAGGGTTAGCTAACATACTAAGTAGTTGCAAAGTAGCTAAAAAGTAGTAAGTAGTTGAAAATGAGCTAATTAGCTAAAATGTTAAAGTTGTTAGATGTGGGTTGCTAGATGTTCACTTTATATTTTAGTTTTTGCCTTAAGTAACCATCTGTCTTATGTATCCATACCAAACGTAACATATCATACTAATTTGAGTGTCCCAGATTTACATTTACTGTAAATCTGAAAGTGCTAGCAGCATTGTTAATATGTTATTTACAAAGCCTAGGGTGAGGGTAGGGCTTGGTAATGTGACCAAAATATCATATCACAGTATTTTCCAATTTTTTTACATTATGGCGTTATTTGATAGTATTTTATTTTTCTGAATAGTAAAGGTTGAAAATAGGTTTTATAAGTAGTGGATGAACCTAGGATGGCAAAAAAGTAATTTTAAGTGGTTTAAATGGTCTTTCTATCTTCTGACTGTTTTATACTCAAACAAACTAGGACAAAACTGACAGTTTAGTTTATTTAGCACTGTATCCAAATGTAAAAATCCATACAGGTATACCTTAAAATATGATATATCGCCCAGCCCTATGTGAGGTTAAGGTCATCAGTCGAGGCAAATTGACCAGGATTAAAATGTCACAAGGACGTTGTGCAGGAAACTACAAGGAGCACCAAGTGATGGGTTAGCAGAGGAGACTCATTTAATATATCTAAGTGAGGTTAGGAAAAGGCCATATTACTGATTGGATTATATAGACAGTGATCAATGTAGATATGGGTTTCTTCATGAAATGTGACTCCCCTTCCTCTGTAACATTGGCATTGTTTTATCTGAATTGGCCTCTACATTAAAGACTAATCTCACTAAATGATGTCTCTGACAGACACCTAGGTTTATGTAGCATATGCTGCATTATGTTATGGACACTCTTCCCAAGCATCCCTTTTTAGTAATCCAAGGTTTTCATTGACGACAAAATCAATTCTACGCACATCATTCTTCTGGTTCATTGTTGCTGGAGGTAAAGTGAATGATGCCTCTCAAAGATACTCTTGATTGTTGCCTAAGGGAGAGAGAGAGGCTTGAGCCTCTGCTATAGCTTTCACCTTATATAAGACCTTATCATTTCTATCTCAAACCATAGAGATATGAATCGGTCCTCTTACATCACGGGCCATCTACGGTATACGTCAGCACAAAGTGCAGGTTATACGGCAGCTGCTCAGGTTCCGAGGGCTTTGTTATATGATGCTGCTGTGGTTTCCTCGTGCCTTGTATATAAAGAGGACGACTGACTCTTCACTGACTTGCCTTTCAGATCTGGGTCACTGCTGGAAAGAAACTGAGTGATATGTTTTGAGGATAGCCGGCCTAATGAATATTTGTGGTGAGTGTCACACCCGCTTTAAAACAACCACCATTTATTTCACTTTTTGATCAATTGTCTTTGTCTAGGAATTGAGATTTTTATATCTATAGCGTTCTTTCATAGTCGCATTCACGTCAACTGACATTTTTTTGTGTGTTATGAAGCATAATAAGTGTTGAAATCAGTGTGTTTTCTCTCTAAAGGTGAACTAATGGCAGACCAAAGAATGGACATTTCCTCCACGATGAACGAGTTCTTGTCTCCCGGCTCCACTGATCTAATCAGCTCGATCGGCACACCCGGCATGGACTACACACGCAAGAGAAAAAGCAGCACCACAGACTACCAGTAAGCCTGACTTCAAAACTGCTTATAGACTTTGTCCTACTTGCTACCTGAAGATAGTACATCTGCCAATCATCTTTATTATATTAATGTCATGTTAGGTCTGGTTTAGTGAGATCATATTGTTTGTCATTTATGCCATTTTCTGACAGATGTGTATGTTTGCATGGCAGCTTTTTGATAAACTATATGGAAATATTTTCTTACTGTGTGTCAAAGGTTTCCACTTAAAGTTGACAAGATAACTACCTACCTATAAATGAACAACCAATTAGGAACAAATGGTAGCATAACCTTGATTTAGATTAGATCAGAATAATCCGTATACTTCATTTGAATTGTAATATACGAACTTCCTTGCTTTCACAGAATTGATGACTTTTCTTTTGAGTAAGTATCAAATCAAATTATACATTTGTAGTAAAGGAGCCAATCCCGTGTCAGATTAGTTGGCCCTCTGTGATCCTTGTTTGGTCGGGATTGGCCTCATCTTTGATCAAACTCTACAAACTGTTCTAGCATTTACCCCTAGAAATAGAGGTTAGACACTAATGTATTCCTCATCCCTAATTTAAGTCTATCAAAATGAATGTGCTATGGTGATCAGTACGCTGAGAGTGACTGGTCATTTAGTACGTACACTATTGATCGCTGTGAATATGGGATAGCCATTCATGCTATAGTGTAGATTTGAATAGCTCAAATTAGGATAAACATCAAAGCACGAAGGGGTGCTGCAGTAACAATATTGAAGCACCAAGAAAGTATTACAGTTGTCTTCTAAAAATGTAGTTTGATCAGGCCTTCGTTTAATAGAGATATTAATTTGATTTGATGTATGATGTATAATGGATGATGGATGTTACATTATATTATTGTCTGTAGCTCATTCACTAAAGGCACACATTTGTTTTTACCTGCCTTAGTGAGACTTAAGTCAACAACTCTGTGTGAATACCTTTGCGTCAATTTTGTAGAGCCAGTCATAGTTGAAATAATCTTAATTTGAGGCTGTTGAATGCTATTATAGTATGGAGTCGGCGAGTCTTGAAGTGGCACAGGATATGTAATGGGTCATGGCTTAATTTCTCTTTTGTGGTTTGTGAAAGGACAGTAGGGATGAGTGGGATGGCAGAGTAGGAGTTCAGCTGTGAACAATATCAGAGGCACACGAAAGGTCTCAAAGAACCAGGTTCCTAATTCTGTAGGGACATTTCTAATAACTATTCATTTTGCTTCTACCAAAGATGGTAAGAAAATATTTGAATGGCTTGCATTAATAATGTTGATGTTTCATGTGAACCAAAGGCTCTCCATGTTTTTTTTACTATAAACATTTCAAACAACTTCTCACTTTAGTGTTTTGCTTTATTCATACTTACATTGCATACTGTAACATCATTATTTAATATTTGTTGTAAAAATGATTGTTTTACTATATTTCTTTGTACTAATGTTATTGCTTCTCCTCAAAGGGATAGCATGGACACAGGCAATGATAGACTTGGTGATCATCAAGGCCGGATAAAAAATGCCAGGTAACCAAATGTTTCTATCTTTCATAGGATGACATAAAAATCTATGGAATAAAAATCTTTGTATTTATATTAGAGATTAGTCATGTTTCTGTAAATACAGGCAGACTATGGATGTGTTGATTCGTTTGTCTGCATTAAATGCTCTTTGTATTGTTTGGATGGCAGGGAGGCCCACAGTCAGATTGAGAAGAGACGCAGGGACAAGATGAACAGCTTCATAGACGAGCTGGCCGCACTAGTGCCTACATGCAACGCTATGTCCCGTAAACTGGACAAACTAACAGTCCTGCGCATGGCTGTCCAGCACATGAAGACCTTAAGAGGTGAGGCGAGAAGGATTTTAACAGGACTGCTGCCAGAACAGTACAGTGATGACAACCACCACCATGCAGCTGATCAATAAAGTACATCAGAATAATACAAATTACATATTGATTTAGTTGTCTTACATACAAGCTTTTTCTGAGTCACAGGTGCTGCTAACCCCTACACTGAAGCTATCTACAAACCAGCCTTCCTGTCAGACGACGAACTGAAGCACTTAATACTGAGGGTGTGTGTCCTTACCTCCATAGACTGTATGGTGTCCTCAGAGTGCGTTTCATGATGAGTATGCATGTGACTCAGTATTTCTCTCTTATCGCCCCCTCTCCCTCTCCTCTCCACAGGCATCTGATGGCTTTCTGTTTGTTGTTGGCTGCGATCGCGGGAAGATACTGTTTGTTTCGGAGACGGTCTACAAAATCCTAAACTTCAGCCAAGTACGTCCTCTCCAATATGTTGCTGTTTTTTTCTCATTGAATGGTGGTACTGTAGTCATTTTTACCCTCATGAGCTATCCTGATGACATGCATATAAGATTTATTTATTATTATTAACCTGGTATTACTTTACAGACATTTACATTTTAGTTGTTTAACAGACACTCTAATCCAGAGTGATTTACAGTTAGTGCATTCATCTTAAGATAAGTAGCTAAGACAACTACATCTCAGTCAGTACATTTTTCCACAATAAAGTAGCTATCAGCAAAGTCGGTGTTTGTTGGAAAAAGTCAAGTACAAGTGTTAGTTCACGAAATGCAAGTGTGTTAGTTATTTTCATTTTTTTTATGGGCCTGATTTATGTAACGTGGTCTTATCTTACGGAACTCTCTCCCTCCCTGTGCAGAATGACCTGATTGGCCAGAGCCTATTTGATTACCTGCATCCTAAAGACATTGCCAAAGTCAAGGAGCAGCTGTCCTCATCGGACACGGCGCCGCGGGAGCGCCTCATCGATTCCAAAAGTAATGAATCCTGGCCTCTAGTTACCAGGCTTTCTTATAGTGTCCGGGGGGTGGAGAACAAAGAAAGCAGGGACACAGTGTATCTGATAGAGTAGAAGAGCAGACTGTAATCAGAGTGTCATCAGCCTGCTGTCCCCTACACAGCTAGCACAGTGACACACCCCTCAACGTATTCCCCTGTACCGTGTGCTCCTCATTATTTAAATGTCAGAAGCTAAATGTAGGGTAGTGCTATTTTTACATTAAGCCATGCTGGGTTCAGGGTAAAAAATAAACAGTCAAAGAATTTCTTTAAATTCAGCAAAAAAATTGTAATAGCAAAAATATATGTATTGTAGCTTTATTTGCCAGAGTAAGACTTGATACAGTATATATCTATAAAGGATCATGGGTGATACTGTTCCTGTCGTTGCAGCATAAATGAAATGCTATGTTGTGTCTGGTCCTCAGCTGGCCTTCCAGTAAAGACAGACATTACCCCCGGCCCATCCAGACTTTGCTCTGGAGCCAGGCGATCCTTCTTCTGCAGGATGAAGTGCAATCGGCCCCTCATCAAAATGGAGGACAAGGACTTCCCATCCACCTGCTCCAAGAAGAAAGGTACTTTAGCCTCCTATCTTTTCCTTACGTATCTTGCTCAAGGGTGTTTTTTCTCCTGTGATTCATTTTAGTTAACAGTTCATTTGGTTTCGTACCAATAGAATCCTTTCTCATTGATGTCAGTGATAGCTCCAGAGTAGAACTAGATGAGGATGATGATACATCCCCTGAATCCACAGCTGACCGTAAGAGCTTCTGCACAATACACAGTACTGGCTACCTGAAGAGCTGGCCGCCTACCAAGATGGGTCTGGATGACGACAATGAACCAGACAACGAGGGCTGCAACCTCAGTTGTCTGGTGGCCATTGGACGGCTGCATCCCCACATTGTCCCTCAGCCAATGAACAATGAGATCCGTGTCAAGCCCACTGAGTATGTCTCGCGCCATGCCATCGACGGGAAGTTTGTCTTTGTTGATCAGAGGTGAGAGATGTTTTATGGAATGCAGGCAGACATACAAACATGTAGCAAAGGATGTGCCAGTTGGCCCCTAGACAGTGATGTCCTGACACCTGGCTGGACCTCGTGGGCAGTCCAGAGCTGGATTTACTGTAGAGTGACAGCTTATGTGTGAGTGAGGTTTTTGTCAATGTCCAAATATAGCATCAGCAACATGTTCCAGATGGAGGTGTAATGCAGGCCCAGAGGGCAGACAGGATTCAGAGTAGATATGTCGACAACAAATACTCCACTGCCCCCTGACAAAACAATCCCATAACCTCGCCGCATCACTAATACTGTTGGGTACACTGGGCATTTCTAGATAATGTCAGGGCTGGGCGATATGGACAAAATATCATATCACAATATTTGAAAAAAAGGATGGTATTTGATGTTTTTGAATAATAAAAGTTTCAAATATTTTTTTTCTGAGTAATTCATAACCCTAGGGTGGCAACACATAAAGTATTAGCGATTTCAATGGGGCTTTCTCCCTTTATACTATTCAATCCAAATAAAAATGATTTTCAGCATTTCCATCTATTTCTGCTTATCCTGCACTTTTATTAACATTTCCACAAGGTGCCACTCAGCATGATATTGGCAAAAAATATATATCTAGCTAGCCAACATATCCTAGCTAGCCAACATATTCTTTACCATCCCACTGCTACTGTTCTAGATGAATGTTGGGAATATACTAGTAGACAAGGCAGTGGTTTTAGTTGGACAGTTGGAAAGCTTGCTGATGAGTGTGGTTGGAGGGAGTTCGAGGTTGGCCCTTCTGTGTTGATAGGGGATGGTCCTCTATGGTTACTCCCAGATCCTGTTGTTGATCTAACCTTGGTAGAAAAAAAGAATGATTGGTCAAAAGTCAGTGATATAGGGAAACTGGTTCACAATTATATTGGTAGAAGTTGTTATGCATTTTTACCCCTTTTCACAGATAGATCCAAGGACCCAGATAGTGGGCACACAGGAGCAGGCGTTTACGTTCCTGAATTTGATGTGCAGATATGTAGAAGACTAAACTGTCAGCATACTCAGTTGAACTGTTGGCAATAGTAGTTTCCCTCTAGTGGGTGGAGGACGTACAACTTGTCAGAATGATAGTATGCTCAGATTCCCTGTTTGTATTGAATAGTTTATCGTCTGGCAAATATAATAGTAGTGACCTACTATTGGAGGTATTATTGCTATTATGGAGAATTGAGAGACTGGTTGTAGTAGTTAGATTCTGCTGGGACCCAGCCCATTCGGGTGTGGAAGGGAATGAAATTGTAGAACAGTTGGCCAAAAGAGCTTCAAAACTAGATATAATTGATATTAATGTTCCACTGGGTATAGAGGTGAGGCCAAATGTAAGATCAGAGCCATTTTGATAGATGTGTGGCAGAAGAGATGGGACTCTGAGGGCCAGCATTTATATGCCCTCCAAAGAAAGGTCGGTGGACCAAGATTCAAAGGTCTAATTAGGAAGGAAGAGGTGGTGTTTGCTCGATTGTGCCTAGGACAATGTGCATTGAACTCAGCATTACATCTGGTTGGCAAGCATGTGAATGGTTTGTGTCTCAAGTGTATGGTCGATGAAATGATGGCTTATGTGTTTTTATATTGTTGTAAATATGTTGAAGAGAGGGAAAGATTGAAGTGTAAGGTTATTGAGGTTGAAACGTTTGGAAGGGATTTTGGGGATGGAGGAGGGTCTTTCAGAAGTTATTAAGGCTCTTTTTGATTTTCTCAGAAGTACTGAGTTAGGTAAGAGGATTTAGAAATGTAGAGCTAATGTAAACCGTGATTGACCAAACACTCCAGCATAGTAGGTGGCGGCATGCACCTTTAACGTTTGTTTGCGGACCCGCCATTATATCATAGAAGAAGAAGCCAACATATGCATACTTTGCCTATTCCTCTCTGATAAGATTCCATTGCACAACATGCTTTTCTTGGCTTACACCGGCACTGGTACCAGGCAGTGTTAGCTAACTAAATAAGTTTGCTCTGACTCTTAGTACCTTTAGCTAGCTAGCCACTAGCCAGGTAACTAGCGATAAGCATTAACGGCTAACAAGTTATTTTAGCAACACCTTACTAAGAAAAGACCAACTAGCAAACAGTAGTTTGCAGACAGTAAGATGCACAAACGAATAGAGAAATTATAGGACGCTTGTGGAAAGTAGCATGTCACAAACATTGTTGCATCCATCTGACCTTGCGGAGTAAACGGAAAGAAAGTGCTTGTGACTCTATGGTCGAGCAACTGCTCTCTTCTTGAGTGACGGGGCAGGGCTTGGTGTGGTTAGCGGCATGCAGCATGACTCAAGAAGCAAACGGACTAAACCATAAAAACAGGCATTACACCCGCCAGAGTTGAGTATTTCATTTAAAACAAAACTAACATTGAAATACCGTTATAGAAGTTAAAGTAAAAACTGAAACCGGTCCGTGCATCAATACCGGTATATAGTCAAATATGGTACTCTGCCCAGCCCTAGATTGTCATGGCATTGATTATGATCAAGCAAGCAAAGCAGGGGGGGAGAATATTATTTTATTTGCATACAATAAAACAAGATGTGGGCTAGACTTATCTTAAACATGTCCTAAATACCACTGGCCTGCTTTGATAGTCAGGACTTGTGTTTAATACTGTTCTCTTTTGTAGGGCCACTGCCATTTTGGCTTATCTACCCCAAGAGTTGCTGGGTACATCGTTTTATGAGTACTTTCATCAAGATGACATAGGGCACCTTGCGGAATGTCATAGACAAGGCATGTATCAGATTGAACAAGGACACCAATATAACACCAAAGATCAACATTTTAGACTCTGTGATACATCCCTGAATCTCAGGCCATACATGAGTAATATGATAATGTCTGGTAATTTTGTCATAAAAAATGTATTGTGCTAATAAGCCTGTCACATAGCGAGTAGACTGATATGAATGAATCTAGAACGTGGCAGGCTACCATTTGGCAGTGTGCAGATATCATGCCTTATTGAGCTCACCCCCTGGCTGCCACCTCTGTTCTCAGTGCTCCAGATGCGGGAGAAGATCAATACAAACTGCTACAAGTTCAAAATAAAAGACGGCTCCTTTATCACGCTGAGGAGTCACTGGTTCAGTTTTATGAACCCTTGGACCAAAGAGGTGGAGTACATTGTCTCCACCAACACTGTGGTCTGGTAAGTAGCTACACACATCTGTTTCTGCTAGGACTTTCTTCCATAGCCCCCATTTAACTACTCAATGCATAATATTACACTGTATTCATTGTATTAGGGTCATATCCTAAGAAAGTCAGATAATAAATGTACAATTTTAAACAGCTGATTACAATGCCTACTGTGTCAAAATTGTTTTATCACCACCACTATTGTTTCAACATGAAATCAATGCCCAACTCATATAGCTGTCTGGCTTGCCTCAGAAAACAAAGCATGTATTATTGGAACTCTTGCATATTTATTACTGTGTCTTTCTAGAGCTGTTGGGCTAGCGTTAATAAGCTGCCCAATGAGGTGTGAAGTGATGAGCATGCTCAGTGATGATGCTCACTCTCTCTTCTCTGCCTCACAGCGGCAGCGTGCCTGAAGGATCTGATGGCATCTATCCTCAGCTCGCTGCCTCCCCCCAGAGCATGGATAGTGTACTCACAGACGGTAAGCCTGCCCTCCTGCTGTGCTCTCACACAGCAGTTCACCTGCTTGGATGAAGTGTGACTGTACTTTGATGAGTTGACATACACTTTTTGTGTGCCTGGCATGACTGTGACTAAGTAATGGTTTTGTTTTCCGAAATGTGACTGAGCTTTTGCGTTTGTTGCTTCCAGGAAACGGGAAGCGGGCCCTCCAGACTGTGCCTGGCATCCCCGGTGGCACAAGGGCAGGGGCGGGAAAGATCGGCCGGATAATCGCAGAGGAGGTGATGGAGATCCAGAGGTGAGAGGAACCATGTGGATTGTGTTATGATTGTCTTGTCAAACATAAATTGTCATGTCTGTATGGTCATAACTATACCATGGTCATTGACCCCCAGTGCATAATGGAAATGTCTGTGTGTGACTGAGACTGTATGGTTTATGTGTATGGTTTATGTGACTGAGACTATGTCCTGCTGTTTTTACCCTGGGTTTTCTTTACTCTTCCAGGATAAGAGGTTCCTCGCCCTCCAGCTGTGGCTCCAGTCCTCACAACTTCACCAGCACTCCACCCCCAGACATGTCGTCCCCAGGGGGAAAGAAGGTAAGAGCTCCGACCTGTCCTTCCCATTCTCCTCCACTTCAACCCCTCCCAACTGGGAGGAAGTCTGCTATTCACTCCACTGCTCATCCATGTGAAGTCAGTAATGAGCACATCTGGTGGATGTTTTTAGTGTCTGCTGGTGGCTCATACTTCAGGATGCAATGGTGATTCCTGAATGTCAATTCTGCCTTGATTCTCTCACAGATACAGAACAGTGGAACTCCAGAACATCCCTCAGCAGGGCTGATACCGGGACCAGACTCTGTAGGCTATCCATACTCCAACAACTCCAATCTAAGTATGTATTTTTCCCCGCTCTGAAATCCAATCTCGATGACAGTTAATGAAACTATCCACATAAAATCTTTGATATTTAACCCTTGTCCTTACCCTATTTAGGTGATAACTCTCACATTGGCATTGACATCATGGATGAGCCAGGCTCCAGTAGCCCGAGTAATGACGAGGCAGCCATGGCTGTGATCATGAGCCTTCTGGAGGCAGACGCAGGGTTGGGAGGCCCAGTGGACTTCAGTGACCTGCCCTGGCCACTGTGAGGACTGTCAGGCTAAGGCAAGGCCTCCTAAATGAGCTGAACATGGTAGAGTAAGGGCTGGGTGTTACAGTATTCACATTGTGTCAGAGAGCCATATCAACAGGGCTAATGTGACTGTAGCCTCACAGTAAGGCTGAATGCAGGCGGGCCCTGAAAAGGAAGGAATACTAGGCCTGGGATCGGCCATGATGTCCTTCAGTGCGGTTGGGGAAAAGTGAAACTGCCTCATTACTCATGTAGTATTATTGTACCAGTTATCCGGGTTTTTCTATGTCCATTCATCCTCACAGGCATTGAACCCAGCTCTTTTATAATGGCATTAGTTTTTGTGTTTTTACACTTCAAAATAATGTTAATATTTCTAAAGAAAATTGTATCATACATGTTTATTCTAATTCTCTAAATATATATGTAAAAGTGTAGTCAGCAGTGAATTATTTTTTAAATAAACTTCCTCTATTGCTTATTTCCATTTTCTAAAATACGAAACAGGGCGGTTTGTATTAATTACCCTCCAGTGGCATAACACTGCTAAATCAACTGTAGGGATTTTACATTGTTGCTACAATGTGGAAATCCAAGGTACTTTGCTACAATATGTTGAATGTGGAAACACAGTGAGTAATCCGTTTGCTTGCCAACAATAGATAAAATGACAATCACAGACACACAGGATGTGCTTTACTGCTGACCCCTGGGAAATATTGTTGTTCCCTAGCAACAGGCAGACTATCCAAATGACCCATAAAAGGAAAACTTTCCTCCTGATCTGAAATCAGGTCAACTCAAACCACAATTGCAGGCTTGGTATTGCACATGTATTAGGCTACTTTTTGAACTTTCAGTTTGAAAGTGTAGGGGCTCTATTCAAATCTGTATCGCTGAAGCGTTGCGCAATAGAAATGTAAAGGAGATTTCTAATTGATGCAGCGTTCACCATGAATACAGTCTCCACTAATGCAGCAACATTGCCTCTAAATTTCAATCATGCTGTAAAGCTGAACTTTCACAATACAGATTGAATAGAGCCCGAGGTTAGGAGGTCAAGTCACAGAAATGATTAACAAATGGTTTAAAAATATCCTATTACACACACTCTACGTCAGGGATCATCAACTAGACGCAGCCTCAGGCAGATGTTTTTGTGAGTGGATGGTCGGCGGGGCCAGAACATAATTACAAATCATTTGTAGACTGCAATTTGACTGCAAGAATTCCAAACAGATATAATACTTGACAAGAACATGACCATTTCAAACCTTGCTTAAATTTGTATATGATCACGTGTCTCTTATGTGTGGGAATACTTGGGAACAGATTTCCAAAATTAAAATAACTGGTGTTTCCTGCAAAATGACTGCTCAGAAAATGTGGGGGGGCCAAATAAAACCATCAGCTCTACATAGAGGGATAAGGTGAAAGTAACCTTTCAACTCAAGTGCTATTAATGGAAAATAAGCATAAATAAGAATAAAAACACAATACAATGTGATTTGAATGTCTTTATGTCATGCTGAATATTCAGGGAGCACAGAGCACGGCATCACATTACCAATTCTATGATGTCAACCAACCCGTACATGATTCAAAGTATATCTGAGGGGAATTCAACAGTAATTCCCACTGAATGGTGATGAAATCAGAGACTTTTCTCCATGGCCCAGAAAACAGTAACACCAGTGCCATCCAGGAAGTATCCTGAACAGTTACAGTATTCACTAATAAACCTCAGGAGGAAAACAGTAACACCAGTGCCATCCAGGAAGTATGCCCAGAACTGCACGTGAAATAAACCTCAGGAGGAAAACAGTACACAACACCAGTGCACAGCCCAATAACAATATATAATAATAATTACAAAATAATTGGGTTTGCTAAATTTATTTCAAACAATTAACAGAAATAAATTCCTTTGGTCAAGTATTTTATTTTAAGAAACAAGAGAAATATGCCCTTTTGCCAGTCTAGTCCCTTATAGGGGTTTTACAGTCGACCAGATCCTTGAGGCTCTAAGGCTGCGGAGGAGGTGCCAAGGCAATATGGTTATGATGCCCCTCTAGCTCCATGCTGCGGTACGCTGGGGAGGGAGGTGTCAGGGAGGGGGCAGTCCTCAGACTGCGGGCGAGGGGGCGTCTGGGTCACCGGGGTCGTTGTTGTTGTAGTTGTTGCTGTACTGGGGTCCGCTGGGGGGCTGGTTGGGGAGGTTGTCCAGCTCGTCCACCTGAGGGCCAGGGTGCATGTTGACCAGCTGGTCCTGGGGGATATCTGCAGCAGCTGCAGCCAGGTTAGTGATGGACTTGCTTTTGACACACTGGAAGTCAACATGGCGGCTCTTGCCCTCCTCCTTCTCCCAGGACATGCGGATGAAAGGCCTCTGGACGTAGTTGTAGATGACCTCAGGACGGCCACCAGGACGCTTCTTCACCTTCTCTTTATATGTGGGGTAACCTACCAATACATGGCACAGACAACAGAGCCAGTGAGTTCACAATGCTGAAGCGAAATCTTACATTTTTGCTCTGAACCCCAGCAAATACATGATAAAAATCAGCTCCTTACCTTCAATGCCTAATCTTATTTTCTTCAGTCCTCTCTCCTTTAAAACTGATTTGGCAACATCTCGATTTTCTATATACTTGAAGAACCGGTATAGTTTTGTACTGTATATTACTGCAGAGAGAAAATAAAATGTTGTGAAACACACAGCAAATCATTATCAACAACTTTTTTAAGCAGTGTCAATTAAGTTGGTCCCTTTAGGTAAGTGAACAACAGTTTAATCCACGGCAGCGATTACTAATTAGGAAGAACACATTTTTGGTATTCAGTATCTTATAAGGATCCCTATTAGCTGTTGCGAAAGCCGAAACTACTCTACCTGGGGTCCACACAGAACATGAAACATGACATAATACAGAACATAAATAGACCAGAACAGCTCAAGGACAGAACTACTTACATTTAA
The DNA here is from genome assembly GCF_036934945.1 of Oncorhynchus masou masou. NCBI lineage: Eukaryota > Metazoa > Chordata > Actinopteri > Salmoniformes > Salmonidae > Oncorhynchus > Oncorhynchus masou. The sequence continues at coordinate 34,504,601 of NC_088213.1, forward strand.
AAATGACAGTCTACATATCAATATGCACACAAAATATCTAGGTCAAATAGGGGTGGGTGGAGAGTGTGTGTGTATTAACTCACTCTGTGAGTACTCTTCTCCCATCTGTGGTGGGTACTCTTCGTCCCAGTCCACTACGTCGTCATCAGTGAGCACCACGATGTGGCATTCTCTCTCTCCACTCTGGGCGCTGGCCACCATCAGAGACACAACCATTTCCTCCAGGTAGAACTCAAACTGACGCCGGGCACCGTCGTTAGACAGCTCATGCATGAGGGCACCTAGGGACAGTGGGACATGGTCAGTCAGGAGACAGCAGTTCAGAGACACAAACCAACACACTAACTTTCCATAACATTTTCATCAGTTTAATGGAAACCTAATTAAATCACTAATAAGGGATATTAAAACCAAGGGCTCATTATTTATGTTCACTGAGCCAACCAGGTCAAATCAAATTTTGTCACATACACATGGTTAGCAGATGTTAAATGCGAGTGTAGCGAAATGCTTGTGCTTCTAGTTCCGACAATGCAGTAATAACCAACCAGTAATCTAACTAACAATTCCTAAACTACTGTCTTATACACAGTGTAAGGGGATAAAGAATATGTACATAAGGATATATGAATGAGTGATGGTACAGAGCAGCATAGGCAAGATACAGTAGATGGTATCGAGTACAGTATATACATATGAGATGAGTATGTAAACAAAGTGGCATAGTTAAAGTGGCTAGTGATACATGTATTACATAAGGATGCAGTCGACGATATAGAGTACAGTATATACGTATGCATATGAGATGAATAATGTAGGGTAAGTAACATTATATAACGTAGCATTGTTTAAAGTGGCTAGTGATATATTTACATCATTTCCCATCAATTCCCATTATTCAAGTGGCTGGAGTTGAGTCAGTGTCAGTGTGTTGGCGGCAGCCAGCCACTCAATGTTAGTGGTGGCTGTTTAACAGTCTGATGGCCTTGAGATAGAAGCTGTTTTTCAGTCTCTCGGTCCCAGCTTTGATGCACCTGTACTGACCTCGCCTTCTGGATGATAGCGGGGTGAACAGGCAGTGGCTCGGGTGGTTGATGTCCTTGATGATCTTTATGGCCTTCCTGTAACATCGGGTGGTGTAGGTGTCCTGGAGGGCAGGTAGTTTGCCCCCGGTGATGCGTTGTGCAGACCTCACTACCCTCTGGAGAGCCTTACGGTTGAGGGCGGAGCAGTTGCCGTACCAGGCGGTGATACAGCCCGCCAGGATGCTCTCGATTGTGCATCTGTAGAAGTTTGTGAGTGCTTTTGGTGACAAGCCAAATTTCTTCAGCCGCCTGAGGTTGAAGAGGCGCTGCTGCGCCTTCTTCACGATGCTGTCTGTGTGAGTGGACCAATTCAGTTTGTCTGTGATGTGTATGCCGAGGAACTTGCTACCCTCTCCACTACTGTTCCATCGATGTGGATAGGGGGGTGTTCCCTCTGCTGTTTCCTGAAGTCCACAATCATCTCCTTAGTTTTGTTGACGTTGAGTGTGAGGTTATTTTCCTGACACCACACTCCGAGGGCCCTCACCTCCTCCCTGTAGGCCGTCTCGTCGTTGTTGGTAATCAAGCCTACCACTGTTGTGTCGTCCGCAAACTTGTTGATTGAGTTGGAGGCGTGCGCGGCCACGCAGTCGTGGGTGAACAGGGAGTACAGGAGAGGGCTCAGAACGCACCCTTGTGGGGCCCCAGTGTTGAGGATCAGCGGGGAGGAGATGTTGTTACCTACCCTCACCACCTGGGGGAAAAAGGGGGTATACTCACTGAGGTCTCTGCACTTGATGGTGCTGTAGTCAAAGGTGATGCACAGATAGTCACATGCCTCTCTCAGCTCAGGGATGGAGATTCCATCAGGGCAACGGATTATCCCAGATTTGTAGTAATCCTGCCAGTTAGAGAGTAAACAGAGAACACAAAAGCCAGCCATTACAGAGACTGCCCCCTATCAGCTCCCCCTTCCTAAAATGTTGAAAATGACCAATGCCCTTCCCCCTACGTACAGATATCAGTTTATTGCCAGTTGAGCTGGGCATGGATATAAATTTGGAAATGCAAAAATAAAATGGTGCCTCTTTCTAAACAAGTGCGGTGCCTCTGAGGCCAGATTGATCCATGTTTGTCAACAACAGCCCACATGTATCAATCCCATCCTCCATTTTCACATCAGCAGCCTACAGCCAGTGGTATTGATTGTTGTACTTGTTCTCAGGACATTCATAGCCTCAGTGGACAACTCATGGCATCTACTCTATAATAACAGTCTGAGGTTGACTCCATAGCCTTAAGTCAATGTTTCTGTTGTCTATATAATTAAGCTACAAAGTTTCAGACAATCAACAAATAAGTTAATAAATTCAGGATGACTATGAGTAGCAGGCTGCCCCTCCCATTGTGGCTCAGAAGAGCAAAGGTTAGCAATGGCTACGCTAGATCAAGGAATTGTTTTCAAGTAAAAACAGTCAATAATTGACCAAGTTAGTAAAAGGGAGTGTTGTACTTGGTAATAAAGTGCTATTGACTGACCAGGATGGCTCGGAACACCGTAGAGCTGATGCCCTCGGCGACTTCATACTCTCCTTTTTCATTGGGCCGTGTGAAATTGTGTTCCCTTCCAGATCCAAACATTCTGCAAGAAACCACAAAACAGGTCACATTTCACAGGGGTCACACTTCAGTGTTGTTCAGCTTTCATACCATAAAAAAGCTAAAGGAAAAAACCCATGTAGGTGACTTCCTCCTCATAACCATACTGGTAAAACAAAACTTGATACGGATTGATGATTTCACCATAACAAAGTACAACAATGAGGTCAGCCCTACCTGCCCAGCATGGTGTTGGGCTGTGCTGTGAAGATTGAAGGGTCCACCACGAACCGTGTGTTATCTACTATAAGAGTGACCCTCTCGGAGCCTGAGGTCCGGATGCTGCGGGTACCCAGGCCCGTGCCCAGTCCCTCCTTGCTATTCTCATAGACAAACACCATATCTCCCACTCCCAGGCTCTTAAAGCAGCCCTCAGTGCTGGACAGGCTGCTGTTACGGCTGCTGACCACCCCGCTACTACTGGAGCTGCTGGGGGAAATCCTCTGAGGACGGGGGCTGCTGGGCCTGGAGCCACCGTCCCTCTCACGGTCTGGAGGTGGAGGGAGACAGGCACTAACTCACTGGCATGACGACTGACCTTTCTCACAGACTACTCCTATTACATGCCAACATTAGAATCCATCCATGTTCTCTTAGAAATATTATTTTAGGAGACTGTGTGAAAGTGTTCGCAGTACGTTCTACTCACCGCTGTTGTGCTGGCGGGTGGGCGAGGTGACATTTCTGATGCAGGGGGTGAGCTGGCCCTCTCCCCTCTCGTGCGACGAGTCCCGGGAGCGGTCGCTGGAGCGGCGGCGGTCGCGTGAGCGGTCATTGCCCCCACTAGCACCATGCAGGCTCATCTTCACCAGGTCTGCCTCCAGTCGAGATGCACACGACTGAGCGCTGTCCAGAGAGGAAAGCACAATAAATACTAATTGCAGTTAAACTTCTCACACACTTCTTCCCCTAATGTATTATTACAGATTGAAGGTCACAAATCATGTGTCTGCTGTAACCGTAAGACACTCAGGACATCTGTCAGTGGGGACAGTATGGTCCAGGGCTTTACTAGAACCAGTATTTACCTCTAGAGGTAATTATAACACCACCCTGGGCCATACTGTCACAGTCACGATTTTGTGACCTTGTGGGAGATCAGTCGACGTGCCCTTGAGCAGGGCGGTGACCCTGTTTCTGTATGTCGCTCTGGATGGGAGTCTGGAAGATGACTACTAATGTGATGCAGTGAAGCCGCTCAACAACTACAAGTATATTGTATGTTTTAAATATTCTATAATAATACAACTATTTTCTTTAAAGACAGACAGCATAGAAGCAGCCCATCTAACCCAAGAAGACTAACTGGAGAGAATGGAAGGACACAAATGTACACGCACAAAAGCAGAATCCCTTTTAGTGTAGGCGGACCACTTGTCTATTGGTACATCGTGTAAAGGGAAAAGACATTAAAAGCAGTATCAAAATGATTGCGTCCCTATATAGGCCTACAATCATGAGTAATAGCTTCCCATTTAGTATTGAAATATTGAACCTATTGTCCCAGAGATTCAGTAAAAGCACAGTGTTGTATAGGATAATGTCTGTTCCCTTAATATGAGGGCACATCACATCAGTGAGCCATGGAAGTATAAAAAGCAGGACAAAGTTCCTGTTTGGAGAGAAGCCAAAAAACACACTTGCATGGTCATGTTCTGCACCAGTTCTTAGAAGTTATGAAAAATAAGGACTGTTTTTTTAAAGAGTTTGCTTTGGAAGTTAGGTAGCTAGTCTCTGAACTACAATGACCCAAGAAATGGACTTTTAAAATAATGACTACTGGGAGAGTTATGACAGCCCATCTGACTTTACAGCCATGATAAAAACAGTAGCCTTTTATGATGTTGGGCTCAAGAGTAACCAGGCCTTCATTGGAAATCACAATGGTCAATGTCAACATTACGAAATCAAAATGTATTTGTTAAATGTACCTAATACAACAGGTGTAGACTTTACCCAACAACGCAGAGCTTTTTTATAAGACAATACTTGCAAAAAATATATAGAAAAGTAAAGAAGTGCACAATGAGTGTGTGACTATGCTGAAAAACATCTGTCTAGCCTATAATAGGATGGACTACACCTATAGCACTATACACATGATCATGGATGTGAAATGCCTCCACAGAAATGACAACCATCTTGGTTAGTGTCAGTTTTATCTGACCGTACACACTATCAAATACAAAGTAATTGCCTCACCTCGAGTGCTTGCGAGGTCGGTTGTTTTTCGTTCCCAATTCTCAGTGTCACTTGAGTTGCTATCATATGACTGGACGTGCTGCCATCACCAATGCAGAGACATCCAACCCGGATTATTCACCATTCATAATCTGACATGACGAAGGGAGTCGAGTTAGATATTAATTCACTGGGTTAATTCAGGAGAGCCAAACAAACTGTAAATATTCACATAAATGCTAGTTACACATTCAGTGAATACGAAACTAAAAGGCAGTTCCCCTTCGCATTCTAACTCTTCACAGCTGCTCGCCAGCTAATGTCACGATGATCCCGAATAATACGAGCTAAACTAATTGTGGCTAGCTAGCTAATTATGGCTAGCTAACTAACAATGATGACAGTAGCACCTCAGCTAACTAATGTGATTACAACGTAGCCAGCACTAAGTTAGTTACCAGTCCCAGCTAGTAAATAGCAGCGATGATTTAGAATGTTTGTAAAAATAGAAATATATTTGTATAGCTCGCCAGGCAGTGGCTACCTATGTGAAGCTGGCCACAATAAGGATTAGCCACAATAGTGGAATTTGCGGGCAGCCTTCAAAATAAAAGTCCCCCATTGAAAGTGATGCAAACGGATACAAATTGCGGACTCAGGCCATATTTGGACTAGATCATGTTAAACAAGTTCTAAATGTTGTTATATAATCTTAAAAGACAATTTGTTAATTTGACAAAATAAAGCAAAAAAATCTGTTGAAATCGTATTGTGGCTGTAATAGACTTCAGTTGTAATTGGGGCATACTTATAAAGTCTACACCCCCCCTTGGATTTCTTCACATGTTGTGTGACAAAGTGGGATTGAAATGGATTTGTCCTTTTATGGTCAACGATTTACACAAAATACTCCAATGTCAAAGTGGAAGAAGAATATATATATTTTTTAAATGTGAATTTATGAAAATGTTAACACTAATATACCTTCATTAGATAAGTATTCACCCCCACGTTAGAAACTCCTTTGGCACAGATTAGTTTAATAGCGGGTAAGTCTCATAAGAGCTTTGCACACCTGTATTAGACAATATTTGCCCATTATTTTTTTTCAAAATTCTTCAAGCTCTGTCAAGGTGCTGGGGATCATGGCCAGACAGCAATTTTCAAGTCTTGCCATAGATTTTCAAGCAGATTTAGGTCAAAACTAACTTGACCACTCAGGAACATACAGTTCTTCTTGGCAAGCAACTCCAGTGCAGATTGGGCTTATTGTCCTGCTGAAAGGGAAATTCCCCTCCCAGTGTCTGGTGTAAAGCAGACAAACAGGTTTTCCTGTAGGATTTCATCCTGAATAACTCATACCCATACCATGCTGGAGCCAGCACCATGCTCGAAAATCAGGAGGCAGTTAACTCAGTGATCTATTCCTTTGTTGTGTTTTTGTTTTGCAGTATTACTTTAGTGCCTTAATGCATATGCATGTTTAGGAATATGGCATTTACGTCATTATTGTAAAGTCACTACAATGTTGTTGATCCATCCTCAGATCACAGCCATTGAACTCTGTAGCTGTTTTAAAATCACATCCTGAAACAGTTTCCTTCCTGTCATGCAGCTCAGTTCAGAATGACAATTTAGTCTGGTTTAATATATCATCCACAGCATAATTATTAACTTAACAATGCTTAAAGATATATTCAATATCTGATCTATTATTATTATTACCCATCTACCAATCACTGCCCTTCCTTATGAGGCTTTTAAAAAGCTCCCTGGTCTTTAAATGCAATATTTGACTGAGGGACCTTACAGATACACAGTATCAGTCAAGTTTGCCAAGAGTGTGCAAAGCTGTCATCAAGGCAAAGGGTGGCTATTTGAAGAATCTCAAATATATTTTGATTTGTTAAACACTTTTTTTGTTACTACATGATTCCATATGTGTTATTTCATAGTTTGTGTCTTCACTATTATTCTACAATGTCGAAAACAGTACAAAAAAAGAAAAACCCTGGAATGAGTAGGTGTGTCCAAACTTTTGACTTGTGCTGTATGTATGTGGGACAGAGGAAGGGGGTAGTCATAAAAAATAAAAATGTCAACCTCTATTATTTCACATATAAAACTTAGTGTGATTTGATAAGCCACATTTTACTCCTGAACTCACTTCGGCTTTCCTAAACAAAGCGGGTGAATACTTATCCAATGACTTGACAATGATTTTAGTTATATCTCTGTGGGGATGGGAGAATCTTCCAGAAGGACAAACATCTCTGCAGCACTCCACCAATCAGTCCTTCATGGTAGAGCGGCCAAACGGAAGCCACTCCTCAGTAAAATTTGCCAAAAGGTCCCTTATTAAGGACTCAGACCATGAGAAAAAAGATTCACTGGTCTGAATAAACCAAGATTGAGTGCTTTGGCCTGATGGTGGCAGCATCATGCTGTTGGGATGTTTTTCAGTGGCAGGGATTGGGAGACTAGTTAGGATCAAGGGAAAGATGAACGGAGCAAAGTACAGAGAGATCCTTGATGAAAACCTGCTCCACAGTGCTCAGGACCTCAGAGAAGGTTCACCTCCAACAGGACAATGCACACAACCAAGACAACACAGGAGTGGCTTCGGGACACGTCTCTGAATGTCCTTGAGTGGCCCTGCCAGAGCCTGGACCTGAACCCAATCAAAGTCTCGAGAGACCTGAAAATAGCTGTACAGCAACGCTCCCCATCCAACCTGACAGGACCGGAGAGGATCTGCAGAGAAGGGGAGAAACTCCCCAAATACAGGTGTGCCAAGCTTGTAGCGTCATAGCCTCAAGTCTTCTTGGGTGTAATCGCTACCAAAAGTTCTTCAACAAAGTAAAGGGTCTTAATACTTAATGTAAATGTGACTTTTTCTTGACATTTGCATAAATGTCTAAACCTGTTTTTGATTTGTCATTATGGTGTGTTGTGTGTAGATTAATGAGATATATTTGAATAAGGCTGTAATGTAACAAAACGTGGAAAAAGTCAAGGGATCTGAATACTTTTTGAATGCACTGTATAGCCTTACCTATGAATCTTGGGTCATTGAAATGGGGTATCAACTGACTGACATCCACAGATTACAATTCTGAAGAGTTCACACAAATATGAGCGTCGTAGCTCATAGTGAGGTGATTTCCGACAGTTAAAGATAAATATTAGCGTCATAGCGCATATTCGTTGTGTAAACACTTCAGAATTGTAATCTGTGTGTGTCAGAGTAGGCTGATACCTCTGGCTCTTGGGTCCATGAAAAGGGATAAGGTATACATTGTAATATTATTGTTCAACACAGGTTGTAGGGGTGTAACGGTACACTGAACTGTTTGGTACGGGGTCCTTGGTTTGGTCCACACTGTGAACCTGAATAAATACATACAAAATAAATGTTAAACTACTAAAAGCTATGTCTATGCTGCATTGTATACCCCTGCCTCGAGTAAAACTGATCTGAAAAAAACATTGTAGGCTATTCCACTGACAACTAGACCATATGCGCACATTGTAATCAATCACTTCCCCTTTGTCTAACAAACCGCCATGCAGGTTTAGCCCACTAGGGCACATTCTCCTATCATTATTTGTAACCACATTTACCTTGTTTGTTTATGCATTTCTGTGAATTACTTAGTAATAAACAAATATATATATTTATTTTTTTACCTTTATTTAACTAGGCAAGCCAGTTAAGAACAAATTCTTATTTTCAATGATGGCCTAGGAACAGTGGGTTAACTGCCTGTTCAGGAGCAGGACGACAGATTTGTACCTTGTCAGCTCGGGGGTTTGAACTTGCAACCTTCCGGTTACTAGTACAACGCTCTAACCACTAGGCTACCCTGCCACCCTGTATGGATGACTCATAGTGAAGACTGGGTTCGTGCAGACAACCAACAATTTACGACATTTGGAATGAGATTAATGTGAGGTAAAGTAAATAATTCATTAATCATAAGACTATGGATCAGATATGAAAATATCTGAAAAGTTATTTTAGGAAATGATCACTTTGTAATCTGAATATTTTTCCTTGGTGCCACAACGTCATAGTTAATTAGATTTACATGATTAATCAGTTGATTGCGTAATACTAATTACAGAGAATCTTTGATAAAAACCACAAGTCTTCAATTTAATGATAGTAAAGATACGACACTGGCATATTTCAAACTATACTTTTGTGAGGCGCAGCCAGCAACTACTTCGGTACAACGGCAAGTGGTAGGGTCGATAAACCATCATTGAAATCTCCTGTTTGGGAACATTTTGACTTCACAGTAGATTACAACGGCGATGGACAGAGTTGTGGATGAAATATTAATAGAATGTCACCACGGCTCATCGAGAATAGCCTATGCAGAGTGGCATGTGGAGCTTGTTGTTTTGGGGATATCACAAGTCATCAAAGCTGCCCGACATTCATAGAGCCTCCGTGAGTGGCAAAGCAAGTTAGGAGATATTTAAATCAATGGAAGATGGAATTAAAAGTTAAATGAGAAGGATATGCTACAACAACCAAGAGACAACAGCTAGGCTGCTACTAATTTGAATGCAGGTAATATTTGTAACTGCAGGACATGTAAAAAGTGAATGCATCCTCAATTAGCTTCTAGTGTTTCTTGGTTTGATGCAGTCAGGACAGGTACAACGATCATATTTGCTAAATTAGCTACGACAAGCTAGAAGTTAGCCTACTACCGCGCTTCGGCTTGGTTTAAGTCTCTCCCTCCGCCAGTCACTCGCTCACAGTACACACACAAGACTCCTCCATCTGCTACAGTGGCACCTCTTTCTCCCTCACGCTTTATCAACTCTGGTTAACAAAGTAGTTTACAAATGGACTTTTCTGCCGCTTCCCTCACTCGGATCGGGTCTAGATCCAACCATGGCTATACGTTACTGGTCTAGTTGTCTTCGGGTTCGTTCAGTCTTTCTATTGAAAATGGTATTTATGCATAGAGTGGGAATGCCCCAGGTCCATTTTGGAATGGGTCCAAAGTGTAGACTACTTGAGAGGCCCAAAATAAATCTGTCACAACAGACAATGCAGGAACATTGTGAATGCTGTCACAGAAGCTGGACTTTTGTTTTGAGTCTTTTGCCAAATAAACAAAAAATAACTAGCATTTCAATTTCCTGCTGTATCAATAAGTACCGGACATCCACAGGGACGGCAGGTAGCCTCGTGGTTCGAGCGTTGGGCAAGTAACCGAAAGGTTTCTAGATGGAATTCCCATGCTGACAAGGTACAAATCTGTCGTTCTGGCCCTCCTAGGCCGTCATTGTAAATAAGAATTTGTTCTTAACTGACTTGCCTAGTTAAATAAAATACATTGCATTATTGAGCATTCATATTGCAAAGAAGGCTGCAAAGATTTGGCAACAGGCTGAATAGTGAGGTGATTTCCCACAGTTAAAGTTCCCTAATATGAGCTACAACGCTAATACTGGTGTAAACTCTTCAGAATTGTGAGGCCCGACAGATTACCAGGACGCGTAGTCAGAACACACGCTGACCAGCTGACCAGCGTCTTCACTGACATCTTCAACCTCTCCCTGTAAGTCTGTAATATGTCATGTTTCAACACACCACCGTAATCCCTGTACCCAAGAACGCCAAGTAACCCGTCTAAATGTCTATGGCCGTGAAATACTTTGAAAGGCAGGTGATGGTTCACGTCAACATCATCACCAGACACCCTGGTCTCACTCCAATTCGCATACCGCCCCAACAGATCCACAGATGACGCAACCTCTATTGCATTCCACACTGCCCTCTCCCATCTGGACAAGAGGAACACCCATGTAAGAAAGATGTTTATTGACTACAGCTTAGCTCACTAAGGAATTATCATGGTCCACACACACCAAAAGTCAGTAAAGGCACAACAACGACTCTTCCCCCTCTGGAGGCTGCAAAGATTCGGCATGGGCCTTCAGATACTACAAAACGTATATAGCTGCATCATTAAGAGCATCTTGACCGGCTACATCACCGCTACAGAGTGTAGTACGTACTACCCAGTACATCACTGGGGCCAAGCTCCCTGCCATCCAGGACCTCTATACCAGGCGGTGTCAGAGGAAGGCCCTAAAAAAAAAAAAAAAAAAACTGTCAACGACTCCTGCCACCCAAGTTAAGACTGTTCTAGCTGTTACCGCACGGCATCGATGCATCAAGTCTGGAACCAACAGGACCCTGAACGGCTTCTACCCCCAAAGCCATAAGACTGCTAAATTTATAACCACATAGCTACCCAGATTAGCTATCTGCATTGACCTTTTTTCCCTACCTATATGTACATATCTACTTCAATTACCTCGTGCACCTAAACAACGACTCTGTACTAGTACCCTGTGTATATAGCCAAGTTATCGTTATTCATTGTGTGTTTATTCCTCATGTTACTATGTTTCTATAATTGTTCTATGCCGTAATTAAGCATTTCACTGTTAGTCTACACCTGTTTTAAAAGCATGTGACAAATTTTTATTTGAGTCGATTAGGCTGATACATTGCAATATGAATGTCAATACGCACAATAGGCTAGTGAGGTGATTTCCCACAGTTAAAGTTCTCTAATATTTGTATAAACTCTTCAGAATTGTAATCTGTGGGTGTCACAGAGTAGGCTGATACCTATGGATTTTGGGTCCATGAAATGGGGTAAGCCTACTCAATGACATCCACAGATTACAAGTCTGAAGAGTTTACACAGAAATGTGCATCGTAGCTCTTATTGCAGGATTCTGAAACCACTGTGAAATGAGCCACATTAAGCTCACCAGTCAATCTACTATGTATTGAACATTCATATTGCAATGTACATCCTTACCTATGGATCTTGGTTCCATGAAATGGGGTAAGGCTGTACCGTGCATGTTAGTATGCCCCCAATGCAATTCTCAACTGTAACACATCCACAGTGCTAGTTCAACTTTTTTTTTTATTATCAAATGAACAAATAATTGTATTACCACTATTTGCTCCGTTTGCATCACTTTCAATTGAGAACTTTTATTTTGAAGGCATACAGCAAATTCCACTATTGTAGCTGAGCTTCATGAGGCTAACATGAGCAAACATGATGTGTAAACAGTTGGCTATTGACTCGTCAGCTAACTGGACAAAACAAAACCTAGCTAGTTTCATGTCAAGTTAGCTAGCTAGCTGCATTAGTTCAGGGTATTGATCAATAACCAATCAATAGTTACGTTAGCTACAACAAGCTATATATGCAGAGGAACTACCAGTAAACTAGCTAGCTCAAACATGTGAACACTTACATTCACCAAAACAAGTCTTACCTTTTAAATGATAAATATTCTCGCATTAATATCATATACCCTGTACAAAACATATACATGGAATTCAAAGGATCAATCCAATCCGTTAAAATAATTGATCTTGTTTTGGCATTGTCCGCTAAAAGGCAAAAGAGATGTTGTCCCTGCTGCTCAGACGCTCTCGCGAGATTTGGCTGTAATTTTAAAAATAAATATATAGCCCAGTTTCTTCTTCTTCTTGGCAGTCCGCAAACAAATATCATAGGTGCATGCCGCCACCTACTGTATTTGCTGTGTATCAACCTACTATTCTGGAGTATGAATTCATTACACTGTGAGAAAAAAAATTTACCCTTCCAACTAACCCTACACCCATTAAAACCTCACCACTATTCCACTACTTTGGCCCCATCTGATCCTACTCCAGGCCAGCAGTCTGTGAGGATGGGACACTATAATTCAAAAACATATAACGCTTCGGCAGTAAAATCTATCCTCTGTGATTTACGTTCCATCCCTGCAGTACAATTGACAACCATGGCCTTGAACGCCAAAAAAACCCCAACCTTACTGAAGTATGTTATTCCTATCACTCCACTGGCCTCGGCCTATTCACAGGGATTCTCTTAGGATCCCTCACCCTGGACCCATCTTCCGCTCCTACTCTCTTCACTGCCTTATCATATGACACCTTCTGCACTACTCTGATCATGGCAACCTCAACCTGCCCTTCTCTCAACGAAAACAGTTCTGATCTCCAGTACCACGGGTACCCCTACAGGACCATATCACCTCCACCCTACCTGACACCCTAGACCCACTCCAATTTGCTTACCGCCCAAATAGGTCCACAGACGATGCAATCTCAACCACACTGCACACTGCCCTAACCCATCTGGACAAGAGGAATACCTATGTGAGAATGCTGTTCATCGACTACAGCTCGGCATTTAACACCATAGTACCCTCCAAGCTCGTCATCAAGCTCGAGACCCTGGGTCTCGACCCCGCCCTGTGCAACTGGGTACTGGACTTCCTGACGGGCCACCCCCAGGTGGTGAGGGTAGGCAACAACATCTCCACCCCGCTGATCCTCAACACTGGGGCCCCACAAGGGTGCGTTCTGAGCCCTCTCCTGTACTCCCTGTTCACCTACGACTGCGTGGCCACGCACGCCTCCAACTCAATCATCAAGTTTGCGGACGACACAACAGTGGTAGCTTGATTACCAACAACGACGAGACGGCCTACAGGGAGGAGGTGAGGGCCCTCGGAGTGTGGTGTCAGGAAAATAACCTCACACTCAACGTCAACAAAACTAAGGAGATGATTGTGGACTTCAGGAAACAGCAGAGGGGACACCCCCCTATCCACATCGATGAAACAGTAGTGGAGAGGGTAGTAAGTTTTAAGTTCCTCGGCATACACGTCACAGACAAACTGAATTGGTCCACCCACACAGACAGCATTGTGAAGAAGGCGCAGCAGCGCCTCTTCAAACTCAGGAGGCTGAAGAAATTCATCTTGTCACCAAAAGCACTCACAAACTTCTACAGATGCACAATCGAGAGCATCCTGGTGGGCTGTATCACCGCCTGGTACGGCAACTGCTCCGCCCACAACCGTAAGGCTCTCCAGAGGGTAGTGAGGTCTGCACAACGCATCACCGGGGGCAAACTACCTGCCCTCCAGGACACCTACACCACCCGATGTTACAGGAAGGCCATAAAGATCATCAAGGACAACAACCACCCGAGCCACTGCCTGTTCACCCCGCTATCATCCAGAAGGCGAGGTCAGTACAGGTGCATCAAAGCTGGGACCGAGAGACTGAAAAACAGCTTCTATCTCAAGGCCATCAGACTGTTAAACAGCAACCACTAACATTGAGTGACTGCTGCCAACACACTGACTCAACTCCAGCCACTTTAATAACAGGAATTGATGGGAAATGATGTAAAAATATATCACTAGCCACTTTAAACAATGCTACCTAATATAATGTTTACATACCCTACATTATTCATCTCATATGTATACGTATATACTGTACTCTATATCATCTACTGCATCTTTATGTAATACATGTATCACTAGCCACTTTAACTATGCCACTTTGTTTACATACTCATCTCATATGTATATACTGTACTCGATTCCATCTACTGTATCTTGCCTATGCTGCTCTGTACCATCACTCATTCATATATCTTTATGTACATATTCTTTATCCCCTTACACTTGTGTGTATAAGACAGTAGTTTTGGAATTGTTAGTTAGATTACTTGTTGGTTATTACTGCATTGTCGGAACTAGAAGCACAAGCATTTCGCTACACTCGCATTAACATCTGCTAACCATGTGTATGTGACAAATAAAATTTGATTTGATTTGATTGGATTTACACACACACGTTTTTCCACTGATACTACACATTCCTTTGTCTCATGTCCTCCTGCACACTTCTCAAATCGAGGAATCTCCCTCCAACACACTGCTTATCTGAGGTTTGAGACGGACTACATCCTATAAAGAGTATTGCCGCCCCCTACTGTACAGGGTAGTGAACAATAGAATGAAAACACATTGAAGAATAAACCCCGGACATAATACAACAAATAGACACATTAAAACCCCATCCCACTTCTCCAGTCACAATCTAATTCAAGTCACATCGCTACAGGATCGGGGGCCTGTGATGGTGGAACATTCTTCGACAGGATTCCCTGCAAGCCTCTGCTGTAAAATCACTGAGTCCCAAAAAGTGTTCAGCTGCACTCACGATGACATTTTTCTCAGATTCCTTCCATTTGTGGTGTGCAGTTTATGAACATTTCAATAAATGATACAAAGTCCACCTTTTTCATATTCAATTTATTATGATCCTTCAGTTGCCGAGAAACATTGGCCGTGTTTGAGAGAAAGAAAAAGGTAATGTGTCATGGTTAAACACATTCAGGTAATATATTCACATGATAAATATCCCCACATCACTAACAGTCAATAAATGTGATTCTCCTAATAAATGGGGATTAATCCATGTCTGGACATACATAATCAGGCTTAAGATTATGTGACGTATAACATAATGACAATCGTCACGTTTACTCCCTATTCTCCTTGACGCACGAAGTGTGGAGAAAAAGCACTAAACAGTTATAGGTTTACCACTTTCCTTGAAATGAAGGCTGTCAAAAGCATTTAAACACAAGAACAAGGGGTTTACATAACCACGCTGAATGTACAGGAACAGGAACCATAATAGGAGCTGGCTGGCATATCACCAGGGTCCTGACATTGCATTGCAGTAGGCCTACACAGGTAAACATGAATGAGCAACATCCCCTGAAACAATGAGAACATGCACTCTGTATGATTGTTCATCTTGAACAACAGCTTCACTCCCAGGTCTTCACTGACCTGCTTGGTTGCTGAGGGTGTGTCCACCCTTCTTGGCACAGTCACCTTTTGCAGAGAAGGGGAGTCAGGTGAATCAGGAAAACAATGTTCAGTTTTGACTGCCACTAACCCAGCAGAACCAAGGGCAGGGTCAGACCCCTCCCCAGCTTCAGGCCTAGGGTATAACTCAGTATTATCAGTCTCAGCAGATAGCGTGTGAGGGGCTCTTCACTCTTACCAGCAACCGGCAGAGACTCCGCCCCACCGCCATCCATCAGCTCAGCAGTATTGGCCATGGGCAGCTGGCTAGCCACCAGCTCGTCAAAAGCATCAGAAACCGGCAGCTCCACTGGAGTCTCAGGCACCCCAGCCTGCAGCTCGAACTCACCTCCAGCAGGAAGCAGAAGATCAGGGACAGGTAGATCATGGACCTCACCAGCAGACAGAGAAAGCTCATCCTCTCCTCCAGGAGCACACCACAGAACAGAGTGGACAGTTCCTCGTCTGTAACAGTGCTTGACTGTGGGGCCTCTACAACAGGTGGCGAATCAGCCGACGCCTCGGACCTCTATGGCTGGTGGAACACGCAGGTTTCCAGTACGTGCCCGTGCTTGTCGCAGTGATAACACCAGGCCTCGCCACCAAGGCAGACTTCTCAGTCATGGCCACAGTCACATGCACAGGTTCTCTTAGGGGTGCAGGTATTGTAGTCGCACAGCTCCTTCCCCAGAGACAGGCCTCGCCCCATCACCTCCAGTAGAACCCGTTGCACCTTGAAGAGCTGTATTTATTCCAGATGTTATTATCTTTCTATTTTGCTTTATGCAATGTTGGGAAGGGTCCATAAGTAAGCATTTCACTGTTATTCTACACACATTTGATTGGATTTGAGCATATAACCTCAGCTGGCATACTATATTCTTCCCTTCGGCATACACTGGATACATGACCAAATCTTTTGCGTTCATGACACTGAAGGGGTTTGTGCACATAGGTTCTTACAGGGTATCTCACAAAGCCTAATTTACATGATAATGGAGAGATTCTTCTTCTTCCTTCAGTGTTTCAACTCCTTGTCTTACTTCCACTCAGAGTGCAAATTATACCTTAACATTCGGTCCTCCTTTGTGTACAGGTGCTTCATGTGCACGGGCTTAATAGTAAAGACATATGTTTTTTATAACTTTTTAATTTGAAATGAACACATTCGGTGAATGCCATTGTAGCCATAATGAATTGATGTGTCATTTTTTGTAGAAAGACAAGTTGGGATACCTGAAAAGGGTCTGAGACACGGGACTGTCCCAGGATGACAAGTAGATACATGGAAGAAATTTGTTTCAACCATGACACAGAGCTGGGGATGTACATTTAATTTGGAATAAGCTTTTATTTTAATAGTTATCACTATAGCAGTACAAATTGCATATAAAACTAGTAAAATGATTCAATTAGCATTATTTGGAGCCCCCCCAAAGTTTGACTTTGTTGCATTTAGGGGGACTCATGTCTCGTTCAGGGGGTCACTGAGTCCCCCGTAACTCCACCCCACAAATGTAGACCTGCCATTTTTTTTGCAAATATTCAATTTATTAATGCATATAAAAATAATCTCACATGATATTCACATTGAAATCACTCTTTTTTTACATTTTGTGCTTTTCATGAATTCTTATTTTGAAATTACAAAGCCTCTGTGAGAGTAGTAAACAGTGATGTCATTATGATTATAACGGTATAAACAGTAACCAAGTTGGTCCTCATTGTGAACATTATTTAAAGTAAACAGTGCTTTACACTGAAATAAAGCAATGTCAAGGAGATGGACATATCAAAGACAATAACAAACCTTTTTTTGATACTGCTAACGGTAATTTGACACATACAAATCAAATCAAACTTTGTCACATGTGCCGAACACAACAAGTATAGACTCTACCGTGAAATGCTTACTTACAAGCCCTTAACCAACAGTGCAAGAAGAGTGAAGAAAATATGTACCAAATAAACTAAAGTAAAAAATAATAAAAAGTAACACAATAACATAACAATAATGAGGCTATATACAGGGGGTACCGGTACCGAGGCAGTGTGCGGGGGTACAAGTTAGAGGTCATTTGTACATGTAGGTAGGGGTGAAGTGACTATGCATAGATAATAAACAGCGAGTAGCAGCAGTGTACAAAACAAATGGGTGGGATCAATGTAATAGTCCGATGGCCATTTAATTAGTTGTCCAGCAGTCTTATGGCTTGGGGGTAGAAGCTGTTAAGGAGCCTTTTGGTCCTAGAATTGGTGCTGCGATACCGCTTGCCGTGCGGTAGCAGAGAAAATAGTCTATGAGTGGGTGACTGGAGTCTGTGACAATTTTATGTGCTTTCCTCTAACACCACCTAATATTTGGATGGCAGGAAGCTTGGCCCCAGTGATGCACTGGGCCATATGCACTACCCTCCGTAGCGCCTTACAGTCAGATGCCGAGCAGTTGTCATACCAGGTGGTGATGCAACCACTCAGGATACTCTTGATGGTGCAGCTGTAGAACGTTTTGAGGATCTGGGGACCAATGCCAAATCTTTTCAGTCTCCTAAGGGGGAAAATATTTTGTTGTGCCCTCTTCACGACTCTCTTGTTGTGTTTGGACCATGATAGTTCGTTGGTGATGTGGACACCAAGAAACATGAAACTCTCAACCCGCTCCACTACAGCCCTGTCGATGGTAATGGGGGCTTGTTCGGCCCACCTTTTCCTGTAGTCCACAATCAGCTCCTTTGTCTTGCTCACATTGAGGAAGAGGTTGTTGTCATAGTACCACACTGCCAGTTCTCTGACCTCCTCCCTATAGGCTGTTTCATCGTTGTCGGTGATCAGGCCTACCACTGTTGTGTCATCAGCAAACTTAATGATGGTGTTGGAGTCGTGTTTAGCTACGCAGTCATGTGTGAACAGGGAGTACAGGAGGGGACTAAGTACACACCCCTGAGAGTCCCCAGTGTTGAGGATCAGCATGGCAGACGCCTACCCTTACCACCTGGGGCGGCCCGTCAGGAAGTCCAGGGTCCAATTGCAGAGGGAGGTGTTTAGTCCTAGGATCCTTAGCTTAGTGATGAGCTTTGTGGGCACTATGGTGTTGAACGCTGAGCTGTCTTCAATGAACAGCATTATTGCATAGGTGTTCCTTTTGTCCAGGTGGGCAAGGGCAGTGTGGAGTGCGATTGAGATTACCCCATCTGTGGATCTGTTGGGGTGGTATGCGAATTGGAGTGGGTCTAGGGTATCCGGGAGGATGCTGTTGATGTGAGTCATGACCAGCCTTTCAAAGCACTTCATGGCTACCCATGTGAGCGCTATGGGGCAGTAATCATTTAGGCAGGTTACCTTCTCTTCCTTGGGCTTAGGGACTATGGTGCTCTGCTTGAAACATGTAGGTATTACAGACTCAGTTAGGGAGAGGTTAAAAATGTCAGGGAAGACACTTGACAGTTGGTCCATGCATGCTTTGAGTTCATGTCCTGGTAATCCATCTGGCCCCGCGGCTTTGTGAATGTTGACCTGTTTAAAAGTCTTGCTCACATCGGCTACTGAGAACATTATCACACAGTCATCCAGAACAGCTGGTGCTCTCGTGCGTGCTTCAGTGTTGCTTGCCTCGAAGCAAGCATAATAGGCATTTAGCTCATCTAGTAGGCTTGCGTCACTGGGCAGCTCAAGTCTAGGTTTCCCTTTGTTGACCGTAATAGTTTTCAAGCCCTGCCACATCCAACGCGTGTCAGGGCCGGTGTAGTAGGAGGTGAAGGTGGTAAAGTGGTGTAAAAGAATATATACTGTTCTGTGTGCTTTAGTCCAGGTAGTGGTCATTAACAAAATGTCTTGTTAATTCAAATGCAGAAAAACCAGAAAATAAATATAAAATATAAATAAATAAATAGTAAATACATTAATAAAAACATAATTAGACTAATAATTTAGAAAATATCTAAAACTAAAATGAATTTCACAAGTTTGTGTGAAATTTCAACTGTTTTTTTACGAGGTATTACTTGTGTAAGACTGAAAAGAAGACAAACCCTGAGTACTCAGGCTTAACTTGTATACAAGCTCAGTCCTGTGAGATCATCAGGAAGCAGACTCCGGATCTTCCCTGATTGTCCATGTTGTTGTGCTTTGGCGTGTGAGGCTGCAATTATATCCTTTAACTTCAGCTGAAGCCAGTCTTGTCTCTCCCCCACCTGCTTGTGTACTCCCACGTTGTGCATGAGCTGGACCTCACTGATGGACCTCTTTCTGTTGGTCAGAGAATAACCATTGCAACCCGTTTTAATTGAGGTGACTTAGAATACAGGACACAACAAAGAAATTAAATGCCATTGAGGAATAAACCACAGTATGAAATGCAACACACAAAATTGCATTTCGACAGTTAAGTCGGTCAACTTACCTCATTGGTCTCGCCTCTGTGTGTAAACTGCAGAGGACAATTATCAAAACAATTTTGTCCAAAGATCTGATGGAAAGCATATTGATTGCCTGAAAAATTAAGAACATGTCTCAGCAATCTTCTATGAACTTATTTAACTCATTATTACAAGTAAATCTGTTTTCAATAAAGGTCAGTAACATGTCTATCTCTTTAACTCTGTGGTAAGACAATGCTTCACATTTAATATAAGTTAAGACAGTTATTAAATGTATCTTAGATTATCAATATCAGATTACAACATTTATTGCAAACTTTTACTTACCAGTTTCTGCCTGAGTTAATTCCACAAAGTTTAGATATGTTTTTCTATAATGTTTGGAGGGGCCAGTCGAGCTGGTTGATCAGTCTTTTATAAGTGCTTAGAGTAACTCTCCCTCCTTTTTATACAGTAGCCCTCCCCTGGTCATTGATGAGCCACTTTCATTAGTGATGTTGATGTCACCCGTTCAGTGCAGGCATCTGCATGACGACATCTCCACCAACACTCACCACTAATTCAGCTTTCAGCACCTCTGCCAAGAGCCCTACTGGTCACACTGCTTTTGAACCTATTCCATGGTTGTCCATGACACTGAACAAGAGGGACTACTTCAATTAAATCTCTATCTATTCATCTACCAAACTGCAGAAACTTGGGATGTGATGAAAGTTTTTGATATTGATGTCTTTATTTTTTTTGCTGTATGTAACAGAGCTTTGCTATCCTCAGATTACCCAGAGTTACTGTCTCTGGCTGTCATCTAAATATAGAAACAAGGTTTATTTACTGCAAGCATGTAAAGGGTATATGAGGCCTTGAAGTGAAAAAGTGCTGTTGGACCACCGCAAAAGCAAATGCTCAATGGAACCCATCCACAGACCGTTTATTGGTAACTTTGGCGAGGAGAACATTTCTTTGGAGACAGCCGTTGGTATTTCAACACATTAGAAAGCTAAATGTGCTGAGAGAGATGTGCCCAGGCTGGGACGTCTAAATTGTACTCTGACTTCAGACTTCGACTTTGGACCAGTGAAGAGAGTTCCGTCACTCTCTACACACTTCCTGTAAAGGTAGCAATGTGAGGGTGAAAGAGCATAGCATCCACTTGCGTTTACTCTTGGTATTCACAGCATCAGGTGAATTTATCTTGCAGCATGCTATTATGCAGTGTGTTCAGAAAGTATTCACACACCTTGACTTTTTATGCATTTTATTGTGTTACAGCATATATTTAAAATATATACAATTTAGTTTTTGTTTTGTCACTGGCCTGCACACAACACCCCATAATGTCAAAGTGGAATTATGTTCAAAATTTGAAAAACACCTGAAATCTGAAATGTCTTGACTCAATAAGTATTCAACCACTTTGTTGTGGCAAGCCTATGTATGTTCAGGAGTAAACATTTGCAAGTCACATATTAAGTTGCCTGGACTACTGTCATCTGTGTGCAATAATATTGTTTAACATGATTTTTGAATGACTACCTCATCTCTGTACCCCACACATACAATTATCTGCAAATGTCCCTCAGTCGAGTCGTGAATTTCAAACAAAGATTCAACCCCAAATACCAGGGAGGTTTTCCAATGCCTCACATAGGGCACCTATTGGTAGAAGGGTATAAATAAATAAAAGCAGTCATTGAATATCCTTTTGGGTATGGTGAAGTTAAAAATTACACTTTGGAATGATGTATCAATACACCCAGTCACTACAAAGATGCAGGTGTCCTTCCTAACTCAGTCGCCGGAGAGGGAGTAAACCGCTCAGGGATTTCATCATGAGGCCAATGGGGACCTTAAAACAGTTCATGGCTGTGATAGGTGAAAACTGAGGATGGATCAACAACTTTGTAGTTAGTCCACAATTGGACTAATTGAAAAGAAGGAAGCCTGTACAGAATAAAAATATCCCAAAACATGCATCCTGTTTGCAATAAGGCACTAAAGTAATACTGCAAAAAATGCGGCAAAGCAATTCACTTTTTGTTCTGAATACAAAGTGTTATGTCTGGGACAAATCCAATACAACACATTACTGAGTACCACTCTCCATATTCTCAAGCATAGTGGTGGCTGCATCATGTTATGGGTATGCTTGTAATTGTATGGAATGGATCGTTTTTCAGGATAAAAAAGAAGCGGAATGGAGCTAAGCACAGGCAAAATCCTAGAGGAAAACTTGTTTCAGTCTGCTTTCCACCAGAAGCTGCACACATTTTGAAAAACATATTTTCACTTTGTCATTAAGGGTTTATCGTGTGCAGATGGGTGAGAACAAAAATCTCTTTAATCCATTTTGAATTCAGGCTGTAACACAACAAAATCTGTTAGAAATTATTTCTATATACATTTGAAATATATTATAAGCACAAGATATTTAGCTACATAGAACACCACTGTTATATTGAGGTCTTTAGTTTGGCCTACCTGTGCCTTACATGATCTATGGGTGGTGGATAACCTTGTCATACTTTCACAGGACACATTAGGTAACCATGAGATAGGTTTTCTAAATGTGGAAGAGGAATGGCTATGCCATGACAGAAGGACCAGAAGGAGTAGGTCCCACAAAAGGAACAATATCGAGCTGTCACAAGATGACCTCTTTACAGTAGCCTTGGGTGGATCTCTTACAATGTCTTGTTACATATTCTCATAACATATTATGTTTAATAGGAATACTGATTTTAATAGGACACCTGCTCCACCCCTCATGAATCCAGTCACTGTTCGGTATTGTTGTACAGATAAAAGTTCAGAATCCTGCTCAAAGGTCAAAGGTTGATTTATGTGATGGCTGTCATTTAAGTGGGCGGTACCTTGCCGGCTTGGCCGCCACTACACATAAGCTACATAAACGGGACCGGCGGCCACTAGGGGCCCCCCCCCCAAAAAAAATCAGTCACTGACAGTCACTCAATTAGCCCATGTCAGCTAACATTTTTAGATTGGTAATTTAGTCTAGCCATCAATCTAAAGGTGGATGGGTAAAACAAAACTTCACTTAGGGCCCCCAAAAGGCAAGGGCTATGGGTCAGTGTGGTGTGATGTGAGAGGTAGAGGAGGTGGAGGAGGAGAAGGAAGAAGAGGAGGAGGCGGGGAACAATGCTGTTAACTAAGGCTGAGTCGTTTGTCCATAAATCCTATACATCTTGCACGTAAACAGCTTAAATTGCTCTCTACCTGTGTGCTCTGCTGGAAAGGATAGGCTTGGACACGTGTGCTATACCCGACCAACTTGCTCTCATTACCTCATGTGGGGACAATGTGAACCATCCTACTAATGGTATGCCCCTGCAGTGGTGTGCAGGGGGACTCGACAGGGATTAAGGTGAAGAATTGCTTACAAACCATTAACTTTGGTCACCCCATGACACAATGACAGCAACACAAATCACGCAGGGTTCCTTTCTAAATTTGTATCTTTTATCCAGATAAGTAGAACAAAATAAATCTATATTTAAATGTTTGTGTACATTGTTTTCACTAAGGATGGATACATTATCATTCCTTAACATGGTATGAAAAAAATGTGGAGGAAAAGTCTGTATAAGTCAAATGTACTATAATATGGTAGTTTAAAAAAAATCTTATGTCAATGTTCCTTTTATCATATATTGTTTTGTATAATTGATGTTCTGTTCATACTGCATGTCCCCAGCAGGGGACTGAAACAGGTCTCTCACCTCTGCATTGTTTCTCCAAGGCTATGCGAAGCCATACCAGCTATCCTTGCTTTCCCTGAAATCTATAAATGGACCTCTATTTTTCAAGAAATGAGGTCACTACACTTGTATTTATAATTTGACAAAATAGGATATATTTAGATGGTCTACATCATCTTTACTCATTATATGTGCTACCAAAACAAACACATAGGACATTTACAGAAACTGCAGTGTTAATTAAGATACGACGACTTAGGGATAAAACGATGTATCACTTTTGAACATGTTAGAATGCTGTGATCAGCCACGAGCTATACATGTTTCAAAGGCGTGTATATCAAAGCTCTCTGGGGCCAGCCAACATCATGTCAAGCCTGCCCTCCTTCCTTCAGTGTGTAACTGTTTTGATCACTGAATTGTCTGATACACAATGTAGATATGTTCCTACATATCCATCCATCGCATAGTGTACATTTGACATGTTCTGTCTGACTGCTTTGCACAGGTGTTAAGAGAGTCACATTGGGCTCTCTGGGTTATTGTTCACAGAGTGCATTGTAGCCTACATATACTCCAAGAACTAGCAAATTAACTTAAATGCCAAATAGAGGAATGGCTCAAAGTTTGCATTATGTCCTCCCCTGTCTATTCAAGCAGTTTCTCTAAACATCACCAATGCCTTTTAAAACATAAATATAACAGTGCACTATCACCGTAAATGTAAAAAATGGAGAAGCATTAAGACTATGTTAATATTTGTGATTCATTATGCCTGTCGACATGATGATTTTCATGCAATTTCAATGAGAAAACAACATCTATTTTAAATTAGGAAAACACAATGAGAGGTGATATTACGGTGTGAGGGACAGTAAATATCCACCAGCAAAATGACTCAGACCTTGAGGGGCAAGGTCTGGGTCATGTGACCTTGCTTTTGAATTGATACTTTATCATCTGAAAGGAAATGGAGGCTGCTGCTGTGTGCTCATGATGGACTAAGGCACTTTTTATAAGTGTGTGTGTGTGTGTAAACATCCCAAATGCCTCTGCAACATCTGAAAAAACTTGCTTCCCTCTCCATTTCCACAGACACCACAAGAAGAGTCTAGCATAATTCTCTGCTTTCTATTCTCGGCACATAGTTACTCCCTTCGTTGCTTCCTTGCATTTCAGAGACCATAATTAGATTATGTTAAATTCTGCTTCAGTGGCGAACATTTGAAGAGGCAACAACTAGAACAATGAAAAAGAAAACACTCTAACATTCCAGCACAAATTTGAACGGAAGGGCTATGATCCCAGGGCAGCTTCTCAAAATGTAACACCTTCAGTGGACTTACACAGTTATACCAGCAGTACAGTACAGTGTGATACTACAGAGACTACTGTAAACTCTTGTCAGTGTATCCTGCTGTGAAGGAGAAGACAAGCTGTATTGCTAATTGAACTCTGATAACTTATGCAGTGTTAAGATTAGTCCACATCGGTCAAAGTCAGCTTCATAAACAGGTTCTGCAGAAACGGAAGGTGCCTGCCAGCTCTGAGGATGAGCTTTTACCTGGAACATGGAAAGTGAATACCAGTTTTTAGCTTCCTCCAGTAAATTGTCCAAAAATTGATGGAAAGTTATTTAAAGAGGAATTACATTTTCAAAAACATTGATAAAAGTAACCATTTTAATGTGCAGTCAATATGGATGTACATTTGCATGGAGAAAGGGGAATTCCCAAAGATCTCTGTTTGAGATCAGAACACAGTCTCTATTATGGAACAAAGCATTACTGAAAATAAAACATGAGAAGTAGTCAGGGGAACAAAAAAGCATTACTCAAATGTTTTTGCACATTTTTTTGATAAAAATTTCATTTGATGGAACAATTAAAAAAACATGAACATTCAGATAACTAAAATAACTAATTAGTGGCGATAAAAAAATTAGAGGCATGTCTGTGTAAATGTGAGAGAAAGTCAGAGAAATAGAGATTTTCCCTTGATCCTGACTAAGTAATGAATCAAAAGTTAAGACACACTCAATCTTTCATTCAAAATGAACTGAGCAGGTCAAAGCAGGAACAAAGAATCCCAGTGATAAAGGAATGTCCTGTGAGCTGTGTGAGGTTAGCAGAGAGACTGTGGATTAAGAGCTTGAACAAAATGCTAGAAGCTTGACATCACACGTATTTTTCCTGCATGTGAATCACTACCCAGGACGTGTGGAGGAAAAGGAGGGCAGGGAAAGAGACTAGAGATTTTAATTGCTGCGTTGTTCTGGTGCAACACAATAAAATATGTAACACCATTCTTTAGCCACAAGAGGTCAGTATGCTTCCACACAGTTTAGTGGAATCAAATTCACTGGCAAGTTCCATTATTTGACAACTAACAGTATGTGTTATGTAAATGTAACAGTATAACTTTAGACTGTCCCCTCGCCCATACCCGGGCGCGAACCAGGGACCCTCTGCACACATCTACAACAGTCACCCACGAAGCATCATTACCCATCATTAACCACTACTTCAAGGTCTCAGTGCAAGTGATGTCACCGATTGAAACGCTATTTAGCGCGCACCGCTAACTAAGCTAGCCATTTCACATCCGTTACACTCACCCCCCTTTTTGACCTCCTCCATTTCCGCAGCAACCAGTGATCCAGTTCACGGCACCAATGTAACAGTATAACTTTAGACCGTCCCCTCGCCCATACCCGGGCACACAGCAACAACTGACACCCACGAAGCATCGTTACCCATCGCTCCACAAAAGCCGTGGCCAAGTGATGTCACCGATTGAAACGCTATTTAGCGCGAACTCCGCTAACTAGCTAGCCATTTCACATCCGTTACATAAGCGATAAAGACAGACCAGGATGAAGAGAGAGAGAGAGAGTGTGTGTGTGTGTGTGTGTGTGTGTGTGTGTGTGTGTGTGTGTGTGTGTGTGTGTGTGTGTGTGTGTGTGTGTGTAACAAGCCTGGCTACATCTGTAGGCCATGTAGACCCCAGAAAACACACAAACACACCAACGGGAGAAAACAGGGGTGTGGTTCTCGTGTGTGTGTTGGAAGTCAAGTGTCTTCTATGCACACTGTAAAAAAAGCCTCTCTAATATTGGACCTGTAACATTGCACAGATTTGTATTTTATATTTTTATTACATCTTTACTTAACCAGGTAGGCCAGTTGAGAACAAGGTCTCATTTACAACTGCGACCTGGCCAAGTTAAAGCTTAAAATATGTGGACAACTACAAATACCTAGGTGTCTGGTTAGACTGTTAACTCTCCTTCCAGACTCACATCAAACATATCCAATCCAAAGTTAAATCTAGAATTGGCTTCCTATTTCGCAACAAAGCATCCTTCACTCATGCTGCCAAACATACCCTTGTAAAACTGACCATCCTACCAATCCTCGACTTTGGCGATGTAATTTACAAAATAGCCTCCAATACCCTACTCAATAAATTGGATGCAGTCTACCACAGTGCCATCCGTTTTGTCACCAAAGCCCCATATACTACCCACCACTGCGACCTGTGCGCTCTCGTTGGCTGGTCCTCGCTTCATACTCGTCGCCAAACCCACTGGCTTCAGGTCATATACAAGACCCTGTTAGGTAAAGTCCCCCCTTATCTCAGCTCGCTGGTCACCATAGCTGCACCCACCTGTAGCACACGCTCCAGCAGGTATATCTCTCTGGTCACCCCCAAAACCAATTCTTCCTTTGGCCGCCTCTCCTTCCAGTTCTCTGCTGCCAATGACTGGAACGAACTACAAAAATCTCTGAAACTGGGAACATTTATCTCCCTCAC
This sequence comes from Oncorhynchus masou masou, assembly GCF_036934945.1. NCBI lineage: Eukaryota > Metazoa > Chordata > Actinopteri > Salmoniformes > Salmonidae > Oncorhynchus > Oncorhynchus masou. Next base: position 34,532,126 of record NC_088213.1, read on the forward strand.
TAGCTTTAAGCACCAGCTGTCAGAGCAGCTCACAGATTGCTGCACCTGTACATAGCCCATCTATAATTTAGCCCAAACAACTACCTCTCCCCCTAATGTATTTATTTATTTATTTTGTTCCTTTGCACCCCATTATTTATATCTCTACTTTTCACATTCATCCACTGCAAATCTACCATTCCAGTGTTTTACTTGCTATATTGTATTTACTTCGCCACCATGGCCTTCTTTTTGCCTTTAACACTCTGATCTCACCTCATTTGCTCACATTGTATATAGACATATTTTTCTGCTGTATTATTGACTTATTGACTGTTTGTTTTACTCCATGTGTAACTCTGGGTCGTTGTATGTGTTGAACTGCTTTGCTTTATCTTGGCCAGGTCGCAATTGTAAATGAGAACTTCCTCTCAACTTGCCTACCAGGTTAAATAAAGGTTGAATAAAAATATATATATTGTGAAAGAGTACTGTATACTATTTTATGCCTTTTTTTTCATACTTTGTCACAAGACTATCTCTAAACTGTGAGCCCCAAAAAGGAGGGCAGGGAAAGAGACTATGCTGCCCTGTTCTGTTGTTTTATACTGCCCACAACACTTTACATAAAATACGTAACTCCATTCTTTAGCCACAAGAGGTCAGTATGCTTCCACACAGTTTAGTGGAATCAAATTCACTGGCAAGTTCCATTATTTGACATTGATACATCTTATTTCAACAAGATTTTAAATCCTATCTTTTGCAATGCCTTTTTGTCAATATCTAGAATCCTGTCTTAACCCCATCCCACATGCTTACAGCATAACTTTGGAGCCCTCTGTCAATGTAATGGGGAGGTGCTGGTGATCAATCGGTGTCCAGGAATTGGATTTCTGCAGGCAAGGAAAGTGGCCCCGGCTGGTTTCGATTAGGAGTTCAGGCATTATGTTGCTTCAAGAATTATGATCTTATCCCCCTCTCTTTTCTCATCCCTCCAATGAATTAGCAGTCTTACTGTCTGGTCTGTAGTCAATGTACTGAAGTGGTCCTATAACTAATTAACTATTTCAGCTTATGTCACAGCCTATTGGTTTTCATATGAATTTCTGAACGTTACTATTTTCCTTGTTCTACAATGCTGCAGAGCTGGTAAAGTGTAACAGATATAGGCAATGGACTGCAACGGGTACATCAAAGTGTGTGTACACTTCAAATACACATTTGCGGCTGTGAGAAAGAAAGTTCTGTGGAGAAACTGGTATATTTCTGCACCTCTGGGAGTCTGCTCTGCCCGGGTGATTCCAGTGTGGTTCTTCCAGGATGAAGGTTTGCAGTGTGGTATGCCTGTGGACGACTGAGGCACACTGATTGATGACTGATAGGCAGGCTCTCTGACAAGCTGCACTCTGAGAGATGGAGGTCCAACCTCCACAGTAACGGCCTGTCAACCACCTGACAGCATGACCCACCCTCTTAATATTGGGTCTCATACTCCAAACCAAACCTTGTATCCAAAATACAGTTATGGGGTAAGTAGAAGGACCCTTCCCACCCTCTCCATAATCTGTACTGTATGGAATCTCTGTCCCTTTCTCTTGCCTCATAAATTACCATGCAGACACTTGTACATGCACACACTCTCATTTCAGAGTGTTACAGTAAGCTCTAAATTACGGTTTATGGTGTATGGGTCAAGGAGTTCAGAAATCATCCATTAGCAAAGGAAGAGTAGAAAAAAACTCTTTAGAATGCACATTTAATTGACTGAACCCTCAGCATGAATGACATGAATTACATTCAGAACAAAGGCTAGCTGTGCTGAATTATTCATATGAATCGGCTTATTGAAGCCCCTCAATTCTGGTCCTTAATAAATTAATTTCAGCTGTCTGAAGCGGCCAAACCTAGCCAATAGAACCATCTACACAGACTGGTTCCTATAGGAGGTATCTCCAGGGAGTTTCCTATCAGCTAAGCCTCTCTGGTATTGTGAGAAAGAAAGTGAGACAGCTGTTTATTTTCTTGGAAACCTTGCATGGCATCTATTTGGCTCTCCTGCAATGAGCAGGGAATTCTCCAAGCATGCTGTTTGGAGCTGTTGGGGTCACGGGGTCAAAGTTGATGGACAGGGATAGTCCTGACCCAGCTCCAACCGGTTAACATTCCACGCATATACACCTACCCGGATCTGCTGAGACACAGCAATGGCGGACATGAGATCTACAAATTGTGTGGGGGTTCAGGAACTGTCAGAGTCATTGTCCTCTGGCTGATTCCTGTCTGATTCCTGTGGTGAGCCCTGTGGTTGATTCCTACTCCACTCACACATCCAGGGCTTCCCACCTGATGAGCAAGCCTGTCTGCAGGAGGAATTTGCTGGCCGCTGGCACATTTTGAGATTAGAGGCGAGGCGAAATCTCTTGCTCTGACGGGTCTCCGTGGACTGAGGTTCAAATGTTCTGTTTGAAGAGGGATGGAGAAAATGGAAAGAAGAGAAAATATCTTGTATTTTTTTAAGAGAGAGCCCATATCAAATACTCTAGTTTAACCAACCGAGGCAGTGGGGGTATTGTAACAATAAGACACACTTTTACATTGGTATTATGCCATTAATACACACAAAACACATCACATCAGCATGAAAACCCTGATAGAGGTGTGCAGAGGCATCATGCACCCCCAAATAAATTCTTCCTGCAATCCAGATCCATAATCATTCTGCTTAATTCCTTGTAAAAAAATATGTTTCTTTTTCTGCATATATAAGCGTACCTCTGACTGGTGGTTATTTTAGGTGGTTATTTTTTTAAAGAAACTGCTTCCCTGCATCTCTGCTAAAATCCGGGTAAAAAGATGTAAAGGAATGTGAGTCTTATTCAGTACATTTAGTAATTGCTTGCCAACAAAGATAGTTAGAAAAGCTTGCTACTCTAACTTGATTTCTAGTTTGAAATGTCTTCTTGGGTAGCTAGTTATGAGGATGGGAGATTGGGAACCTATCTGGGCTAGCTAAAACCGACTTCATAAAATTGCTAGGTGGCTAGTAGTAATACAGACAAACAACAACAGCAAATTTAACCAGAAAGTGCTATATCTATTTTTAAAAGAGGACAAATCTGAGGGGGCACCTTCCCCTGTGCCCCTATGGGCATGACGCCTCTGGAGGTGTGGGTCTATTCATACTTTCCAACAACAGTATAATTACTTACTGATCCAGTCTATAGTGAAACACACATTTCCCCCAGTCACCTCTCTACACAAACTCATAACAACAGAAGTTGTGTTCCATCATCCTTTGTAAGAAATCAGTCAATGAAATCATACTCTCTGCCTGCCTTGGGTGGTGAATGCTTTACTGACAAACATTCTGTAAGGACAAACAAGTTGTACTGTTCCATTACAAAATATCTCCTCTCGACTGCAGGGAAAAAATTAAGCCATTTATCAAAAATCACCCAATAACAGCAGCAGTAAACTATAAGCTACATTTAGAACCTGCACAATAGCAAGAAATAAGGTGCATTATCAAATGTTTAGGATTTATAGATTTAAAGGAAGGCTACGGCCTATTTCCATGAAACGGTCAGTAGAGGTATGGCATTATTTATGTAAAAGTAGACCTGTGTTATATAGTCCAAGGTTTCACATTCTCTGCTGTACTCTATGTGCACCACATACTCTGCAGTCTCTGTGTTCGTTTTATTCCCCAAGCATCTCAATCTGTGAGGAGGCTGGAGAGAGAAAGATTTACCCTGTGCTAAAGCCACAGCCCATGACATTTAGCACATCCTTGAGCACTTTATGTATCAGGCCTTAAACGACTCTGTCTCCTCAGTATTTCATCCTCTCCACAGGTGTAAGGTGTAATGGGATTTAGCTCTGACAGCCTGATCATGTTATTGACCTCCATGAAGTCAATACTACCAGAGTCAAGATTTTCAACAGTGCAGTTCACATACAGTACCTGTCAAAAGTTTGGACACATGTACTCATTCAAGGGTTTTTCTTCATTTTTAACATTTTCTACATATGGAATCATGTAGTAAACAAACAAGTGTTAAACAAATCAAAATATATTTTATATTTGAGAGTCTTCAAAGTAGCCACCTTTTGCCTTGATGACAGCTTTGCACACTCTTGGCATTCTTTCAACCAGCTTCATGATGTAGTCACCTGGAATGCATTTCAATTAACAGGTGTGCCTTGTTAAAAGTTTATTTGTGGAATTTCTTTCCTTCTTAATGCATTTGAGCCAGTTGTGTTGTGACAAGGTAAGGGTGGTATACAGAAGATAGCCCTATATGGTTAAAGGCCAAGTCCATATATTTTTTCGAACCTTTATTTAACTACGCAAGTCAGTAAAGAAAACATTTTTATTTTCAATGACAGCCTAGGAACAGTGGGTTAACTACCTTGTTCAGGGGCATAAAGACAGATTTTTACCTTGTCAGCTCAGAATTCGATCTTGCAACCTTTCGGTTACTAGTCCAACGCTCTAACCGCTAGGCTACCTGCCACCCCGCATTATGGCAAGAACAGCTCAAATAAGCAAAGAGAAATGACATTCCATCATTACTTTAAGACATGAAGGTCAGTCAATCCAGAAAATGTCAAGAACTTTGAACGTTTCTTCAATGCAGTCGCAAAAAGCATTAAGCACTATGATGAAACGGGCTCTCATGAGGACCGCCACAGGAAAGGAAGACCCAGTGTTACCTCTGCTGCAGAGTATACGTTCATTAGAGTTACTAGTCTCAGATTGCAGCCCAAATACATGCTTCACAGAGCTCAAGTAACAGACACATCTCAACATCAACTTTTCAGAGCAGACTATGTGAATCAGTCCTTTATGGTCAAATTGCTGCAAAGAAACCACTACTAAATGACACCAATAAGAAGAAGATGCATGGGCCAAGAAACACAAGCAATGGACATTAGACTGAGTCCAAAGTGGAGATTTTTGGTTCCAACCACTGTCTCTTTGTGAGACACAGAGTACGTGAATGGATGATCTCCGCACATGTGGTTCCCACCATGAAGCATGGAAGAGGAGGTAAGATGGTGTGGGGTGCTTTGATGGTGATTTATTTAGAATTCAAGGCACACAACCAGCATGGCTACCACAGCACTCTGCAGCGATATGCCATCCCATCTGGTTTGCGCTTAGTGGGACTATCATTTTTTTCTACAGGACAATGACCCAGCACACCTCCAGGCTGTGCAAGGGCTATTTGACCAAGAAGGAGAGTGATGGAGTGCTGCATCAGATAACCTGTCCTCCACAATCACCCGACCTCAAACCAATTGAGATGGTTCGGGACGAGTTGGACCGCAGAGTGAAGGAAAAGCAGCCAACAAGTGCTCAGCACATGTGGGAACTCCTTCATGACTGTTGGAAAAGCATTTCAGGTGAAGCTGGTTGAGAGAATGCCAAGAGTGTGCAAAGCTGTCATCAAGGCAAAGGGTGGCTACTTTGAAGAATATAAAATATATTTTGATATGTTTATCACTTTTTTGGTTACTACATGATTCCATACAGTGGGGCAAAAATGTATTTAGTCAGCCACCAATTGTGCAACTTCTCCCACTTAAAAAGATGAGAGAGGCCTGTAATTTTCATCATAGGTACACTTCAACTATGACAGACAAAATTAGGAAAAAAATTCAGAAAATTACATTGTAGGATTTTTAATGAATTTATTTGCAAATTATGGTGGAAAATAAGTATTTGGTCACCTACAAACAAGCAAGATTTCTGGCTCTCACAGACCTGTAACTTCTTCTTTAAGAGGCTCCTCTGTCCTCCACTCGTTACCTGTATTAATGGCACCTGTTTGAACTTGTTATCAGTATAAAAGACACCTGTCCACAACCTCAAACGGTCACACTCCAAACTCCACTATGGCCAAGACCAATAAGCTGTCAAAGGACACCAGAAACAAAATTGTAGACCTGCACCAGGCTGTGATTTTCTGGATTTTTTTCTCTCATTTTGTCTGTCATAGTTGAAGTGTACCTATGATGAAAATTACAGGCCTCTCTCATCTTTTTAAGTGGGAGAACTTGCACAATTGGTGGCTGACTAAATACTTTTTTTGCCACACTGTATGTGTTATTTCATAGTTTTGATTTCTTCACTATTATTCTACAATGTAGAAAATATAACAAATAAAGAAAACCCTTTAATGAGTAGATGTGTCCAAACTTTTGACTGGTACTGTATGTTTTCCTAGAAACAATGATGGCTCAACTTGCCCCACTCTGCCGTACGTTATAAATACAATTTTCCTTCCAGTCTTTCAAATTAATAACGACACAATGTTGATGTAAACAAAATTAAGTTGAACTAAATTGGTTGAAAATGTGTCATTTAATGAGTATGAATGCAATACATATTATAGTATTTATGAGTGAAGGAGGTTGTGAGGAGGTTGTGCCTTGGAAAATAACTATGATATTAACTTTGCCGCAGTGGTCGAAACAGAGTCACACAGAGTGTTTCTTGGTAGTCTTAAACAGATTTACTTTGAAACAAAAGTATACACCTCACACACATGGTTACGGGCTTAATTAAAAGAAGACACCTGTACCATGTCAGACATAGAGTTGAAATGTATTACATTTTCAGTTTGCATCCCAATATTTCTATCAGTTTTGAAGGTAAGCCCCAGGTGCAGACAGTGTCGAAGTAACAAAAATGTATTAAATTGTACACAGCAGGCAAAGGTACAGGACGGCAGGCAGACTCAGGGACAGGTCAGGCAGAGGTCGGGAACCCAGAGTGGTGGGGCAAAGGTACAGGACGGCAGGCAGGGTCAGGGACAGGTCAGGCAGAGGTTGGTAAACCAGAGTGGTGGTGCAAAGGTACAGGACGGCAGGCAGACTCAGGGACAGGTCAGGCAGAGGTCGGGAACCCAGAGTGGTGGGGCAAAGGTACAGGACGGCAGGCAGGGTCAGGGACAGGTCAGGCAGAGGTCGGTAAACCAGAGTGGTGGTGCAAAGGTACAGGACGGCAGGCAGGGTCAGGGACAGGTCAGGCAGAGGTCGGTAAACCAGAGTGGTGGTGCAAAGGTACAGGACGGCAGGCAGGGTCAGGGACAGGTCAGGCAGAGGTCGGTAAACCAGAGTGGTGGGGCAAAGGTACAGGACGGCAGGCAGGGTCAGGGACAGGTCAGGCAGAGGTCGGGAACCCAGAGTGGTGGTGCAAAGGTACAGGACGGCAGGCAGGGTCAGGGACAGGTCAGGCAGAGGTCGGTAAACCAGAGTGGTGGTGCAAAGGTACAGGACGGCAGGCAGGGTCAGGGACAGGTCAGGCAGAGGTCGGGAACCCAGAGTGGTGGGGCAAGGGTCAGGGACAGGCAGGCAGGGTAAACCAGAGTGGTGGTGCAGGGGGCAGGCAGGGTCAGGGACAGGTCAGGCAGGGTCAGGGACAGGTGGTGGGCAGAGGTACAGGACGGCAGAGGGTCAGGGAACCCAGAGTGGTGGGGCAAAGGTACAGGACGGCAGGCAGGGACAGGTCAGGCAGGGTCAGGGACAGGTCAGGCAGGGTCAGGGCAGGCAGAAAGGGAAAAAACTGGAAAATACACAGGGGATAATGAGGAAGATGGGAAACACCTGGAGGAGGGTGGAGACAATCACAAAGACAGGTGAAACAGATCAGCGTGTGACAATTTTACTGTATATACAGTACATCCCAGAAGACTGGAATATAACGAAACCGTTTGACATAGAAACACCAGATTGTAAACATAAACAAAATAGAAATGCTTATTCATTATGAAATTATGAAAAATATGAATAACATTCCACCCTTACAATCATGTTTGGCTGGTAACTTATTCTTTATACGTTTTGGGCTGCTGGTGAACCATGATGTGAAGGCATAATCAAAGTTACACTGGACTAGCACACTTGCCAGAGTCTTGAGGATGTCTATAGCCATGTTTCCATCCAATTGGCAACAGATTTTCATGTGAATATTTAAAAATCTTCACAAAAACCAAATGCAATTTCAGAGTTTCCTTCGGGACAATTTGTTGCCGATCAACATGACAGGGGAAGATGTAAATTTACCAGACATTTGAGAAATTTAACGAACATCCACATGCATTCAGAGCCAACCTTGCGCAGCCAGCACCATCAATAAATGAGGGATGTGGGCCAAATGAGCAACAATTACGTATCCTTAAATATAGCCTTTAACAAATTACATTATTCATTGCATTTTGATGTGTAACATATGCAAATCTTTCTAGACTATTTTTTAGAGGGGGGGGGGGGGGTTAAGCTCCTTTCCCACTGTCCATCTCACGGTTCAGCTGTCAAAGATTTGAGTACAAAATGTATCAGGGCATTGCATGCAAAGGCTTAGGTGTCCACCGACTGCACTGTATATAAAGCAAAAGAATCTTAGCCTAACCCCAGAGAGATACATATACTGGTGGCATGCTATGACACCGACATGCACTTCTTTATGTCAGATGACGACTGCGTCTGTTTTACAGATATAGACATACAGAAAGAGGGTAATTATTACATTTTCGATTAGAATATTTCATATAAAGTTAAGCATTGTATTGTTGGATTATAGGAGTCACTCTGGTAGGCCTGAAACAGTCTTCCTCACCACAAGGTCAACTGTCTCAGTCAACTGCACTGCCTTCATATCATAGGCCTGCAATAGCTAAAGCTTAATAATAGCCACAACACACCAAACCTTCAAAGGTAAGTCAAACCATTGCTTATAGGGAAAATACGAGTGGAAGAGCAAATGGAAGTCTCTAAGTATAGAGACTATATATCCATGTATAGCACTTCTATTTTCATCAACATTTATTATGAGTATTTCTGTAAATTGATGTGGCTCTCTGCAAAATCACTGGATGTTTTTGAAACTACTGAACATAACACGCCAATGAATACAGAGATTTTTTTATATAAATATGAACTTTATTGAACAAAACATACATGTATTGTGTAACTTGAAGTCCTATGAGTGTCATCTGATGAAGACCATCACAGGTTAGTGATTCATTTTATCCCTATTTCTGATTTTTGTGACTCCTCTCTTTGGTTGGAAGAAATGGCTGTGTTTTTCTGTGACTTGGCTCTGACCTAACATAATCGTTTGTGATGCTTTCGCCGTAAAGCCTATTTGAAATCGGACACTGTGGTGGGAATAACAAGAAGTGTATCTTTAAAATGGTGTGAAATACTTTGATGTTTAAGGAATTTTAATTATGGGATTTCTGTTGTTTTGAATTTGGCGCCCTGCACTTTCACTGGCTGTTGTCATATCGATCCCGTTAGCGAGATCTCAGCCCTAAGAAGTTTTAAGCACATTCTAACTCCTGAACATATTTAGGCATGTCATAACAAAGCTGTTAATACATATTGACTCAAGACATTTCAGCTTTTAATTTTTAATTAATTTGAAAACATTTCTAAAAACATAAGTCCACTTTGACATTGTGTGTAGGCCAGTGACACGAAATCTAAATAGAATACATTTTTAATTCAGGCTGTAATACAACAAAATGTGGAAAAAGTCAAGGTTCGTGAATACTCTCTGAAGGCACTCTATTTCACTAAGGGACTAAACCACTCAGGCTGAACTAATCTTGATGGGGGCATACATTTTCCAACAGTGATGAGATTTCAGGCCAAGAAAGTCTTTTGTTCATTGCTCTCATTCACTTTTCCGCCCTTTCTCTCTCTCACTTCTGAGTTGATGGTCTCATCCTCCATGGCCGCGTCTCCCAATTACAGAATATTAATCTTCCACACTGTACATATAAACATTCTTAATACTGCTGATTCCAGAATATACTCTGAATTGAAATAGCTTGCATTTCATTCTGAGTAATTTGATAAATCAGCATATAACTATTCCCATACCAATACCTCTTTCTTAGGTTGGTTGCCCTGTCCAGTAATTGACTACTATCTAATACACCTCAAAAAGGGTACAATTAGATTGATTCCATAATCATTAACTTTAAAAAATATATATTTTCTTACACTGTTGCCATTTGAATCCACTGAGCCAGAGTTCAAGCTGGAACTGCCATGTCTGTTTGGAATATTACAACGAAGAAATCACTGCAAACAAAAAAACACTGTTTTTTCCCTATATACAGAATTTATTTAAACATGCTGTTCACTTCCGCTAGGATGCTCCTAACCTCTGTTTAGTAAAAAAAATTTTTTTTTACAAAAGTGCCTGGGGCGACCAGCGACACTGTTTCCACATTTGCGGATCCCAGCTTTAAAAAGTTATGTATGTATTCAGTATTGATCATAATACCCAGAGATTTACAATGTTGGGCACGCATGTTTATCAAGGTTATCTGAATGAGCTGAAGTTTATTCATCGTAATTATCCAGAATCAGTAAGCACTGCATAAATTCTCTTCTGCATAAATTCACACCGCATCTCAAAGACCTGGCAAGCAAAACTGTCTGTCTGTCTGTCTGTCTGTCTCTCAAAACATAAACTTCATAATAACGTTTTACATTTCCTAATTAGTCTATTCAAACATGTTGATCCCATTCTCGTCTCAAAGTTCAGAGTTTGAATTAGTAGACTAGAGTACCCTCTGACCTTGCTGTAAAGGCACCACTTCAGATAGCAATGCCTGCCAAATACTCAGAGGAAAACTAAGCAGTTTAGCTTCATTCCTTTTCTTTTTATCCTAAAAGGGCTTTATTGAAATGAGGAAAAGCAAGTGAAATGGATAATAAACAAAAGTGAAAAAGTCTAGTTAAATTAAGGTCAAATAAAATAAACAATAAAACATTACACTTGCAAAAGTTCCAAAGAATAAAGACATTCCAAATCTGTGCAGAAGTTCTAGGTCTTCCTTGGTTGGGGACAGAAGCACCAGATCATCAGCAAACAGGTGATGCTTCACTTCAGATTATAGTAGGCTGCATCCCTGTCTCACCCCCCGACCCTGTGGAAAGAAATGTGTGTTTTTTTCCAATTTGTTGTTTGCGTACATGGATTTTATAATGTCGTATATTTTTTCCAAAACACCACTTTCCATCAATTTGTATAGCATACCCTCATGCCAAATTGAGTCAAAAGCTTTATTGAAATCAACAAAGCATGAGAAGACTTTGCCTTTGTTTTGGTTTGTTTGTTTGTCAATTAGGGTGTTCAGGGTGAATACGTGGTCTGTCGTACGGTAATTTGTTAAAAAGCCAATTTGACATTTACTCAGTACATTGTTTTCGCTGTGGAAATGTATGAGTCTGCTGTGAATGGTAATGCAGATGATTTCCCAAGGTTGCTGTTGATGCATATCCCATGGTAGTTATTGGGATCAAATTTGTCTCCACTTTTGTGGATTGGGGTGATCAGTCCTTGGTTCCAAATATTGGGGAATATGCCAGAGCTGAGGATGATGTTAAACAGTTTTAGTATAGCCAAATGGAAATTGTGGTCTGTATATTTTATCATTTAATTTAGGATACCATCAATCACACAGGCCTTTTTGGGTTGGTTTGTATTTTTTGTCCTGTAGTTCATTCAATGTAATTGGAGAATCCAGTGGGTTCTGGTAGTCTTTGATAGTTGATTCTAAGATTTGTATTTTATGATGTATAAGTTTCTACTGTTTGTTCTTTGTTATAGAGGCAAAAAGATTGGAGAAAGGGTTTATCCATACATCTCCATTTTGGATAGATCTCTTCGTGTTGTTTGTTTAGAGTTTTCCAATTTTCCCAGAAGTGGTTGGATTCTATGGATTCTTCAATTACATTGAGCTGATTTCTGTTCCTTCTTTATCCATAGTGTATTTCTGTATTGTTTTAGTGATTCACCATAGTGAAGGCGTATGCTCAGGTATTCTCGGTCTCTATGTTTTTGGTTGGATGGGTTTCTCAATTTCTTTCTTAGGTTTTTGCATTCTTCATCAAACCATTTGTCATTGTTGTTAATGTTTTAGGTTGTCTGCTTGACATTTTTAGATTTGATAGGGAAGCTGAGAGGTCAAATAACCTAAACAGTATTTCTACTGCCAAGTTTACACCTTGTCCAGGAAATTGTCTAGAAGGGATTGAATTTGTTGTTGCCTAATTGTTTTTTTTGTAGATTTCCACACTACTTTCCTTCCATCTATAGCATTTATTAATATTATTAAGTTCATTTGGCTTTGATGCCTCATCATTGAGCAAAACTCTGTTCAAGTAGTGTGATTTTGCTGTGATCTGATAGGGGTGTCAGTGGACTGACTGTGAATGCTCTAAGAGACTCTGGGTTGAGGTCAGTGATAAAGTAGTCTACAGTACTACTGCCAAGAGATGAGCTATAGGTGTACCTACCATAGGGGTCCCCTCAAAGCCTACCATGTACATACCCAGCTTCGGACAGAGCTGCAGGAGTTGTGACCTGCTTTTGTTGGTTATGTTGTCGTAGTTGTGTCTAGGGGAGCATATAGGGGAAGGAATGTTGTCACCTCCAGGTAGGTGTTTGTCCCCCTGTGTGCTGAGGGTGTCAGGTACTTGTCCAGTTCTGGCATTTAGGTCGCCACAGACTAGTACATGTCCCTGGGCCTGGAAATTGTTGATCTCCCCCTCTAAGATGGAGAAGCTGTCATCATTAAGGTATTGGAATTCTACTGGGGGGGGGAATATAGGTGGCACACATGAGATAATTTCCTTATTAATTTCTAGCCAGAGGTTCCTGTTTTGACTAATTTAATAGAGTGGGTTAGGTCTGCTCTATATGAAATTTGCATACCCCTGAGTCTCTTCCCTGTTTCACACCTGGTAGTTTGGTGGATGGGACTACCAGCTCTCTGTAACCTAGAGGGCAACCAGTGGGTCTGCCTCCTTTATAACATGTTTCTTGTAGGATGACAATGTCTGTATTTCCAATTTCTTTTTTTTCTTCTCCCCCCATTCTTCTCCCCAATTTCATGGTATCCAATTGTTGTAGTAGCTACTATCTTGTCTCATCGCTACAACTCCTGTACGGGCTCGGGAGAGACGAAGGTTGAAAGTCATGCGTCCTCCAATACACAACCCAACCAGCCGCACTGCTTCTTAACACAGCGCACATCCAACCCGGAAGCCAGCCGCACCAATGTGCCAGAGGAAACACTGTGTACCTGGCAACCTTGGTTAGCACGCACTGCGCCCGTCCCGCCACAGGAGTCGCTGGTGCGTGATGAGACAAGGACATCCCTACCGACCAAGCCCTCCCTAACCCGGAAGACGCTAGGCCAATTGTGCGTCGCCCCACGGACCTCCTGGTCGCGGCCGGTTACGACAGAGCCTGGGCGCAAACCCAGAGTCTCTGATGGCACAGCTGGCGCTGCAGTACAAGCGCCCTTAACCATTGCGCCACCCGGGAGGCCATTTCCAATTTCTTTGATGAAGTCTGGGTTCCTGCACTTTAGGCCAAAGGCAGATGACCTCAGGCCAGTATATTCCAGGATGAGATAGTAAAAGCTTTGTGTTCCATAGTGTCTAGTGTTGTTTTGTGTGGTTTAGACCCGGACAATCACAGTTGGTGTGAGCAGGGCACGTTGAGCATCTGGTACATACAGTTGAAGTCGGAAGTTTACATACACTTAGGTTGGAGTCATTAAAACTTGTTTTTAAACCACTCCACACATTTCTTGTTAACATACTATAGTTTTGGCAAATCGGTTAGGACATCTACTTTGAGCATGACACAAGTAATTTTTCCAACAACTGTTTACAGACAGATTATTTCACTTACAACTCACTGTATCACAATTCCAGTGGGTCAGAAGTTTACAAACATTAAGTTGACTGTGCCTTTAAACAGCTTGGAAAATTCCAGAAAATGATAGCATGGCATTAGAAGCTTCTGATAGGCTAACTGCCACAAAAAAAGCCAGACTCCGGTTTGCAACTGCACATGGGGACAAAGATCATACTTTTTGGAGAAATGTCCTCTGCTTTGATGAAACAAAAATATTACTGTTTGGCCATAATGACCATCGTTATGTTTGGAGGGAAAAGGGAGAGGCTTGCAAGCCAAAGAACATAATCCCAACCATGAAGCACAGGGGTGGCAGCATCATGTTGTGGGAGTGCTTTGCTGCAGGAGGGACTGGTGCACTTCACAAAATAGATGGTATTATGAGTGAGGAAAATGATGTGGATATATTGAAGCAACATCTCAAGACATCAGTCAGGAAGTTAAAGTTTGGTCGCAAATGGGTCTTCCAAATGAACAATGACCCCAAGCATACTTCCAAAGTTGTGGAAAAATGGCTTAAGGACAACAAAGTCAAGGTATTGGAGTGGCCATCACAAAGCCCTGACCTCAATCCTATAGAACATTTGTGAGCAGAACTGAAAAGCGTGTGCGAGCAAGGAGGCCTACAAACCTGACACAGTTACATCACCTCTGTCAGGAGGAATGGGCCAAAATTCAGCCAACTTATTGTGGGAAGCTTGTGGAAGGCTACCCAAAACATTTGACCCAAGTTAAACAATTTAAAGGCAATGCTACCAAATAGTAATTGAGTGTATGTAATCTTCTGACCCACTGGGAATGTGATGAAAGAAATAAAAGTTGAAATAAAATAATCTCTCTACTCTTATTCTGACATTTCAGATTCTTAAAATAAAGTGGTGATCCTAACTGACCTAAAACAGGGAATTTTTTACTGGGATTAAATTTCAGGAATTGTGAAAAACTGAGTTTAAATGTATTTGGCTAAGGTGTATGTAAACGTATGACTTCAACTGTACCTCTTAGGTTGCAGGACGGAGCTTGGACGGGTCTAATAGTGAGGGTTGGGCCTGTTGCTCTGCTCATGGCCTGGACATATGTTCTGCTGTCATCTTGAGGTCCTTACTACAGGGGCGGGGGGCATGGGGTGGGCAGAAGGGGCATAGGTCTGATGTGGTGGAGGGGGCTATATAGAGTTTGGCCAGGGTATGCTTGAGGTGGTCTTAGCTGGTTAGGTTGTGGCTCGTGATGCTCTTTCTCTCTCTCGCTCTCATCGCCGAGTCCTGGCAGGCCTGTGTCTGGTTGAACTGAATTGACAATGACATTGATAGCTTGCTCCCTCATGGCATGCAGCTAAGTTTTGTTCCAGGAGTTTGCTACACATGCCGACAGATGTCACACAGCATAGGCACAGAAAGGGATAAATCCCCACAGTGGCTGGGTGAGGGATCAGCTGAGCGACTTGGGGACAGGTTCCAGTTGAGTTACAGTAATGTGACTGTGTTTCAGACCTTCTGCTCAGAACAAGGGATGTCAGACATCCAGTGGACGTGCCTGTGTGTTCAGCTCCCTCAGTCTGATGTTGCAGAGATTGTACACTATATAGCCCTGCCTGCTATTGTAGACTGTCAGGAGAAATCAGACTCAAACATGCCCTGAAACTCTGACGCTCACTCACTAATTCAGCAAAGCAACTACATCCCTAGAGGCAATCTGACCTGCCTCACATCATAATAGTGAAGTCAAATTCACTTTTTTTCTACCCAACAATACCAAAAAACGACTGCTTTAAGGGCTAAGAAGCAGAAAAACTATAATGATTGTCATGTGCTCACTCTCCGGCCTGAAGGTCACCAGGCTGCTCGTTATGGCGCACACCGGTCACCATCATTACGCGCACCTGCGCATCATCAGACTCACCTGGACTCCATCATCTCCCTGATTACCTTTCCTATATATTTCACTCCTTTTGGTTCCTTCCCCAGATGTTATTTTTTTCTGTTCCAGTGTTAAGTCTGTGCATTGTTTGTTTCTTGTTGTGTGTTGTTTGTTTCTTGTTGTGTTTATTTATAAAAACACTCATTCTCTGAACTTGCTTCCCGACTCTCAGCGCACATCGTTACGATGATGTACCCTGATGATTTAAGAAGTTACAAAAATAAAAACTAAATCAGGGGAAAGTCTGGTAAGACTACTTTCAGTTTGATGGAAGTCATCTCCGGTAGAGCTGTAATGACATATAGATATCAGACATGTTTACTCCCCATAGTATTCCTTTAAGCCTATGACAGCTCTGTGTCAAATTATTTCCTGTCATCATTAATTGGTTGAGTCATCAAGGCCAAACACAGCTTGAGTGGTGGATAATCAAAGAGATGGGGAGGCTCTGACAATCAAATCAAACCCACATCTTCAGATACTGAGACGGAGGTTCCACTCCTTGCTTGCTGGAAAAGGCTTCTTTGATGTTCACTGTGGTTGGGCTGTGCCGATTCAATACCAGGGAATGAGAAGTAGAGGAGAGCCGCTTGCTTAATTATTTCCTTTAGTACCATAACTCACTGCCGAGACAGGAGAGCAGAAGCTCCAGTCAAACATCGCCTGGTGAGAGAAACATTATATTAAGTCACAGGTGGTGTTAACACAAAGTATGAGATTTGAGTATGAGAGAACACAAATGCAATTGCCCTGTTGGATGTTCAGTGTCAACCTTTTTTAAACAGAGGAAGCAAAACAAGGTTTTGTCAAATCCATGGGATTCCATTGCCTCTGTACACTGAGAGCTCCTGTCAGGCTGGGCCGGTGATATTCTTCAACTACAATGCCTATTTATCTCCTGCTTTCAACCCCCCCCCCCCTCCCAGTTGGCTGGATTTAGGACCTTGCAGACACCACAGAGTGTGTGAACAGAGGCAGCTGTTGTCTGTATATGTGTGGTGCTTTTTCTCCGAGATGTAAAACCAAGCAGAACAGAAGCTGGCTACTCTTTATTTGACTGATGTAGTTTGCAAGGTAACTGCTGTTTGATTTAACAGAAAAAAATTATTTATTCCCAGTGCTGAGCTAGTAGTGTAACTGACATGTAACTACCAATCTCTCCGATTTGGTCCTGCCATACATACCAACAGTGGCTTGCAAAAGTATTCACCCCCCTTGGCATTTTTTCTATTTTGTTGCCTTACAACCTTGAATCACACTCTCCCAAAGTCAATACTTTGTAGAGGCACCTTTTGCAGCTAATACAGCTACAAGTATCTTGGAGTATGTCTCTATAAGCTTGGCACATCTAGCCACTGGGATTTTTGCCAATTCTTCAAGACAAAACTGCTCCAGCTTCTTCAAGTTGGATGGGTTCCGCTGGTGTACAGCAATCTTTAAGTCTTACTACAGATTCTCAATTGGATTGAGGTCTGGGCTTTGACTAGGCCATTCCAAGACATTTAAATATTTCCCCTTAGACCACTCAAGTGTTGCTTTAGCAGTATTCTTAGGGTCATTGTCCTGCTGGAAGGTGAATCTCCATCCCAGTCTCAAATCTCTGGATGACTGAAACAGGTTTCCCTCAATAATTTCCCAGTATTTAGCACACTCCATCATTCCTTCAATTCTGACCAATTTTTATGGAATGGTCTGCCTATCCATGTGATAGATGCAGACTCGGTCTCGACCTTGAAGTCTTTATATTTAGACTCATCTTTTCAGTAGGTCCTATGAATGAGTGTAGTCTGGTCAAGGGGTGCTAAGGTGAACGGGAAGGCACTGGAGCGACGAACCGCCCTTGCGATCTCTGCCTGGCCGGTTCCCCTCTCTCCACCAGGATTCTCTGTCTCTAACACTATTACGTCAGCTGAGTCACTGGCTTACTGGTGCTCTTCCATCCCATCCTTAGGAGGGGTGTGTCACGGGGCCACAGTGTCTCCCAACCCCTCCTTTCTCAGCCTCCAGTATTTATGCTGCAATAGTTTGTGTCAGGGGCTAGGGTCAGTCTGTTATGTCTGCAGTATTTCTCCTGTCTTATCCGGTGTCCTGTGTGAATTTCTAAGCATTTTCCCTCTAATTCTCTCTCCCTCTCCCTTCCCGGAGGACCTGAACCCTGGGACCATGCCTCAGGACTACCTGGCCTGATAACTCTTTGCTGTTCCCAGTCCTCCTTGTCGTGCTGCTGCTCTAGTTTCAAATGTTCTGCCTGCGGTTATGGAACCATGACCTGTTCACCGGACGTGCTACTGTTACGCCCCTGAAAAAGGGGAGAAATAATCACGAGTGATACAGTATTGTTTCCTCAATGAGAACTTTTAGTGCAATGAGGAAAGACCGCGATTTCCCCGGGAACTTGTGTGGAGACCAGAGCAATCGATCTTAGGCTCATAGATTAAGAGCATTTAGTAGATCACAGATTAACATTTTTACCCTTCCATTAGGCACCACAAAATATTTTTTTATTTTTTTATTTCACCTTTATTTAACCAGGTAGGCTCGTTGAGAACAAGTTCTCATGTACAACTGCGACCTGGCTAAGATAAAGCGTAGCAATTCAACACATACAACAACACAGTTACACATGGAATAAACAAAACATACAGTCAATAATACCTTAGAACATAAGAAAACAAAAAGTCTATATACAGTGAGTGCAAATGAGGTAAGTTAAGGAAATAAATAGGCCATGGTGGCGAAGTAATTACAATATAGCAATTAAACACTGGAATGGTAGATCAGCAGAAGATGAATGTGCAGGTAGAGATACTGGGGTGCAAAGGAGCAAAATAAATAAATAAATACCCGTATGGGGATGAGGTAGGTAGATAGATGAGCTGTTTACAGATGGGCTATGTACAGGTGCAGTGATTTGTAAGCTGCTCTGACAGCTGGTGCTTAAAGCTAGTGAGAGAGATGTGAGTCTCCAGCTTCAGAGATTTTTGCAATTTGTTCCAGTCAAGGGCAGCAGAGAACTGGAAGGAAAGACGACCAAAGGAGGAATTGGCTTTGGGGGTGACCAGTGAGATATACAGTGGGGCAAAAAAGTATTTAGTCAGCCACCAATTGTGCAAGTTCTCCCACTTAAAAAGATGAGAGGCCTGTAATTTTCATCATAGGTACACTTCAACTATGACAGACAAAATGAGGGAAAAAAATCCAGAAAATCAGATTGTAGGATTTTTAATGAATTTATTTGCAAAAACCAGTGAGCTGAGATAAGGCAGGGCTTTACCTAGCAGAGACCTGTAGCCAGTGGGTTTGGCAACGAGTATGAAGCGAGGGCCAACCAACGAGAGCATACAGGTCGCAATGGTGGGTAGTGTATGGGGCTTTGGTGCCAAAAGGATGGCACTGTGATAGACTGCATCCAGTTTGTTGAGTAGTGTTGGAGGCTATTTTACAGATGACATCACCGAAGTCGAGGATCGGTAGGATGGTCAGTTTTAAGAGGGTATGTTTGGCAGCATGAGTGAAGGATGCTTTGTTGCGAAATAGGAAGCCGATTCTAGATTTAATTTTGGATTGGAGATGCTTAATGTGAGTCTGGAAGGAGAGTTTACAGTCTAACCAGACACCCAGGTATTTGTAGTTGTCCACGTATTCTAAATCAGAGCCGTCCAGAGTAGTGATGCTGGACGGGCGAGCAGGTGCGGACAGTGATCAATTGAATATCATGCATTTAGTTTTACTTGCGTTTAAGAGCAGTTGGAGGCCACGGAAGGAGAGTTGTATGGCATTGAAGCTCGTCTGGAGGTTAGTTAACACAGTGTCCAAGGAGGGGCCAGAAGTATACAGAATGGTGTCGTCTGCGTAGAGGAGGATCAGAGAATCACCAGCAGCAGGAGCAACATCATTGATGTATACAGAAAAGAGAGTTGGCCCGAGAATTGAACACTGTGGCACGCTCATAGAGACTGTCAGAGGTCCGGACAACAGGCCCTCCGATTTGACACACTGAACTCTATCAGAGAAGTAGTTGGTAAACCAGGCGAGGCAATCATTTGAGAACCAAGGCTGTCGAGTCTGCCTATAAGAATGTTGTGATTGACAGAGTCGAAAGCCTTTGCAAGGTCGATGAATACGGCTGCACAGTAATGTCTCTTATCGATGGCGGTTATGATGTCTTTTAGAACCTTGAGCGTGGCAGAGGTGCACCCATGACCAGCTCTGAAACCAGATTGCATAGCGGAGAAGGTATGGTGGGATTCGAAATGGTCAGTAATCTGTTTGTTAACTTGGCTTTTGAAGACCTTAGAAAGGTAGGGTAGGATAGATATACGTCTGTAGCAGTTTGGGTCTAGTGTGTCACCCCCTTTGAAGAGGGGGATGACCGCGGCAGCTTTCCAATCTTTGGGATAGCTTTTTTAACTGCCTGTCAGGATTTGGCCAGGGTTGTTCCGGGTTTTTGTCAGTAGATGTCCCCATTGTGCTTTTTGTCCCTGTGTTTTTCCCTTGATCCCCATTATTGTTTGCACCTGTGTCTCTTTTCCCCTGATTGTATTTAAACCCTTTGTTTCCCTCAGTTCTGTGCTCTGTGTTTGTATGTTAGCACCCTGCCCTAGTGTTCTGTGTGCTCTTGTCGATTCCGGGTGACGTTCTTGTGGTATTCTGGTTTTTGTTTTTGTTTATTTTTGGTGAGTTTCTTTTGAGTTCTTTTGTGTTTTACCTACCACCTTTTGGATTTGCCATTTTTGTATTTTAGGATTTTTTCTTTATTAAATTCACCGTCTTAAGTACTGCTGTGTCTGCCTCATCTTCTGGGTTCTGCTGTCTATTCGTGGCTCAGTTGGTTAAGTGACTGTTTCTCACTCCGGAGACCCAGGTTCGAAACCGGGTCCTGACAGAAACACAGAGCCAAAAATGAACCCAGAGGCAGCCAGTTCCCAGGACCTTTTTGCCACGCTGTCCCACCACCAGGAGACTGTCCAACGCCACGAAGCCGCCCTGGTTCAGCAAGAGGCCTTAATGGCTAGACATTCTCATCTTCTGTCGGAGATGCTGACTTCCATTAAGCAAATATCTGATCGACTTACCCCGGCAACAGTTCCCGTCCCAGTACCTCAAGTTCACGTACCCATGGCAGTTAACCCCCTGGCTGAACCTCGTCTTCCACCTCCCCAACGGTTCTCAGGTGATCCAAGTGCTTGTAAAGGGTTTCTCACTCAATGTTCTCTCTCCTTTGAGCTGCAACCCTCGTCGTTTCCCACCGACCGGTCTAAGATCGCATATATCATCACCCTGCTGTCGGAAAAAGCCCTGGCCTGGGCTACTGCTGTGTGGGATGCCCATAGTTCCTGCTGTGCCAGCTACTCTGCCTTTGCTGAGGAATTCAAACGAGTGTTTCAAGGCCCAAGCAGTGGTTCTGACTCAGCCAAACAGCTCCTGACTCTCCATCAAGGTTGGCGCAGCGTGACGGACTATGCCATCCAGTTCCGCACGGTGGCAGCAGCGAGTGGCTGGAACAACGAGGCGCTCACGGTGTGCTTTCTGAAAGGCCTTTCCGACACTATCCAAGATGAACTGGCCACTCGGGAACCACCGGACAATCTCGAGTCCCTGATCAAGTTGGCCTCACGCATTGACCAGCGTCTAGAACTCAACCGTAGACCTCTAGCTCCTATCAGTCCCAGCTCCGAGTCCCCACCTTTATCATCACTGGCTCCACCGGAACCCATGCAGATTGGACGCATCTCCCAGGCTGAGAGAGACCGCCGGATGAGGGAGCGACGCTGTCTATATTGCGGCAAACCGGGCCATTTCCGTTCCACGTGTCCCGGGCTCCAGGGAAACGCTCTGTCCCGTACAGACCGGGGGGAACTGTAACGGGAAACATAACCTCCTCCCATCCGTCCAACTCCCGTCTGCTCATTCCAGTCACCCTCTCCTGGGACAACCACAAGCTTCATCTTCAAGCCTTGGTAGACTCTGGAGCCGCAGGTAACTTCATGGATGGTGTCTGGGCGAAGGAGAATGGCGTTCCCTCTGAACTTCTAAGTGACCCCATGAGGGTTACTACATTGGATGGAAGCCCTTTGGGATCTGGACTTGTCACTCATGTCACTACCTCCTTGAGACTTTCAGTTTCACAACACCAGGAATTGATGAACTTTCATTTGATCTCCTGTTCCGAGTTCCCTCTCGTCCTTGGATACCCCTGGCTTCACAGCCATAACCCTCACATCGACTGGTCTGTGGGCACTATCAAGCAGTGGGGTCCTACGTGCCAAGCTACTTGTATTTTCCAGAATTCCCAGAGTTCTACTCCCGAGTCTTTAGAATCCATCGACCTGACCCGAGTTCCCGAGTGTTACCATGACCTCAAACTGGTGTTTAGCAAACAGAGGGCCACCATGCTACCACCCCATCGACCTTATGATTGCCCCATAGACCTGTTTCCGGGCACTTGCCCCCCCAGGGGTCGGATCTTTTCCCTATCTCCACCCGAACGAGCTGCTATGGATACCTACATCAAGGACGCTCTGGAAGCAGGCCTCATGCGTCCATCCACCTCCCCGGCGGGAGCAGGGTTTTTCTTTGTGGCCAAGAAAGACGGTGGGTTACGTCCTTGCATCGACTACCGGGGACTCAATGACATAACCATCCGTAACCGTTACCCGCTACCCCTTATGGCCACAGCCTTCGAGCTGCTCCAGGAAGCAGTTGTTTTCACTAAGCTTGACCTGCGGAACGCATACCATCTTGTGCGGATCAGACCTGGTGACCAGTGGAAGACCGCTTTCAACACGCCTACTGGTCACTATGAATACTTGGTGATGCCCTTCGGCCTGACCAACGCCCCAGCGGTGTTCCAAGCGCTCATAAACGATGTGCTTAGGGATATGCTTAACATATTTGTGTTCGTTTACTTGGATGACATCCTCATCTTTTCGAGCTCCCTTCAAGAACACACTAAGCATGTCAGACAAGTACTCAAACGCCTCCTGGACAGCCATCTGTACGTTAAGCCGGAAAAATGTGAATTCCATTCATCCGAGTACAATTCCTGGGATTTGTAGTGGAACCCGGTCGAATCCAAATGGACCCTAGGAAGGTAGGGGCGGTAGCGGATTGGCCCACCCCCAAATCCGTTAAGGATGTTCAGCGTTTCCTGGGCTTCACAAACTTTTACCGCAAGTTCATCAAGAACTTCAGTTTGGTGGCAGCTCCTCTCTCAGCTTTAACCAAGGGTGGCAATGCAAGGTTTTTTGGGAAGAGAAGCTGAGACGGCCTTCCAAGGACTCAAGCAGCGCATCCTCTCTGCTCCCATCCTGATACTACCGACTACGGATGAACCATTTGTGGTGGAGGTAGACGCATCAGAGGTTGGTGTTGGAGCTGTCCTGTCTCAGAGGGTGAAGACAAGAAGCTTCATCCGTGCGCTTTCTTCTCACACCGGCTTACCCCGACTGAGAGGAACTACGATGTGGGGATCGTGAACTCCTAGCGGTTAAGATGGCATTGAAGGAATGGAGACACTGGCTCGAGGGGGCTTCTCACCCGTTTCAAGTGCTTACGGACCACAAAAATCTGGAGTATATCCAGCAGGCGAAGCGATTGAACTCTAGACAAGCTAGATGGTCTCTTTTCTTCAATCGATTCCAGTTTATCCTCACCTATCGGCCCGGGTCGAAGAATCTCAAACCGGATGCCCTGTCCCGAGTCTACGCTCCTGCCATTCGAGATGACACGGACATGCCTGTCCTTCCTGCTGCTAAGATTGTGGCTCCGATCTCGTGGCAAGTTGAGGATACCGTGAGACGTGCTCAAGCTAGCGAACCGGACCCTAAAGGAGGCCCTGCCAATCGGTTGTTTGTCCCCAAGGCAGTGAGGACTCAGGTCCTTCTGTGGGGGCACTCCTCTCGCCTCACCTGTCATCCGGGCGTAGGTCGCACCTTGGAGTTCATCCAGCGTAAGTTCTGGTGGCCTACCATAAGAGAAGACGTTGCCACTTTCGTCAATGCCTGCCCCGTGTGCTGCCAGGGCAAATCTTCTCACCTCCGCCCTCAAGGACTCCTTCATCCTTTACCTGTTCCCCACA
Source organism: Oncorhynchus masou masou (assembly GCF_036934945.1). Classification (NCBI taxonomy): domain Eukaryota; kingdom Metazoa; phylum Chordata; class Actinopteri; order Salmoniformes; family Salmonidae; genus Oncorhynchus; species Oncorhynchus masou. The sequence continues at coordinate 34,555,843 of NC_088213.1, forward strand.
GACCCTGGTCCCATATCTCATTGGACTTTATTACTGGACTTCCTCCATCCCATGGCAATACTACTATCCTAGTCATAATCGACAGGTTTTCAAAGGCGGCCAGGTTCGTCCCTCTGACTAAGTTACCTTCTGCCAAGGAAACGGCTGAGTTGGTAATTAATCATGTGTTCCGAGTCTTCGGCATTCCTCAAGATGTGGTTTCTGACAGAGGTCCCCAGTTCGCCTCAAGGTTTTGGAAGGCCTTCTGCCAACTCATGGGGGCTTCTGCCAGTCTATCTTCAGGGTATCATCCGGAGTCCAACGGCCAAACAGAGAGGATGAATCAAGAGCTGGAAACCACCCTCCGATGTATGACTCGTGACAACCCGTCCACATGGTCATCCTTTATTGTTTGGGCCGAATACGCGCACAACACCTTGCGCTCCTCCTCCACTGGTATGTTACGAGTGTCAGTTTGGCTATGCTCCTCCATTGTTCCCGGACCAGGAGGCAGAAGTCAGAGTGCCTTCAGCCTTGAGGTTCGTCAGACGCTGTCGGCTTATGTGGAGGAAGACCCGTCTTAATCTGATGCGTTCCTCACAGAGGTATCAACAACAAGCCAACAGACGTCGCCGTCCCGGGCCTACCCTGCGCCCCGGCCAGAGAGTCTGGCTTTCCACAAGAGACTTACCTCTACGGGTGGAGTCTCGCAAGCTGTCCCAAAATACATCGGTCCCTTCAAGGTTGCCAGGAGAGTTAACCCAGTTTCTTATCGCCTACACTTACCCAGATCCCTTAAGATTAATCCCACATTTCATGTGTCATTGTTAAAACCTGTTGTTTTTTCTCCCCTTGTCCCGGCAGACAGACCTCCCCCTCCGCCTCGTGTCATTGGAGGCCAGCCGGCTTATACCGTCCACCGGATACTGGATTCCCGCCGGGTGCAGCGGTCCTGGCAGTATCTGGTGGACTGGGAAGGCTACGGTCCTGCGCTCCTGGGTTCCTGCCAAAGACATCCTGGACCCTGACCTCATTCGTCAGTTCAGGGTCCTCCACCCTGAGAGCTGGTAGGAACGTCAGGAGCCGTTCTAGGGGGGGATTCTGTCAGGATTTGGCCAGGGTTGTTCCGGGTTTTTGTCAGTAGATGTCCCCATTGTGCTTTTTGTCCCTGTGTTTTCCCTTGATCCCCATTATTGTTTGCACCTGTGTCTCTTTTCCCCTGATTGTATTTAAACCCTTTGTTTCCCTCAGTTCTGTGCTCTGTGTTTGTATGTTAGCACCCTGCCCTAGTGTTCTGTGTGCTCTTGTCGATTCGGGTGACGTTCTTGTGGTATTCTGTTTTTGTTTTTGTTTATTTTTGGTGAGTTTCTTTTGAGTTCTTTTGTGTTTTACCTACCACCTTTTGGATTTGCCATTTTTGTATTTTAGGATTTTTTCTTTATTAAATTCACCGTCTTAAGTACTGCTGTGTCTGCCTCATCTTCTGGGTTCTGCTGTCTATTCGTGGCTCAGTTGGTTAAGTGACTGTTTCTCACTCCGGAGACCCAGGTTCGAAACCGGGTCCTGACACTGCCTGTGTATATTTGTTCCTAACTTCCCTGAAAAGTTGCATATCACGGGGCCTGTTCGATGCTAATGCAGAACGCCACAGGATGTTTTTCTGCTGGTCAAGGGCAGACAGGTCTGGAGTGAACCAAGGACTATATCTATTCCTCGTTCTAAATTTTCTGAGAGGGGCATGCTTAAATAGCCAGGCATCATCTACTGATGGGATGAGGTCAATGTCATTCCAGGATATCCCGGCCAGGTCGATTAGAAAGGACTGCTCGCAGAAGTGTTTCAGGGAGCGTTTGACAATGATGAGGGGTGGTCGTTTGGTCGCAGACCAATTACGGATGCAGGCAATGAGGCAGTGATCGCTGAGATCTTGATTGAAAACAGCAGAGGTGTATTTGGAGGGTGAATTAGTTAGGATGACATCAACGAGGGTGCCCGTGTTTACTGATTTGGGGTTGTACCTGGTAGGTTTATTGATCATTTGTGTGAGATTGAGGGCATCAAGCTTAGTTTGTAGGATGGCCGGGGTGTTAAGCATGTCCCAGTTTAGATCACCTAGTAGCATGAGCTCAGAAGATAGATGGGGGGCAATCAATTCACATATGGTATTGAGGGCACAGCTGGGGGCAGACGGAGGTCTATAGCAAGTGGCAACAGTGAGCGACTTGTTTCTGGAAAGGTGAATTTTTAGAAGTAGAAGTTAAAATTATTTGAGTACAGACTTAGCCTGCAGAGTTCTGTATTACTATCTTTGCAGTAGATTGCAACACCTCCCCCTTTGGCAGTTCTATCTTGGCGGAAAACATTATAGTTAGCAATGGAGAGTTCAGGGTTTGGGTTGGTTTTCCTAAGCCAGGATTCAGACACGGCTAAGACATCTGGGTTGGCAGAGTGTGCTAATGCAGTGAGTAAAACAAACTTAGGGAGTAGGCTTCTAATGTTAACATGCATGAAACCAAGGCTTTTACGTTTACAGAAGTCAACAAATGAGAGCACCTGGGGGGTGGGAGTGGAGCTCTGCAGGACCTGGATTAACCTCCACTTCACCAGAGGAACAGAGGAGAAGTAGGATAAGGGTACGGCTAAAGACTATACGAACTGGCCGTCTCGCACGTTCAGAACAGAGAGTAAAAGGAGCAGGTTTCTGGGCACGATAGCATAGATTCAAGGCATAGTGTACAGACAAAGGTAAGGTAGGATGTGAGTACATTGGAGGTAAACCTAGGCATTGAGTAATGAAGAGAGAGATATAGTCTCTAGAGATGTTTAAACCAGGTGGTGTCATCGCATATGTAGGAGTTGAAATAACATGGTATACAACAAGGCATATTGAGCAGGGCTAGAGGCTCTACAGTGAAATAAGACAGTAATCACTAACCAGGACAGTAATGGACGAGGCATGTTTATATTAGAGAGAGGCATGCGTAGCCAAGTGAACATATGGGTCCAGTGAGTGGTTGGGCTGGCTGGGGACACGGCGATTCAGACAGTTAGCAGGCTAACAAGCTAACAGTTAGTAGGCTGGGGCTAAACAAGATAGCAGCTAGTGGCCCGGGCAAGCTAGCAGTTAGCAGGCCGGGTTAGCAAGCAAGAAGTTAGCATGGGCCAGCAGTTACAGACCGGGCAAGTAAGCTAGCAGTTAGCAGGCCGGGGCCGGCAGCTAGCAGTTAGTAGACAGGGGCAAGCTAGCTGTTAGCAGGTCGGGTTAGCAAGCAGTTAGCAGGGGCTAGTAGTTAGCAGACCGGGCAGGTAAGCTAGCAGTTAGCAGACCGGGCAGGCAAGCTAGCAGTTAGCAGACCGGGTTAGCAAGCAAGTAGATAGCAGGGGCTAGATACTTAGCCTTTGGGGGACATCGCGATGGGGGTAAGTCTGTTTTTTGCCTCATCGTGCGGTGACGTCGATAGACCAGTCATGGAATTAGTAGGGTTCCAAGTAGCTCTAGGTAGCTAGCAGGCCTAGCTGGTTAGCATAATGGGTCTTCAGCAGGCGTTGCGCCTGAGGGGCCTGTTGTAGTCCTTGGGCAGATTATGTCGGTATTCTGGTCGTAGGGGATCTGCGGGGTTCCATGCCCCCTACCGGCTGTAGAAGGGGTCCGGATATTGTAGCCCAGGAGTATACTTTGGTGGTAGCACAGGAGCCCTGGCCGGGCTCGCTTCAAGCTAATTGGTGCTTGCTCTGGGATGGAAATGCTAGCCAAGAGTAGTCATCCGGGATTGCGGTTAGCTAGTTGTGAAGATCCAGATGAAAATGTTAAGTTTGCGGTAGGAATCCGGGGATAAAAAATAACAGGTCCGTTATGCTCTGGTTAGAGTCACGTTGTTCGAACTGACGAGAGCTTTCCGAGCTGAAGGTTAGCTGATGACCGCTGGCAATGGTTTGCTGACTGATAGCTGGTAGTTAGCTGGCTAGCTTCAGTTGAGGGGTTCCGGATCCGAAGTAAATATAAATACTTTAGGGAGAAAAAGCAGATCCACGCCACGTTGGGTGAGGCGGGTTGCAGGGGAGTATTTAGATGTTGAGATTTATCAAAATATTTTAAAGGATATGCGACGAAAAAGATGTAAAACGATATACAAGGGACACGACAGGACAAAGGCGTCTGACTGCTACGCCATATTGGAAAAAGTAATTAATATAACGTTTACACATTCCTCTCACAATTCGTATCCTTTGTACGCTTGACGGATTTGAACTTTTTAACACAATTATATGAATGTTATCAATCTCTATCAACTAATTCTGAATGCATGATCTTTTTAACCTTAGATGTTTTAAGATCCTCACATACTATGAACTTACTAATACTTTTTAATGTATAACAGGCTATGAGTATTTCCTTTAACCTGTCACATTACCTTGTCCCAGACCTGCTGTTTTCAACTCTCTCTCTCTACCGCACCTCCTGTCTCGAACTCTGAATGCTCGGCCAACTGACATTTACTCCTGAGGTTGGGTGTTGCACCCTCTACAACCACTGTGATTATTATTATTATTTCCGTTCATAGATGACCCTGCTGGTCATCTATGAACGTTTGAACATCTTGACCATGTACTGTTATAATCTCAACCCGGCACAGCCAGAAGGGGACTGGTCACCCCTCAGAGCCTGGTTCCTCTCTTGGTTTCTTCCTAGGTTTCTGCCTTTCTAGAGAGTTTTTCCTAGCAACCGTGCTTCTACATCTGCATTGCTTGCTGTTTGGGGTTTTAGACTGGGTTTCTTTATGATGTAAAAAAGGTGATGTAAAAAGGTATTTTTATAAACATATTTAATTGGTTAGCTAATGTTTAATCCCCTCTCGACTGAAGTTCTGTCTGAAGTGAATGAACTCGCTAGCTAGTAGCTACCACAGCCAGTTCATTTCTGGGCTCTAGCTACCTATCAGGTTGCAGTATGTAGCAGCCTTTATTTTGTCCCTGTTACATCTGCTCCTGCCACGCCCTCTACTTCTTATCCTATGTCTCCCTTACCTGCCGCCACTACCCCAGTGCTCCCTCCCTCTTCAGTGAAACTGAATAACATGCACTCAGAAATGTCATTCCTCTGCTGGAGGTGTAAAACACAAAATGGGACATATTTGCATATGTTGTGTTCTTGTGAAGGATGGCCTAATTCTGGCAAAAAGTATGTTGTTTTATCTCAGCATGTCTACAGATCCTCCCTTCTCCCTGTTTTTGTTTGTTTGGAAATGTTGATACTGGAGACTGTTATCAGAAGAAAATGTGTAACCTAGCATTTAAAGTGGCTAAGAAATGCATTGCCATTAATTGGAAGGTTGTTAATCCTCCCACAATGTCCCAATGGATGGCAGAAATGTCAAGTTATGTTTCACTAGGTTTTATATATTGCAAGATTAAGGGTATACTGTGCAACTTTCATAAGGTCTGGATGCCTTATATGGAATACTGTACAACAAAAAGAGTCTGCATTGAAAACATGCCCACATCTGGGGAGATTTTTTTCTTCTAGCTTTATTTAAAAAGGTAGGCTAGTTGAGAACAAGTTCTCATTTGCAACTGCGACCTGGCCAAGATAAAGCATAGCAGTGTGAACAGACAACACAGAGTTACACATGGAGTAAACAATTAACAAGTCAATAACACAGTAGAAAAAAAAGACAGTCTATATACATTGTGTGCAAAAGGCATGAGGAGGTAGGCGAATAATTACAATTTTGCAGATTAACACTGGAGTGATAAATGATCAGATGGTCATGTACAGGTAGAGATATTGGTGTGCAAAAGAGCAGAAGAGTAAATAAATATAAATAGTATGGGGATGCGGTAGGTAAAATTGGGTGGGCTATTTACCGATAGACTATGTACAGCTGCAGCGATCGGTTAGCTGCTCAGATAGCAGATGTTGGTGAGGGAGATAAAAGTCTCTTACTTCAGCGATTTTTGCAATTTGTTCCAGTCACAGGCAGCAGAGAACTGGAACGAAAGGCGGCCAAATGAGGTGTTGGCTTTAGGGATGATCAGTGAGATACACCTGCTGGAGCACGTGCAATGGTGGGTGTTGCCATCAAGACCAGTGAACTGAGATAAGGCGGAGATTTACCTAGCATGGACTTGTAGATGACCTGGAGCCAGTGGGTCTGGCGACGAATATGTAGCGAGGGCCAGCCGACTAGAGCATCAGGTCGCAGTGGTGGGTGGTATAAGGTGCTTTCGTAACAAAACGGATGGCACTGTGATAAACTGCATCCAGTTTGCTGAGTAGATTGTTGGAAGCTATTTTGTAGATGACATCGCCGAAGTTGAGGATCGGTAGGATAGTCAGTTTTACTAGGATAAGTTTGGCGGCGTGAGTGAAGGAGGCTTTGTTGCGGAATAGAAAGCCGACTCTAGATTGGATTTTAGATTGGATATGTTTGATATGAGTCTGGAAGGAGAGTTTACAGTCTAGCCAGACACCTAGGTACTTATAGATGTCCACATATTCTAGGTCGGAACCATCCAGGGTGGTGATGCTAGTCGGGCGTGCGGGTGCTGGCAGCGAACGGTTGAAAAGAATGCATTTGGTTTTACTAGCGTTTAAGAGCAGTTGGAGGCCACGGAAGGAGTGTTGTATGGCATTGAAGCTCGTTTGGAGGTTAGATAGCACAGTGTCCAAGGACGGGCCGGAAGTATACAGAATGGTGTCGTCTGCGTAGAGGTGGATCAGGGAATCGCCCGCAGCAAGAGCAACATCATTGATATATACAGAGAAAAGAGTTGGCCCGAGAATTGAACCCTGTGGCACCCCCATAGAGACTGCCAGAGGACCGGACAGCATGCCCTCCGATTTGACACACTGAACTCTGTCTGCAAAGTAGTTGGTGAACCAGGCAAGGCAGTCATCAGAAAAACCGAGATACCTACAGTATTTAGGCAATCCCTAGCTGCTGGGCTCCTCAGTCCTCACCCTGGGGGCCTGTCGTATCGGTGGCCTTGGCCAAACACACCTGAAACCATAATGAATGTTTCACTTAGATCCTAAAGCTGAGTGAGGTGTGTTGCGTTGGGGCACTGCAGGGTGGTGACCACTAGGGTGCAGGACGGAGCGATCCAGGTATTGTGTTTTCAAGTAAAATAAGCTCTACATGTACAGTACTATTAGGTCTATGGTATGAATTACAGTGCCCTCCGTAATTATTGGGACAGTGAAGTATTGAAATCAAAGAATGACTATAACGTTAAATTGCAGACTGTCAGCTTTCTTTTGAGGGTATTTTCATTCATATCAGGTGAACCGTTTAGAAATTACAGCTCTTTTGTACATATTCCCCCCATTTTAGGGGAGCAACAGTATTAAGACAAATTCACTTATATGTGCATTAAAGAAGTAAAAAGTAAAGTATTTGGTCCGACATTCATAGCACGCAATGACTACATCAAGCTTGTGACTCTACACGTGTTGGATGCATTTACTGTTTATTTTGTTTGTGTTTCAGATTATTTTGTGCCCAATAGTAATGAATGGTAAATAATGTATTGTGTCATTTTGGAGTCACTTTTATTGTAAATAAGAATATAATGTGTCTATAAACACTTCTACATGAATGTGGATGCTACCATGATTACGGATAATCCTGAAAGAATCGTTAATAATGATGAGTGAGAAAGTTAGAGACGCACAAATATCATACCCCAAAGACATGATAACCTCTCATGATTACAACTGCAGGGGGGTTGATATTTGTGTGTTTAAAACGTTCTCACTCATCATTATTCACGATTCATTCAGGATTATCATCCACATTCTTGTAGAAGTGTTGAAAATAACCCCAAAAGGGTCATATTAAATTGTGTAGAAATGCAGGAAACCCCCAGACTCTCTGACAGGATATGTTCCCCCCACTTCTAAAACCAAAGTTGCGCCCCTGGTTGCAAGGAATGTTTGTCATTGAACGGGAATTGTCTCACTGTGAAGCAAACATTCACAAGAAGCTACTATTCAGCATTGTATTGAGCCTCACAACAACTATAAAAGTCAATCAGAGCAGTTGCAACACAAAGAAAACACTCCTGTGGCCACATGCCCACTATTATCACTGCAACCCCTCTATTGACCACTATCTCTGTCCTGTCAGAGAACTTTCATCCTCCTGCGAACTCTACCCAGCCATGCTCCTCTCCCTCGTTATCTGACTGCCACGGAGGTGTGACTATCACGGATGACTGATTGTCTTTTGGGGGTGAGTTGTCCTTCAGTCCCATAGCAGCATCTAATCTTGTCCTTGTCCCTTGCTAAACTGCACTAGCAGTCAAGTGCATGAATACTTTTATTACAAAATATTGTTTACGATAGGCTGATCCACAGCTATAATTAATTGTATTTCTGGGTAAAATCAACAATCAGAGCAATGGTTGCCAAGGGACCATAGACAGCTGCTCAGCATAGTAGGCACCCAGGAGGCCAAGCTTGATTGGTGCATCTAAACACTGGCTATCCTTTTTCTGTGTTTGAGAGTTACATTGTATTTCAAATCAATATATTGGTTTTAGATCATTAAAAGGTTGGATTGTTTCTCTTAGCTCTTGCCAGTGATGTGTTCCCAGCCACTTTACTGATGAACACTTAAAGTACAGTACTTTGTAGTGTTTTTTTGTTAGTTTATTATAATCTCTCAAGGACAGATTCTCGTGGACAGATGAAACGGTGATAATCTGTCATGGCTCATGTTGAATTAAACCGGTGCAGTGATGTTCAAGCCTGTGTGTGGATGATAAATGTTTCCCACTAAATTCCATAGCCACAAAGTCAAAATTGGCTAAATCGTAAAAATTCATGAAAACAAACATGTCCTTTTTGACCATGCTACATGATACGGTGAAATTAGTGGAAGGGACGGGTTTGGCCGAGAGTTTCCGTTTGCGAGGGAGGAGACTTCGCTTCCTTCCTTAACACAAAGGTAATCACAATTGTTAATGGCATTTCCCCCCAGAAGTAAAACAGGAAATGACAAACTTCTGCGAGAGAATATTAGGTTTATTCCAATTCTGCTCTCATGTTTATATTTTCATGAACATGTTTCTCCCCCTGTTGCCTGAGTAATAAAGTGATCCCAATATTCCCTCATCTCACAAAGCTGGGGTAACATAGACATCAGTAGCTTAATCCAATTATAATGAAGAATACACAGACTGTGTAATGGAAAATGAGTAAAAAGAATAATCTAGTGGATAACTCCTGCATTTAGCGTCCATCAGTTGACATTTCTGGGATGCATTACAATGAAAATGGAATAAAGTAATTTCTGGGTAGATAAAATATGTTAATTCATATTCCCAATTAGATGTGGAAAACATTTAAGATTTGACCTAATTCCTTATCTAATGAAGTCAATGACAAATCTGCACCCTCCGATTCGGGTACCTTACTCACAGTCAGAGACATCCACAACACTTTAAACACGTATCCAGTTTGGTGAAGTACTATGGAAGAGAAACAAAGCTTGAAGACAATTTAACACTCCTCTCTCCTCTGGTTCAATTTGCTTTGCCCAGTTCCTATTGATTTTGTTTCCTCGGGATTGAGACTGATGGGCACTAAGGTTACATTTAAATGAGATGTGGAAAGTTTTGTGTACTCATTCCCTGGGTGGCTTGTCTCTCACTTTCTTCTGGGCTCTGTGCAGTCACTGTATAATTCATTTTGCTCAGTGTGTTTGACTTTAGGAAACAATTTACTGCGGCTTAGGCTTTCCTCTCCAACAAATGAGTGACTTTTCTCATGTCATTAAATATATTGTTTCAGATACTATTTTGAGTGACTCCTGGATCATTTAAAAAAGATGCATTGCAGTAGGGAACAAATGTTTTAAGCAAATGTGAATTGAACAGGAAGCAAATAATGACAAGACTCATGCTGTTAAACTGAGGAAGAGTGGAGGAGGGATGAATAAAGCGTTATAATACACTTTAGTCTACCCTAATATTTGATACTCTGTGCCCTTAGTGATACTGTATGTATGTACCTAATTCTACAACAACAACAAAAAACTGAGATGTGTCTGTTACCTTGATTATTACTCAACTCAAAACATTCCAAAACTCACCACCATTTATCGCATATTAGAGTTCATTCAAGTACAACAAACAGATTGTTTGACAGAATAAGCCATTTTCAGACGTGGTGTTATGCTGTTGGAGTGGTGTGTCACTGAGCTGTCATCCCCCTTGCAGTGGCCTAATTCTCTGGGTGCTCCATTCCTGTAGACAGACAGGCGGTGTAGGAGGCAGACGCAGAGGGACCACCATGTCTGCCTGCCTCTTCAAACAGCCACTTCTCTCTCTCTCACACACACACACACACACACACACACACACACACACACACACACACACACACACACACACACACACACACACACACACACACACACACACACACACACACACACACACACACACACACACACACACACACACACAGAGTGTTTGTCAAGGCTGGCGATGCCTGTCACAATATCTATCTCACAATACTACAACGGGCAAAGAAATAATCCTGGCCCATCCAAACGAGCTCTCTCATGAGATGTGGCAAGGACACAATGTGCAGCTCAATACGTGGCTCAGTGATCAATATGTTTGATAAACTGCTGGGTAAAATCAAAGCCCATGCTGTCACTGTGAGCACCACTCTGAATGACCTCACAGCACTTGGCCTTGCACTTCATCCTTCCCTGGCTGGCACTTCTTCTGTGGTCATTCCACAGTCCAAACTCCAAGGGCTTCCATTACTGTGTCTTAGCGCTGATATGAGCACATCATCCCAAATGAATTACAGTAATGACTTCTTCTTTTCTCCCCTCTCTCTCTCTCTGTCCCCCCCCCCCACTTGTTCTTTCTGTCTCACACATTCTTTGTCTCTCTGGGTAAAGTGCTGGCATGGATCAATATTTTGTACTTGCATATTGGTGTGTGTGACCTTGCCCACTGTTGTGCAGTAGCAAACACCCTCCTCTGCTTACAGTTTTCTCCTGGCAGATATCTTTAGCATATCAAACTATCTCAGCATCAGTCGCATCCTTTGTTCCGGCCAAGGAAACAACATCAGAGCTGCTCACTGTTAATGCCTCTGTGTTTCATGCTACTCAGGTCAAATGGTCTCAGTGAGGAAGGAGGAGTGAGAGGCATATTAAATTTGCCTAGTGTTTGTATGGTTTTGACCTAGAGGCTTCTCCTTATTTGACTCTATTCTTCTACCCAACACTAAAATGATCGGCATGTCTGTAAATTAATGTTTAGAAAGTGCCATTTCTGTTTTCTTTAACATTGTCAAACCATCATTCCTTTTCATAATCAATACAATTGCATTGTTAACCCCGAGTACAGCAATGTACAGTCATACACTTCCAATATATACGGTATACTGTATGTTTTGTTCAGCGGAGGTAATAAAACACAATCTCACACACTGAAAATCTCAATAGCTATTATATTCTATAATCTAATTGTATTTATGGGTAACAATGGGCAACACATAGTTTAAGACCTGAACCCTTTTTTTGTCATATCAAAAGCTATCATCTTCTGGCTTGTGGGCAATTTGCTCCCTGGGAAACTGCTAATCTGAAACAATGTGTCAGAGGGCAGGTTTGTCTGCAGGCAGCCTAATCAGTTCTGCAGCCAGGTTGCATTAGCGGGATGAGGATGATGAAACCTGCACCGCAGAGGGTAATACTGCAGCATCTACGAGGCATGGAGCATGTTATCACACACAGTTCTATCAGCATATTAATACAAAGGTAACACTCCTTCCTCCATGCCCCAGTTTCCCCTATTGTGTTTTGGATCACAGCCATCAGACAATCATCGAAAGTCAGGAGAAGGGACGAATGAAAGAGAACCTGGGGTGATCACACTTGAAATTACCCATATAGACACTACCTCATATCACACACCTCCTGGCTCCTACTGAGGCATCTGTCTCTGTGGAATTGTTCATATTGTTTGACAATACAAACCACAATATGAATGTGATTAATGCTGTGGTGAGGTTTGGTCTTTGTCTAGTATACACAGTGAGCATGATTACTCAGGTTGCAATATCTGTCCAAGATTAAACCTAAATCAAATCATATCATACATACAGTACACAGGCAGCCAATTTCTATTGTAGGCTAAGTTTCTAACCTCTGTTTAAATCTTTTGGCTCCGGGTCATGTCAACCTTAGAAGGCCAGCCTAGTAGGAGGCCTCATTTAGTGTTGCCTTTTGTTTGTATCTATTCATCCCATATCAGTGTTATGTGATCCCTACTTGACACAAGCATGGGGATGTGCTGACAAATGTATTCCTGACCTATCCAATTAAAACAAATCTTAGCTCAGCTGTATGAAAACACTGCCTCAGTAATTGGGCTGACCTGCCCCCCTATCTAGTGTATGGCTTTCAGTTATAATCTATCCATGTTAAAGGCCTGTTTTTCTTTCCCTCATAAATTACAGGTTGATGTTTACTTTCACGAGTCTTGTCCTGGAACTGAGCGCTTTCTGCCAGATGGGCCAGCTGCAAAGACAAAATTGTCTATATTGTAAAAAAGTATGAAAACTAAAATGTGCTTATTGGTCCTAATTGAAGGTTAGGGTTAGGCATTAGGGTTAGCATTGTGATTAAGGTTAGGTTTAAAATCAGATTTTATGACTCTGTGGCTGTAGTGACCACTCTGCAGAGCTGCCTCCAGTGTAAGATTCATAATGAAAAACGTTAACCTGCTCATAAATGAGGTCATATCAGTGTCTTTAACTGTAAGAATTACAGCTCAAGTGAGAAGGTTACTGAAAGCGCTCAGTTCCAGGACAACACTCATGAAAGTAAACATCAACCTGCAATTTACGAGGGAAAGAAAAACAGGCCTTTAACATGGATAGATGATAACTGAAAGCCATACACTGCAACTTCGAAGAAATCCATTAGTTTATACATTCAGAGATAAATAAATAAATATTGTCATTGCATGAACTTTTATTTTATAGGAAGATCAGTAGCCTACATAAAAGATCAACCTTGCCTATAAATGAGAAATTCATCTCTCATATGGAGATGATTTCATTACACAGATCGGTAAAGCGGCAGGTAGCCTAGTGGTTAGAGCTGTTGGACTAGTAACCAAAAGGTTGCAAGATTAAATCCCTGAGCTGACAAGGTAAAAATCTGTTGTTCTGCCCCTGAACAAGGCAGTTAACCCACTGTTCCTAGGCCATCATTGAAAATAAGAAGTTGTTCTTAACTGACTTGCCTAGTTAAATAAAGGTTTTAAAAAAGTGCACAGAAAACTAATTTGAGATGTTGTTCAAAAGTATATTAACTAAACTAGGAACGGCTTCTGTGTTTTGCAGACTTTAAGGATGAGGTTCATATTAAAACTCTTAAAATGAGAAATGACTCAGACATTTACAAATCATTGTGCAAACTAGGACTCTAAACCCAATACGTATCACCAGGAAGCACATTCTGAGTTTCAATGCCATAAGCAATGTATTTTATGAAGCTGATAATTGAAGGCCTTTAAAGGCCTTTCAGAAGTATTGATGGGTTTGCAACTGCAATATACAGAGGATTAGGGCTTATTGTATTGTGTGCACATCCGAGAGAAGTTCACCACCAGGTGGTCATAAAATGGGTCTTTATCCCTGTAGAGTAAATACCATTGAAATATTGAACTCCAACTTGAAAGGTGCCATTTGCCTAAGAGGTAATCTATGATTAATTTTGAATTTCGGGTCAGTGTATTTGAGATCAAACATTTCAGTACAGCAACAAAATCTAAAATATTCCTTCACACTAATTTCAATTGATATTTAGTTGTGTTGAGAGGTTTTCATGTCTATTTATTTCAATAAAGATCCACTCACTCTTTATATTGCCTCCCAGGATAGTCTCTCCAAGTGATGAGCTCATACTGAACAGAGAAACGCTGACTCTCTTAAAGATTCTCTCTCCTCTCAGTATGTAACAAATTCATTTGCAGACTTGCTCCAAATCTGTCTGCTTCATGACGCCAAGATACCTGGGTAATTTACAGCTTGATTTATTCAGACAGAGCTTAACACAAGGTGTGGTTATATACAAGAGAAAAGTAATTTCACAACAGTTCATAGGAGGGTTTGGTGCAATTGGAGGGCTGGTACAGTAACTATAGAAATATATACAGTAAGACTTGGCAAAAGAACAAAAGCAAAATTCACTGGTATAAAAAGACAAGCCAACCTTTATTTAGAGGATTGGAACTCTTTATTCAAACACCATTCCATTGGGCAATGGCACAATCCGTTAAGGCAGGCGCCGTCAAACAGCCAAATGGTTGTTAGGCAGTAATTGAGGTGTACAGACATACTGTCTGTATATTCCTTGTGTAAATGTACACCATTCCATTGGGCAATGGAATCCATAAGGGCTGTAATCCATAAGCATAAATAAAGTGTGGCACAGGAAATTAGCCTTATCACTTATCAGGGCTCCCTTTGCCTCTCTGTGATGATCCAGCAGTCTGACAAATACAGAAAGCCGTAATATTCAGCTTCATTGCTCTGTTTGGAGCAGAGAAACTGACACTGACTGCTTCAACAACTTGCTGTATCATTCTTCTGATCATGACAGACAATCTGACATTTGCTTTGGAGGAGCTTTGAAGTTGCACTAGTGGATGTCCAATTGAAAAAAGCACTGTCAAAACAGTGAGGAAATGGGAAAGGACTAGAAAAATACTTCAGAGTTCATGGATGAGTTGCAAGGCTTCAATTCACTTCAGATATGGTTTGTGTCTGGTCTGAAATGTGCAAGGGGTGCCTAACCTCAAACAAGCTGATGGTACTGCATGCTATTGTGGTTGTCTTTTTAATAATTGTGAACCTCCGGAAAGCTACCCATCAGTGCATAGCACACAGCACACCTCGTGAATCCTCTTTTACTATCTCCATGTCCCTTTTGTACCACACACAGACCATAGTCTATGCAGATATAAGATGTTTGTCAGTCAGTTCCTGTGCATAGCTCAAGGCATTCAAGCATAATATTAAAAGGTCAGAGATTAATCTTGTATCAGCAGGAAATATGGATTAGTTGAGTTTGTATGTTCACCTCTGGTGTGACGGCTTGGGATCTGAAAATAGGTTACTTAAATTAAGCAACGTTCCTATGGCAACATGCAGTGGTTGAAAAAGTACCCAATTGTCATACCTGAGTAAAAGTAAAGATACCTTCATAGAAAGTTACTCAAGTACAAGTGAGTCACCCAGTAAAATATTACTTGAGTAAAAGTCTACAAGTACTTGGTTTTAAATATACTTAAGTATCAAAAGTAAATGCAATTGCTAAAATATACTTAAGTATCAAATGTAGGGCCTCCCGGGTGGCGCAGTGGTTGAGGGCGCTGTACTGCAGCGCCAGCTGTGCCACCAGAGACTCTGGGTTCGTGCCCAGGCTCTGTCGTAACTGGCCGCGAACGGGAGGTCCATGGGGCGACGCACAATTGGCATAGCGTCGTCCAGGTTAGGGAGGGTTTGGCCGGTAGGGATGTCCTTGTCTCATCGCACACCAGCGACTCCTGTGGCGGGCCGGGCGCAGTGCGTGCTAACCAAGGTTGCCAGGTGCACGGTGTTTCCTCCGACACATTGGTGCGGCTGGCTTCCGGGTTGGATGCGCGCTGTGTTAAGAAGCAGTGCGGCTTGGTTGGGTTGTGTATCGGAGGATGCATGACTTTCAACCTTCGTCTCTCCCGAGCCCATACTGGAGTTGTAACGATGAGACAAGAGAGTAGCTACTAACAATTGGATACCACGAAATTTGGGGAGAAAAGGGGGTCAAATGTTGTTGTTTTTTAAACAAAACAAAAAAAGTATCAAATGTAGAAGTACAAGTATAAATCATTTCCTTATATTAAGCAAAGCCGACGTAACCATTTTCTTGTTTTAAAACTGTACAAGGACTCCAACACTCACACATTATTTACCAAAGATGCATTTGTGTTTAGTGAGTCCACTAGACCATAGGCAGTAGAGAATACCATGTGTTCTCTTGATAAGTGCGTGAATTAGACCATTTTCCTGTCCAGGTAAGTACTTTGGGTTGTCAGGGAAAATGTATGGAGTAAAAAGTACAATATTTTCTTTAGGAATGTAGTGAAGTAAAAGTAGTCAAAAATATAAATAGCAAAGTGAAGTTCAGATACCCCAAAAAACTACTTAAGTAAAAATACTTTAAAGTACTACTTAAGTACCTTACACCACTGGCAACATGAAACATCCTCAAAGAGATGTTATGGGTAAAATGCACTTTAGATTTGGAAAATAACTAACAGGGACATTTCACTATGTGTTGGATGTAGGGTCACACTAAACCAGAGTAAAGCTATTTGACTATAAATCTGTCTCTTTTACAGCTCAGTAAGCTTATGATATATATGCGAAATAGAGATGACAAATGACTTTACTTTGAGCAGGATTTAATTGAATTTTCAATTGAAAGTTGGCTCCCCATTACCAGCCCCAGTTCTCGTATCCCCTGGGCCCTCCTGTGGTGATTCTTCTACTTCACTTAGCTACCTGTACCTTACCTGCAGGATCCACAACTGATAAACTCTCTCCTCCTGTGAGTCCTGTGGGACATTTATTAATTCTCAATTCAGACAAGGCACCGACTCCCTCCATATGCTACCCAAACCTTTTCGGATTCCCCCATAGTGGGCTTGTTTTGTGCCAAGAATATATCTCTCTCAGTCTGTTTTATTGCGGCTGTGTCAGGGGCAGCAGTAACTGCGAGTGTGCATGGTTATCGAGGTGCACTCTCTCATTGCCTTTCTCCCAAGAGGCAGAAACCTGAATTATAAATGTGGGTAAGGGTAATGGGAACCGTCTCACGCACACAGACCAAGGACACCACTGCTTTATTGGGTTAGGAATTCTAGATTTCTCAGAAAGCTCTGGTTTTCAGATGAACTAAAAAACAAGGAGCGATGCCAATCATAGAATCATCAGACCCGCATTTTGAGATATTGGAAGAATTTTTCAGTGTTCAAAGCAAGATGGTTATTACTCAGTGACGTGTCCAGGAATGCAATCAGTATCTTTATGTAAAGTTTGTACGATATCTGTACAATAACAATACCATTTCTCATATGATGCACATGTTTTTTAGTCATCTTAGAAACACTGTTACTGGGATTGATTGAACAGGTTATTGTCATGTAATAGATCACACTTCCATTTATTTGGCTTTAATTCATGAAATGATATGTAAATCCTAATGCTTCTACTGTGAGTATGAAGAGGCCATTTCAAAGCAGGTGCTATCTCATCATTATGCTCATCTGAAAGGTTTTACTCATTCATGATTAACATTATGCAAAAAAGCCACCTACTGTATGCGTTAACAAGAAGAGCTCCAGTGTCATAAATAACTCAATGTCACGCTGAGATTCAAAGATTTGAATATCTCACTTGGTGAAATCATCTGTTTGAAGAGTTCACTGTATGTGGTTCCACATTATTTTATGAATTTAGAGCAATACAATGACTGTGACAAAATTTGAGAAGCTGATTATGGTATTCCAGATATGAGAGCGTTTGTGCATATCAACTCCCAACCTTTGGGAAATCAATTCCATTTTGAATTTGAGAATGCACAAAAATATTTTCCGGATTTAAATCTGTTAGCGAAGGAAGTGGGTTTGCATGTACACTACCGTTCGAATGGTTGGGGCCACATAGAAATGTCCTTGTTGCACATTTTTTGTCCATTAAAATATCAAATTGATCAGAAATACAGTGTAGACATTGTTAATGTTGTTAATGACTATTGTAGCTGGAAACGTCAGATTTTTAATGGAATATCTACATAGGTGTACAGAGGCCCTTTATCAGCAACCATCACTGCTGTGTTCCAATCGACGTTGTGTTCGAGAATCCAAGTTTATCATTTTAAAAGGCTAATTGATCATTAGAAAACCCGTTTGCAATTATGTTAGCACAGCTGAAAACTGTTGGTCTGATTAAATAAACAATAAAATTGGTCTTTAGACTAGTTGAGTATCTAGAGCATCAGCATTTGTGGGTTTGATTACAGGCTCAAAATAGCCAGAAACAAATAACTTTATTCTGAAACTCGTCAGTCTATTCTTCTTCTGAGAAATGAAGGCTATTCCATGCGAGAAATTGCCAAGAAACTGAAGATCTCGGACAACGCTGTGTACTACTCCCTTCACAGCGCAAACTGTCTCTAACCAGAATAGAAAGAGGAGTGGGAGGCCCCCGTGCGCAACTGAGCAAGAGGACAAGTACATTGAGTGTCTAGTTTGAGAAACAGATGTCTCACAAGTCCTCAACTGGCAGCTTCATTAAGTAGTACCCGCAAAACACCAGTCTCAACGTCAACAGTTAAGAGGCAACTCCGGGAAGCTAGCTTTCTAGGTAGAGTTCCTCTGTCCAGTGTCTGTGTTCTTTTGCCCATCTTAATCTTTTATTTTTATTGGCCAGTCTGAGATATGTTTTTTTTTCTTTGCAACTCTGCCTAGGCCAGCATCCCGGAGGTTGCCTCTTCACTGTTGACGTTGAGACTGGTGTTTTGCGGGTACTACTTAATGAAGCTGCCAGTTGAGGACTTGTGAGACGTCTGTTTCTCAAACTAGACACTCAATGTACTTGTCCTCTTGCTCAGTTGCGCATCAGGGCCTCCCACTCCTCTTTCTATTCTGGTTAGAGCCAGTGTTGTATGAGATCTTCAGTTTCTTGGCAATTTAACTTCATGGAATAGCCTTCATTTCTCAGAACAAGAATAGATTGACGAGTTTCAGAAGAAAGTTCTTTGTTTCTGGCCATTATGAGCCTGGAATCGAACCCACAAATGATGATGCTCCAGATACTTAACCAGTCTAAAGAAGGACATTGTCATTGTTTCTTTAATCAGCACAACCATTTTCAGCTGTGCTAACAGAATTGCAAAAGGCTTTTCTAATGATCAATTAGCCTTTTAAAATTATAAACTTGGATTAGCTAACACAACGTGCTATTGGAACACAGGAGTGATGGTTGCTGATAATGGGCCTCTGTACACCTATGTAGATATTCCATAAAAAAAATGTTGTTTACTACAATAGTCATTTACAACATTAACAATGTCTGCACTGTATTTTTGATCAATTTGATGTTATTTTTATGGACAAAAAAATGAGCTTTTCTTAAATAGAAATAAGGACATTTCTAAGTGACCCCAAACTTTTGAACAGTAGTGTATATTTAATGGCCTGACTCCCCTGGCCCAGCATGAATGTGGATGCTAACGAGGACTGGCATGTTGAAAACCGAATGCGCCACTCCTCTCCTCCCCTGGTACACACAACAGTCAGAAGAGAAAGGCTTCGACAGAAACAAGCCCTGATTCTAGACTGCTGTCTGCTTCTGTGAGAAACTGATTAGATGCCATTTCTCAAATGTTCTCCCTGTGCGCATGTGTGTGCTTGCAAAATGTTTTTGTTACATTACTGCACAAAACCATACAAAATAAGGACACATGTAGGATATTAATTTGAAAATAATCCTGCAGCAACAGAAAATGTGAATTGTTTAGTGGATTATTTTTCGTTAGGGCAAATCAAGTCTGACATTCTAGAGAGGCAATTACACACTTCAGAAGCCTTTTTAAACCTTGAATACACTACAAGTTCCTGCCGTGCAGGAAAATTCTCAGCAACAAAAGAGTGATCAAATTAAGATCCTACATCTGTATGTGATCATTAATATAATTTGTGTAATCGGCTACCATTAAATAGTGAACATAAACGATTAACTTCTGTATGTTGAGAGAGCTATAACCTTAAAGGCATGAGTTTTAGGGGAAAAACACACATTCATTTTGATAACATGACATTTGCCTTGTGTCACATGGGACCATAAGCACATACGGAACAGCTGGTGTCAGTTTACATGGAAAGGGCACACTCAATATTGTACCATTGGAGAAATAAAACACTACCACACATTCATGTAGTATCAGTTCTTTTACTGGCATATATTATAAATATTTTGAATATTTACACTTAGAAAATAGTATATTATTTTCATATTATATTCCAACATGTTGGCATTTCCCCAAAACTGTACAGCTTAATCGCATAATAAACTTATCCTACAAACCTGAGACACTAGAAGAAAAGAAAACAGCAGAAAACTTTTTGAAATTCTTGCTACACAGTAGCAGTTATGTACCAAGTACAACAATGAACATATAGGACCCAGTACAACCTTCAAGTCAACAGAAAACCAACTACACTCTTCACAAAATATGTTTCATAACGTTGTAGTATCTCATAATGAACAATATCAACCATCTATCGCTGATCCATAGGCGAAAGAAAATGTTTAACATTTATCATGTGATGTCAACTGGTGAACAAAAGACATCATGGTCCTCCAATGACTGTCATTAACCATACACCATTCTCCTTTATCCACAACAGAAAATACAGAGGAGTAACAGAGTAAACACTCCATCCAGTCCAGTGTGCTCCAGTATATTTGACCAGTGTTCTCTCAGTGGGGCTCATCATAGGGCACTGCCAGGCAGTGTGTTGGTGATGGACCATTTCTGTCCAGTGCATTTTTGAAGGACCAGCTGGTACCCAAACTCGTTGTCATTGCTGGCCACCAGCTCAAGGCATCGCTTCGATTTCCTGTTCTGAATGGAACCTCCCTGAAAGGAAAAACGGGTAGATCAAATTACAGTGGGATGCGACAGCATCATTGGTGTGCATTTCGTTGATTGCTGTGTCACCTTAACCCCACAGTGCTATGAATTAATGGATGGGGTTGATGTGTATAGCTTAACAAGCACCCGCAGCTCTGTTTTGTACTGATTTCCCTTCGGCACCAGCACTGGGGCCTTCCCAGATAGCATCAGCATGCTCACAAGGCAAGAACACTATCTACCATTATACTCAGTAGCACTCTCAGTAGGAATACCAAGATTATGTGATAACAGAAGAAGATAACATTAGATGGGAAGAAAACATTTTTCACACGTCACCTGAGAAAACAACCCTCACACTTACAGGAAGAAACTCAATCTTTGTCACCTAAGGAATCGTGTGCTTCGAAGTGTCTCTCCATCTCATCTCTCATTCCCATTTGTTAGAGTGGAGAGTCTCTCACATGTACGTGGATGCCTTAAAGCTTTGTGTTGGACTCTACTGTTGGGACCAGTGTGATGGGAGTCACTGCACAGATCAGATAAACTCACTATCTCTAACTTCAGGGCCTGGGATCAGAGAATCTCCCCTGTCACCTCTCAGTCAGGAGAACGAAGACTCAAGCTGGAAAGGCAACCGTTTTTAAAATGGCCTTTAATTTTGGTTCAAGACTAGATGCTCTATGGGAAATGGGAATGAGAGATGAGATGGAGAGACACTTCGAAGCACACGATTCCTTAGGTGACAAAGATCGAGTTTCGCCCTGTAAGTGTGAGGGTTGTTTTCTCAGGTGACGTGTGAAAAATGTTTTCTTCTCATCTTTAAAAGAAAGAGGCCAAGGGCATGTTAAGGTTCAGAAATTCAGACCAAAACACATCATTAAGATTTGCACTAACCAATTGATAATTAACATAGCTTTTTATGAGGGATTCATCCTTATATGTGGAGTCAACCACCACCAATCTCGTTGTCAACTTGTCATCAATGTTTTGTTGCACATTCAGCATACGGATGATTTGGTCAGGTTAATTTGAAAGTGAATTAATCAAAATGACAAGGAGTCTAGTCGATGTCACTCTGATTCAGGATATGATACGTTTTCATTAGAATAGAATAGAATACTGTCTGTTTAGTTAAGAGTGCTTGTCAGGTCTTGCATGCCTAAAAGCTATGGAATGAAACAATTATCTGCTTGAGTGCATTCTGTAAAATACATGGGGGACGGATACAGTTTACATATTCACTAATAGTTTTTCATCAGTAATCAACATCTCCACGTGTAGTAATGGCTGTCAGATGTAGCATGAAATATAACATGGTGGATTCCATATGTTCAACCAAATGAAAGAACCATTAGCCATTAGATACACCTCATTGGCCACATGGTGCATATAGCCTTGAATGAGTCCAAGGAAAACAACATTACCTGCAAATAAGATATGACAAAGAAAACAAATTGAGCGACACAATGCAGTAGAACCAAAAAGTCCCAAATGAAAAAAGTTGTACATGTACTTTATGTTATCATTGCTGATGAATTTATTTCAGCTCATCAATTGTTAAGACTATGTATGAAATTGAAATGGTTTCAAAATATAAAACAATAATACATTTGTTTTTCATTCTGTCATTATCATACTTTGCCAGAGGCGCATCCTGAAATATTTACAAGGCATCTACCAAGCAGCTAAAACACGTATTTATTTACAGAAAATATTCATAATTTCATCCTGATTCTATTCATATTTGCAACATTACCATCTTGCAGCAGGAAGCCTGCCAAGTAACCTCAAGGCTTCGGCATAATGTTCTTAACCTGATGTTTCGGCTATACATGGCTAAATAGCAAACATTTTCTGAGGCAGTTGAATTCCAGTGGGTCACTGAACACTTCAGAACAATTTCACACAAAAAATATCAGCATTACTCAGCCTTTCTCAGAATACCAGTCCTGTTTGCTCCCTGTGCTTGATCCTGTGGGCTGCTGCCAAATCAACATATTGATTTGCTATAGAGAGTGAGCCAGTGAGCCAGAATGATAATGGTTCTGGGTTCACAAGCAGCGGTGAAAGGTTAACCAACTCTCCTGTGTTCTTTCATCTAATTGATTATTTTTGAGTGAACAGTTTGGGAGTCTGTGCATGTGTTTACGTGTTGTGTTACATAAGGAGATATTATGGGCTGTAGTATGGAGACACAGAGGGTTTAGGTGTAAAGAGCCCTGCTTGGGAGACAATCTTAACACGTCGATTAAACACATCTAATTAGCTTTCTGTTCATCCTCAGTGCTTTTACTGACTCGATGACGTCACCTTCCCAAGTGCTTCTGGGAAGTGTTTACAGTGTGTAGGCCGACATGAGAGGGAGAAGATACACCATGTAGTAGAAAAGCACAATGGATAGTAGAAAACAGAAGCACTTGGGAAGGTGATGTCATCGAGTCAGTGAAAGCACTGAGGATGAACAGAAAGCTAATTAGATGTGTTTAATCGGAGTGTTAAGATTGTCTCCCAAGCAGGGCTCTTTACACCTAAACCCTTTGTCTCCATAATACAGCCCACGCTACAGCCACCTTAACTGCTGACAAAATCTTTACAAATACAAAACACCCACTTCTTTTCTTCTGCTTCCCAAGATACATAACAATTATTTAACTTGAGGAGAGCATGTTGAATTTCCACTATAAGGCTCTAAAGAGAAGAAAAGTCACAAAATTGTCAGGCACATTCAACCAGAGAGATTCATTGATTGCTGCTCTTCTCCTCCTTTCCAACTCGTATAATTTAAGTGTGGTAACGCTTAAGCTAGAATGGGAATAGGAACATTCCTCCTCGCTACAGTACTGTTACAACCCTATGCTTGAGTTGTATCAATGCATTTCCTTTTGAGGTAAAAAACACATTTCACACTATGTCTAGCAGAAATGTGCTCAATAATCCATGGTGTCTGACTCTATTCCTTCTTAAATTATACAATGCTAAACCAAGAAACCACCTACAGAAGAGCCATGTAGATATGTGAAACGTGAGATCAAGCATTTCAATCCTTTTACACTCCTATACTTCACCCCTTTTCGTAGTATCCAATTGGTAGTTACAGTCTTGTCTCATCGCTGCAACTCCCGTACGGACTCGGGAGACGCGAAGGTCGAGAGCCGTGCATCCTCCAAATCACAACCCAACCAAGCCACACTGCTTCTTGACACAACGCCCGCTTAACCCGGAAGCCAGCCGCACCAATGTGTCGGAGGAAACACCGTACACCTGGCCACCGTGTCAGCGTGCACTGCGCCCAGCCCGCCACAGGAGTCGCTAGTGCACAATGGGACAAGGACATCCCTGCCGACCAAATCCCCCCCAACCTGAACGACGCTGGTGCAATTGTTAGCCGCCCCATGAGTCTCCTGGTCGCGGCCGGCTGCAATAGAGCCTGGACTCGAACCCAGAATCTAATGCAGCTAGCACTGCGATGCAGTGCCTAAGAACGCTGCTCCACTCGGGAGGCGCGAACTAAGAATCTTAAACAGTTCCATCAACAATGATCTCCCCAACATAATCAAAGAACAATTGCATTAAGATGTTCAACTGTGCTTGGCAGCATTTCAATGAAAACATGATTTCCTTCTCAGTAAGTTCACAAGGCATCACACTAATGTCAAAGCTATAGAAGCAAATAGGTTGAATCCATAATTGACAATACCTTGACTTTTAGGTGGTTAGTGATAGAGATTCAACCAATCCCAGCATATGACATACAGTACATACTACTGTATAATATGTTTTCAATGTCTCACTCCTTGTTATCATTTTTTGGGGGGGATTCGGTACAGAACCTACAAGTTTCTAACTTGTGTGGGCATCCACTCAAATAAGTGATCCACCAATGGAGAGAAACATAAATCTTTATCTGAAAACACAATTCCTAGAAGTTGAATTCAAGGTTAGCACCCCACTATTTTGAGTGGATATTTTGAGCGCATACATTATGATGACACTGAACATGATCAGAACGGTTTTAATTGCACCTTCAAAACTGGGTGAAGCACTCTTCAGACCATGTTGATGTAGCCTTCATTACAGGCCACTGTGCTCAGTGAGCCGGTCCAATAACGGAGACCGAGAGAGTCATTATGATGCATTTACTGTTGTGGAGAGGTCTGTGGACCGTAAAACTCTTATATCTGTGACACTCCTTAATGGAGACCAATCCAACCCCACTGAGCACGGAGCCATAGATTTACGCGAATATTACCCCTTAAAATGTACCCAAGATACCTACCTCCACTGGTGCCACATTTACTAATGATCCAACTCCCTTACAACAAAGTATTAATTTAGATCATTGACTTGCCATTTTCTATCGCTTGCTGGTCTATTTTCAGTGAGCAGTCTGAGTGTGTTGGTCAGGTCTGTATGGTTTCTTACCTGAGTAAATAGCCAGTGGAGCTTCATGCGCTTGGCTGTGGCGTAGCTACACTCAATGAGGCGTGGTCGGCTGTTCACATCCACCAGGCACTTGTTGTCATCGTCATCGATGGTGGGACTGAGCAACCCTACATGTAACTGCTGAGTGCTGGTGTAGTACACATTCTGGAATGACAGAAGAGACAGCACATACATAAGCTACTGAGAGCTGGAGGCATTCAAGCATTTCACAAAATGTTGATTTGTTTTAGGCTTTTCACTAGGACTTACTTCACCCATATGGCATGTCTATTCATGCAGCTACCCTCACTGAACTGAAGCACAGGGCAGGAAATGGCATAGTGTGGGAAATGGCTTATTGTTTATTGAGAGGAGCGCTCTCCATAAACAATACAAATCGATCAGCTAGCCCAAACACTTCTAATTACACTCTCTGATGCAGTCCTTCCAGCCCGTATTTTCCAAGGGCACTTGAGTGCCCATATTTAGCTAACAGGCCGTAAAACACCACTGGAAGGAGAAAGCATCTGTTTGAACTGAGCGGAGCATCAGAGGTAGTTGTGTGTGCTACAGATGGCAGCTGCATCTGTGCTCGGACTCCATCGGCGTGCATATGAGGGATGAGGGGGCTTGTCTGCACATGTGGGGTAGCTAGACATGTTGGGTAGCAAGAACCCTGGGAGAGGCGGGGGAATGTAACAGCTGGAGGGGAGGGAGGACATCACAGCTGGATAGGGGTGGGGATAAAGGTGGTAGGGAGCACAGGGTTACATTAGGTGTTTAGTGCTACCTTGTCGTTCGCAAACAGTTGTCAGAAACACACTGTGTATGTCACCTTAAACTACCCCATCAATCAAACAGGTCGAATAAATCTCTTTAGAATGACAAGGCTGCCAATGTTTTTGTATTTATTTTCGGTCATACCAATTACCCCACCGATGACATTCTTTAAAAAAGTATACTCGGTCATAACGGACTTTATATGGGCAAATAAAATTCATAGAATACAAAGTGTTACATCTTCCTAAATCCGAGGGTGATTTTAACCTTCCAGACTTGGCATTGTATCAACTCGCTACCCAAGACATTTCCTTGCGACAGTTAGATGTATTAAAGAGGAACAATGGGATACATATTGAAGACGTTTATACTCAACTCCATAATCTTTTTACGTGTCTATTTTCAAAAGGATAAAGCGATGAACATTAACAACTTCATAGTTAAAAACACTATAACAATATGGGAGGAAATGAAACGGATTTTACAAGATCCAAACCAAACAGACCGAGTGCTCACATCCCTATCATCCAATACATTCGCTTACGCAGGATCTGTAGTACACAGAGTGACTATGACAAACAAGCCGACTGTCTGGACGAGCTTTTCAGACAGCAGGGTTACCCAGAGGAATGGCTGCATGACGCAAGGGATTATAAAAAAAACTATGACCAAGAATGACATCCTCACACCCAAATCACCCCTCCCCTCTGACCAACGAGTTCAGTGTCCCTTCAATACTCCCCACTTGGCAAACAGTTTGACCATATCATTAAAAAAACACTGGCACATCTTGAGGCCTGATTCACAAATGGAAAAGACATTTCAAGAACCCCCGCGGGTAGTCTTTTGACGCGCCCCCAACATCAGTCAAATGGTGGTGACGTCTGATCTTCCACCGGTGCCACGTGACACATTCCTAGACAATGTGCCGGACGGGCGGTAATTACAGATGTGGCTGATGTACCCAGTGTAACTTCACGAACAATGCACACAATGTTCAATCACCCTATCATGGGCAACAATTTGAGACAAGGATAGCATAACACAGGAGTAATATCAGGACTCTTGAGCAGAGAATCCCTGTGGCTAAGGATTTCATGGATTGCTCTCTGAGATACATTGGTATGGAACATGTTAAGACTCTTAGGAGGGGGGAGATACTGATCATCTACTACTAAGAACAGAATTGTATTGGATTCACTATTTGTCGGCCATGTCTCCTAAAGGTCTAAACCAAGAGTTTGATATCAGACCATTCCATGAATATGTCACGTTGATTTGTCCTGCCATATTGGTCTCAACTTGGTCATTTTGTAAATATATTAGATTTCTTGTAACTACTAATACCAAATGATTAGAGGAACACAAGTTGTTTTTGAAATAGGTCACTATGGCCACTGCGCGTTCCGCATGTAATGGTCATTTGGCGGGTATTCCAACAGTTTCCAACGTAATCTAACTCCTGTTGCCTAGGTTTGAACTTGGACCTATTTGTATGTATATAATACTTTATGACCATATGTACAGTACTTCTGTGATTAATTATGATTGAATATGCGCAAAAGGGAATTTAATTGTTTCCAGATGTAGCCATGTGTTGTGTGTGTCTGTAAGTTGATGATCATATGTATAAGTTTGTTTAAAAAAAGACGTTTTTAAAAAGGGAAAATTAAATATTATAATAAAAAAATTGTAAACTATCCTCACTATCAGTGGGAGGTAAAGCAGGAAGAAAACAACATCAGTAGTGGTATGAAATGTAAACGGATTCTAAAAGGAGTAACAGCACTGTAACCCGACAACTATTCAACAGAGACATCTGAACAGATTTCTAACATTAATGAGTTCTTAAATTAGCCTGCTCTCGGGATATGAGATTGGGTGTTACAGTATGTTTTCTCTGGAGTTATCTGTTAAGAAAAGTGTGCAAGGCATCTTGGGAAAGATCAGCTCCGACTGGCTTTCTTTCTTGTAAGAGATCACAGGAGATTCCTCCAGAGCTTTAATTTGTAAACCAGCGTAAACATCAATACAGGTGCAATGAGTGTGAATGGTTTACCATGGAGATGTTTGAATAGGCAAGGATGACAGTGGATGCAACTTTTTGCTTCACTTTCAAGGATTGAACCACTTTTTACTACACATCTGGCTAAAAGATTACTGTAGCTCTGTTGGCATAACTTTTATAAATAACGTTGACACCTTTTGGAAACAGAAGATACTCTACAGGAATGATGGAGTCCATCTAAATCATGTTGGTACTTGGACCCTGTCCTCCCATTTCAAGGCTGTGTTGAGACAATGACATACAGGTGACCCATGCCTTGCTCAGATAATCTCTACCATTGTGATGCGGAGTTGTCGTTGTGCTGCTGCAAATGTACAGTTTCCCAGGAGAGTTATCAGTCATAATGTAAGTAACCTAATTTATGTTCCTCTAACTCCCTTGAATGCCTCTGTCAATCCGACAGCTATTGTCAGCAGTAATCATGCGCCTAAACGAACCTGAGTTATGCTGTAAGCACTGATACGGTTTGCCCTGGTAGGAAACCCACTGGGAGTAGTTCACCTTGCACTATCAGCTCAAATATAAACATCACTGTCATGTGTACCTCTGGTAAGCCTCCCAGTAAAGCAATAAAAACAATAACGCAACACAGAAAGGTGCTGAAAATAGCCCACATTACCATACTGTATGTAGCCAAAGAAACAAGGTTGATGAAATCAATACCTTGCTAGTAACAGAACATTCATATACTGGATCTCTGAATCGCACTTAGATAATTATTTGATGATACAGTGGTAGCAATACATAGCTATAAAATCTACAGACAAGACAGGAATACCAATGGGGGAGGTGTTGCTGTTTATATTTAGAATCATATTCCTTTAAAACCTAGAAAGAATCTCATGTCAAATGCTGTTGAAGTAATATGGCTACAGGTTCACTTGCCTCACCTAATGCCTATTCTTGTGGGAAGTTTCTATAGACCACTAACTGCTAATTGTCAGTATCTGTATAATATGTGTGAAATGCTTGATGATGTGTGTGATATCAACAGAAAGATATATTTTCTGAGTAATCTAAATATTTGACATCAAGCTGTCAACTGAAAATAAAAGCTTCAAACTAACCAGTGCCTGCAACCTGGTTCAGGTTGTCAGTCAACCTACCAGGGTATTTATAGAAATCTGCTCTAAATGGAATGTAGTGATCATACAGTAGTAGGCATATCTAAGAAAACCAAAGTGTGAGCCTAATATAGCGTTTAAGAGATTATATAAGAGGTTTTGTACTGATTCCTATGTTGAAGATGTAAATAATATTTACTGGTCTGTGGTTTTTAATGAGGAGCAACCGGACACTGAACTTTAATAATTTATGAAATTGCTTATTCCATTTACTAATAAGCCTGCACCCATTAAGAAATGATTGTAAAAACAGCTAAATTCACATAAATTGATGATGAATTAAACAATTGTATGGTTGACAGGGGCGAGACATAAGGAATGACAAATAAGTCTGGATGGCTGCACAGCCAATTGGCAAACATTCTGTAAATTGAGAAATCATGAGACTAAAATGAACAAAAAGAAGAAGAAACTGTACCATGAAACAAAAATATAAAGGATGATAGTAAAAAAAGCTTTGGAGCTCCTTAAATAACATTTTGGGCAAAAAGGCAACGATTCATTGAATCAGATGGCTCAATCACCACAAAAACCCACTGATATTGCCAACTACTTCAATGATTTTTTTTAATTGGCAAGATTAGCAAAATTAGGCATGACATGCCAAAAACAAACTCTGAACCTACACATCCATGCATAACTTACCAAATTATGAAATACTTTTAGAGAATGACGTTGGAGGGGATGGCTGCAGTTTTACCGGCTCTTAACAACTGTGCTATTTTGTGTTTTTTCACATTGTTTGAAACTTATTTTGTACATAATGTTGCTACCATTGTTACTGTCTCTTATTACAGAAAAGAGTTTCAGGATATCAGAACAGCGATTACTCACCTCAAAGTGGACAAAGGTGTTTTATTTAATGAGTCCGTGGATACACCAAGGATACACTGTTTCTCCGAGACCAGGCCCAAATCCCAGTCATTTGCATGAAGAAAAGAAGGAGGTACAAGGGGCAGAGATCAGGGTGCCTTGTGAAAATTTGTTGGCGAGTGGATAATCCACCTCTACCAACCGTTCTATTGGCCAATGTGCAATCACTGGAGAATAAACTGGATGAGCTCTATTCTGAGACTATCCTACCAACGGGACATTAAAAATGGTAATATCCTCTGCTTCACCGAGTCGTGGCTGAACGACAACACGGATAATATACAGTTGGCTGTGTTTTCTGTAATTGGCAGGACAGAACAGCTACGTCCGGTAAGATGAATGGGGTGGTGTGTGTCTATTTGTCAATAACAGCTGGTGCACAATGTTTAATATTAAGGAAGTCTCAAGGTATTGCTCGTCTGAGGTAGGGTACCTCATGATAAGCTGTAGACCATACTATCTACCAAGAGAGCTTGCATCTATATTTTTCGTAGCCGTCTATTTACCACCACAAACCGATGCTGGCACTAAGACCGCACTCAAAGAGCTGTATAAGGCCAAAGGCAAACAAGAAAATGCTCATCCAGAAGCGGCTCTTCTAGTGTCCGGGGACTTTAATGCAGGCAAACTTAAATCCATGCTAGTTTTCTACCAGCATGCCACATGTGGAACTAGAGGGGGGAAAGAAAAACTATAGACCTGCTTTACTCCACAGACTCATACAAAACTCTCTCGCCCTCGATTTGACAAATCTGATCATAATTATATCCTTCTGATTCCTGCTTACAAGCAAAAACTAAAGCATGGAGTACCAGTGACTCGGTCAATACGGAAGTGGTCAGATGACGCGGATGCTACACTACAGGACTGCTTTGCTAGCACAGACTGGAATATGTCCCGGTATTCATCCAATGACGTTGAGGAGTATACCACCTGTCACCAGCTTCATCATTAAGTGAATCGACAACATCATCCCCACAGTGACCGTACGTACATATCCCAACCAGAAGCCATGGATTACAGGCAATATCCGCACCGAGCTAAAGGCTAGAGCTGCCGCTTCCAAGGAGTGCCACGCTAATCTGGACACTTACAAGAAATTACGCTATGCCCTCAGACGAAACATCATAACAGGCAAAACGTCAATACAGGACTAAGATTGAATCCTACTAAAACCGTCTCTGATGCTCGTCGGATGTGGCAGGGCTTGCAAACTATTACGGACTACAAAGGGAAACCCAGTCACGAGCTGCCCAGTGACTCGAGCCAACCAGACGGGCTAAATGCCTTTTATGCTCGCTACAAGGCAAGTAACACTAAAGCATGCATGAGAGCACCAGCTGTACACACCTCCAAGCTGTGTAAGGGCTATTTGACCAAGAAGGGGAGTGATGGAGTGCTGTATCAGATGACCTGGCCTCCACAATCACCCGACCGCAACCCAATAAAGATGGGTTTGGGTTGAGTTGGACTGCAGAATGAAGGAAAAGCAACCAACAAGTCCTCAGCATGTGGAAACTCCTTCAAGACAGTTGGAAAAGCATTCCAGGTGAAGCTGGTTGAGAGAATGCCAAGAGTGTTCAAAGCTGTCATCAAGGCAAAGCTGGCTACTTTGAAGAATCTAAAATCTAAAATCTATTTTGATTTGTTGAACACTTTTCTTGTAACTACATGATTCCATATGTGTTATTTCATAATTTTGATGTCTTCACTATTATCCTACAATGTAGAAAATAGCACAAATAAAGAAAAACCCTTGAATGAGTAGGTGTCCAAAATGTTGACTGGTACTGTATGTGTTATGGCTTTACATCATCTTTAATTAAAGCCTCTCTCACATAGTCCAGGTAGAGTCGCAAATACCCCAGGGCAGCTGTCTAGGCCACTTACCTTTTTCTATTTTCACTAATGACCTGCCACTAGCACTGAGTAAAGCCTGTGTGTCTGTTTATGCTGATGACTGAACATTATACATGTCAGATACCACAGCAAGTTAAATCATTGCAACACTTAACAAAGAGCTGCAGCTTAACAAAAACTAAAATCATTGTATTTGGGACAAATCATTAACTAAACCCTAAACCTCAACTATATATTGTAATGAATAATGTGGAAATTGAGCAAGTAGAGGAGTCATGGTCAACTGTCATGGTCAAAACATATTGATGCAATGGTAGCTAAGATGGGGAGAGGTCTGTGCTGCTCTGATTTCTTGACATTGCTATCAACAAAACAAGTCCTACAGGCCCTAGTTTTATCGCACCTGGACTACTGCCCAGTCATATAGTCAAGTTCCACAAAGAGGGAAATAGGCAAATTACAGTTGGCCCGGAACAGAGCAGCACGGCTGGCCCTTTCGTGTTCACAGAGAGCTAACATCAATGACATGCATGTCAATCTCTCCTGGCTCAATGTAGTGGAGAGATTGACTGCATCACTACTTGTCTTTGTGAGAGGTATTGACATGTTGAAAGCACAGAGCTGTCTGTTTAAACGACTAGCATATAGCTCAGACATCCATAGATACCCCACAAGAGATGCAACCAAGGGTCTCTTCACAGTCCCCAAGTCCAGAACAGACTCTGGAAAACGCACAGTACTACATAGAGCCATAACTACATGGAACTCTATTCCACATCAAGTAACTCAAGCGAGTAGTAAAATCAAATTTTAAAAAACGGATAAAACTAACATATGCACTCTACACACGTATAATGTAAGGTTGTAATTATGCTGTAGTGTGGTATTATACATTTGTATTGTAGATATGTAGTGGTAGAGTAGGGTGTAATAATGTGCTGTATGATATACTGTTTTTTGTGTGATGTAATTGCCTTAATCTTGTTTGGATCCCATTGGCTCACAGCAAAAACGTTACCTTATTCAAACAAATGTTTTGTTGTTGTCTGTTTTAGTCAAGTACAAAACTACATTTAAGAAAAGTACATGTCTAAAGATGACTTTTCAATATTGCCTCTAGTGTTCTCACTACTTAGAAAAACACATAAGGCTTCCCTCCATCCCCTTTTTATGACGGTGCAGCCACTAGTGCTAGCTAGCTAGTTACCAATGACCGAAACATTAACCTAGCCAAGACCAACAACACAAAGAAATAGACTATACAGCTACAAGTAGTGAGTGGAGTTACAAACAGACTGTACTTAACAAGTTAAATATTTTTTTACACACATAGCTACGTGTAGCCTAATTGGACAACGCGTCCCTACATTTCTCACTCTGAATAGTGAGAAATGGGGCTCTGCTCACAGGCTCTATTTCCCTAAGTTTGGCATTGCGAACCGTAGGTTGTGATTTTTGACCTGGCTACATGTACATTGAGAAATGCAGAAGCTTTTCAGCATGTTTTGTTATGTCTGTATAACAATTAAAAAAAAAAAAAAAAAAAATTGATGATGAAGTTGCGTCTCTTACAATTGGGGTCAATAGAAAATAATGTGGTCGAGGGGAATATTCCTTATTATTATTATTATTATGTGAATACCAACTGGGACTATAGGGATCCTTACAAAATACAAATACTAGTCAGGATCACATAAAACTCTCTAGGCATTGTTCTTAGCCCAGGGCTAGCTAAGCCACATGCTAGACTGGCCCTGGGCTAGCTTACCCTGTGTTCACACAAGCATTTGTTAACCCTGGGCTAAGCTTGAGCCCCGGGCTAAGGATTCACACTTGTATTCCAAAGCCCTGGGCTAACGGACAAACACAACATGCGACCAACATTATATCTATGACACGTGACCAATATTATAAGCAATAAGACATTTATTAGCACATGATTGCTCCTTGCTCCTTGTCAAGCATTTGATTTCCAACAGTGATGGTTTGAATATACCTTGCTGTCTGCCCGTCTAACCTAGGAAACAATGTTTTACTTTTGAAATTCGATCTTGCCCCTGTAGGTCTACAGACCTAAGTGGAGTCCTGCTGTGCACGAAAAAAAGAAGAAATCAATATCACTTTTCTGATCCCGGCCAAATTATGCAACAATATTATTATCATGAATATATCCAATTAAATGTCAATACAAAACCTATAAAAAAAACGAAAATAATTTAGCATTTGCTGCCCTTCCAGCTGTAGAGTTTGTAGCTTTAGTTGGCTAAGTGAGAAGACATTTGCCAGCCTGCATAGCAACCATTTTTTTAGGCATAGCAACCAAGTATTTTGTTTTTTGTCCTCAGATGGAGGGTTTAAATAGTATGAAATTACTAAATGATGTGCAGAATGCATTAGAGGCATCATCACAAGAATGTCAATTAAGTGACATTGCAGAATTTGTGATTGGACAGTGAGCATTCCAGGCATTGTTCTTGACCCTGTTTCACACTGGCTATTTTGGCTCTGTGTTTTCAGGGGCTAGCCCCGAAAAGTTGATGCTAACCCTAAATGACTGAGCAGGGCCAGCTAGGCCTGGGCTAAGGTTGGTGCTAGCCCACTTTAGGATGTGCAAGTGTAAAGACTTGCTTAAGCCCAGGCCAAAATCTCCTTAAGCCCGGGCCAAAATCTCCCTAAGCCCAGGGCTAAAATGCTGTGCATATTTATGGCCGAAAAATATACAACTAGGTAGCTGTTGTAGAAAGTTATTTTAGTTTCCATTTTGGTTTTGACTTAACATTTACATAGTCCAAGGTATTTCAGTTTTCAAAACATTATGGAAATTGTTAGAGAAGGTGAGGCTGATAGTGCAGAGGCAGCAGTTGTGCTGAGATAGGACTGTATCAGGCTGCCAGCCTGACCCAGATAGAAACAGTGTCAGGGGATGCTCTCCATCTCAACAGCACTGTAGTGGCTTCCTGGAATTATCTACTAATGCCTGTCTGGAAACCGGGAAAGTATACCTTTTATAAAAAAACTACTGGATTCTGTTCTCTCTCTCTCTCTCTCTCTCTCTCTCTCTGATGATAACGAATACAAACACAAAGTGAAGAAAGAGACAAGTTTTGTCTAATCTCGGAGGAAGCTTCCTGTAAGTTTACTCCTTCCTGCAGACTTGTCACTTTTGAAGTAGAAACTATCTACAAATGGATTCCACTTTGCATTCTGTCAATACAACACAAATGCAGCTTAGGCTGAAGTTCAGAAACATAAAGCCCATGGTGGATGGGGGCCCTTGGCAGCGAGGTGAATGATAAGTGGAGTCCTGCTGGTCAGCTGGTAGATCATGACGGCTGCTGCCATTACTAAGCCATAAAAGCGAAGGGTCGTACTGTAGCAGAGTCGTGGACTGCACTTCATTGATAAGCCTCATGCAAGAGAAGAAAGGGTCAAAAGGAGGGATAAGAAAAGGCGGACTATACACATGGGAGATTTGACACAGAGACAGAAATGATGTAGCAGCGATGTGGGCTGAAGAGGGCTCGAGGGGGTTCTAACCTGAGGTGTCATCCCATGACAGAGGTACAGGATGGGGACATTGTCGGTGTCCGGTCCCTGGTCCAGACACAGGTCACTCTTCAGAGAGTTCTTCAGCTGAGGGAGGACATGCACACAAAGGGAGTCATAATTTGATATGTCACTCAATCGGCTAGTTCAGGGAGTGGTTAACTGTGTGACAGAGAATCAATGAGACCTTGAATTGATTATATTCCCACCTATCACAACGCCTTATTTAATCAAACCAGAGAGCAGGTTTCTGGTATAACTTCAAAACAACACGTGGAGGGAACACTTTCTGTTCTTTGCAGAACAACATGACATAAAACATAAATGGGATTTTTAATTCAAACATGAAGCCTTGTGTTTGCACAGTTATTTCAATCTGTAGCAGCATTTATTTTAAAGATCTAATCAACAAGTTTGTGTGATGAGAGGGGAGGTACTCTGGAGACTGGGATTGGTGGCTGGGAGGATTAAGATGTGTTTGCCTTGCTGTCCGTGAGGACAGGATTAGGTACGGATATGACATTACAAGGACACAGCCAGAAACTGTGCCTGTCAACTCCCCACTGGCACAGGAAATGTGTCATTCTGTCTGCTGATCATTAAAAAGCCAGGCAGGGAGTGAACATGATGGAATAAAGTCTAACAGACAACGTATACAAATTTCACTGAGGTTCCATGAAATGAAAAAAATTATAACGTGCAAGGTTCATGTATGAGTGAATAAAACCTGGGCTGCTTGTCAGTGTGGTGTGTGTAGCATAACCTTTGACCTCAAATGCTGTGCTGAACACAGTCTGCATTCTGGATAATGAATTCTCTGACAAAAATGATTGACAAGTTCATGAAATGCACCTAGCAAATGCAGTGTAATGAGGATATGCTATTTTCGAACCCACTTACTCCTTGAATTAATTTTAATAAGGCTGACCTATTTTCCTCTCTGTATCTTTCTACCTTTCATAATAAATGGAAATACGGAGAAGGAAACCAACCATAAAATGAAGACTGTACTCCAATCAGACCACTTTTTGGGTGTGTCACTGTAGATTCAGGCATATTGCACTGATGCACTGTGGCCACACAGAAATAAAGCTGTTTGTGTTAAAACATGACTTGCTAATATAAATACTGCCAGCGTGCCCTCATGGCCAGAATACAAATTCAGAAACATTTGTCTAGCATTGCTGAGAATTCCATTTGCCACACAGGCAGATCTCTGTGAGAGGAGGTGATATAAAACAAGCTCTGCTCACCAGTCCCACCACTGCACAACAATATGTGCATACTCAATGGTATGCACCCTCATGAATACACATTTCACTGTTTCTTACACGACAGTGCACAATGCTCTGTTCGTGTGTGCATAGACGACACAATAGACAACCTTTTATATACTATGTATACCAAACAATATTGAGTTGTGTGTACCCCCCCCCCCCTTGCCCTCAGAACAGCCTCAATTTGTCGGGGCATGGACTCTACAAGGTGTCAAAAGGGTTCCACAGGGATGCTGGCCCATGTTGACTCAAATGCTTAACACAGTTGTGTCAAGTTGGCTGGATGTC
Organism: Oncorhynchus masou masou; assembly: GCF_036934945.1. Classification (NCBI taxonomy): domain Eukaryota; kingdom Metazoa; phylum Chordata; class Actinopteri; order Salmoniformes; family Salmonidae; genus Oncorhynchus; species Oncorhynchus masou. The sequence continues at coordinate 34,592,783 of NC_088213.1, forward strand.
CTTTGGGTGGTTGACCATTCTTGATACACACAGGAAACTATTGAGCGTCAAAAACCCAGCAGCGTTTCAGTTCTTGACACAAACCGGTGCGCCTGGCTCCTACTACCATACCCCTTTCAAAGGCACTTAAATATCTTGTCTTGCCCCTTCACTCTCTGAATGGCACACATACACAATCCGTCCCAATTGTCTCAAGGCTTAAACATCCTTCTTTAACCTGTCTCCTCCCCTTCATCTACACTGATTGAAGTGGATTTAACAAGTAATATCAATAAGGGATCATAGCTTTCGCCTGGATTCACCTGGTCAGTCCATGTAATGGAAAGAGGCTTCTGTTTTCTCCCAGAGCCTGAGTTCCTGCACCTTTTCCACATCATGTCCAAGCTTTAGCGTGCCAACCCTGGCAGTGCACACAAAGACTGAGGCTATGGTAGGCATGTCCACATGTTTCAGAGCCAAACTGCCACAGAAATGCATCTCTCTGTGAAATTAACGTATTCCTAACTGCAGTCATCCAAATCGTAACTCAATGGATGATTATTTGTTCAGGCATGGACTGCATGGTTTATTTTGTGGAGACTTTACTTGACATCGCATTTCCATGTTTGCAGAGGGCATGTTGCTTACCAGTCCATATGCAGTGGTGTCTGTGTACATCCTCATCTCTGGGTAGATGTTGACCAGGTACCACCGAAACGTCTTACAGTGGAGCCTCTTCCTCAGGGCCTTCCTCTCAGAGATATCTCCAATGTCTATTCCTGAGTCCTGCACACAAACACACACACACACACACGCATGCAAACACAGAGATAAACAGTTCGGCAGTGATTGCTGTAAAGATACAAATGCATAAAGATATTGTGCATAGGAAAGGACATATGTGCCAAGCTCTTAGGTGGAAAAAGGAATCAGATTCCCAGTTTCCCTGATTTCAGAGAGGCAAGACTCACTGAGGAATAGTTAAGTCCGTTTCAATGTGACATAACTCCTGCGAGCCCTTCATGTTCCCTGTATAAAGAACCGCAGGACTAAGTGACTGACTTCAACATCATCTGCCATTTCCTCTGAGTCCTCACGCTGCCACAGTCACACTCTGGCCCAGACTTCCTTCTGCAGCAAGCTGCCGCTCCTGTCCACTCTACCCTAATTATCTTAATTGCTGCCTCGCTGACAAACTTAAAAGCTGAAGCAGACCTGATAGATCCAACATCAACTGCAATGGAGGCAACTTGCAGCCTACTGAGATACGATAAATGGACTGACGAGAGTCGAATAGACAAAACAGCAACAGCTGTGACTTGAAATAAAGTAGGTTTCTAATACGTTTGGACAAAATAAATTCACAAGACTAATCCTGAGACCAAATTTCCCTCCAAGCTTGTTGAGTAGAATTGCAGAACTCAGTTTATCAATATCAATTTAGAGATTTGCCTAATGATGCTCATCTATTTGAAAGGAGTTTTTACATAATTGTGAGTATTGAGTGCAAACAGGAAAACTATTAAGCATCTAATCAACTCAGCCTTTGTTCAAAGAAACACCAGGCATCCCTGCTAATGTACTACAACATCTATATGTTACACAGTTGAAGTCAGAAGTTTACATACACCTTAGCCAAATGCATTTAAACTCAGTTTTTCACAATTCCTGACATTTAATCCTGGTAAAAAATGCCCTGTTTTAGGTCAGTTAGGATCACCACTTTATTTTATGAATGTTTAATGTCAGAATAATAGTAGAGAGAATTATATTTCATTTCTATTTCTTCATTTTTATTTCTTTCATCACATTCCCAGTGGGTCAGAAGTGTACATACACTCAATTAGTATTTGGTAGCATTGCCTTTAAATTGTTTATTTTGGGTCAAACGTTTTGGGTAGCCTTCCACAAGCTTCCCACAATAAGTTGGGTGAATTTTGGCCCATTCCTCTTGACAGAACTGGTGTAACTGAGCCAGGTTTGTAGGCCTCCTTGCTCTCACACACACTTTTTCAGTTCTGCCCACAAATTTTCTGTTGAGGGTTGAGGTCAGGGCTTTGTGATGGCCACTCCAATACCTTGACGTTATTGTCCTTAAGCCATTTTGCCACAACTTCGGAATTATGCTTAGGGTCTGTCAGGACCCGGTTACGAACCTGGGTCTCCGGAGTGAGAAACAGTCACTTAACCAACTGAGCCACGAATAGTCAGCAGAACCCAGAAGATGAGGCAGACACAGCAGTACTTAAGACGGTGTATTTAATAAAAAAAAAAGGAGAAGTCCTTAAATACAAAAATGGCAAATCCAAAAGGTGGTAGGAATAGCACAAAAAAGCCTCAAGAGACACTCAAAAACAAAAACAGAATTCCACAAGAGCATCCACCGGAATCGACAGGAAACCACAGAACACTAGGGCTGGGTGCTAACATACAAACACAGAGCACAGAACTGAGGGAAACTAAGGGTTTAAATACAATCAGGGAAAACGAGGTACAGGTGCAAATAATAATGGGGAACAAGGGAAAAACATAAGGTCAAAAAGCACAATGGGGGCATCTAGTGACCAAAACCCGGAACAACCCTGGCCAAATCCTGACAGAATCCCCCTAGGAACGGCTCCTGACGTTCCTACCAGCTCTCTCAGGGTGGAGGGCCCTGAACTGACGAATGAGGTCAGGATCCAGGATGTCTTTGGCAGGAACCCAGGAGCGCTCCTCGGGACCGTAGCCTTCCCAGTCCACCAGATACTGCCAGGACCGCTGCACCCGGCGGGAATCCAGTATCCGATGGACGGTATAAGCCGGCTGGCCTCCAATGACACGAGGCGGAGGGGAGGTCTGTCTGCCGGGACAAGGGGAGAAAAACAACAGGTTTTAACAATGAAATGTGGGATTAATCTTAAGGGATCTGGGTAAGTGTAGGCGATAAGAAACTGGGTTAACTCTCCTGGCAACCTTAAAGGGACTGATGTATTTTTGGGACAGCTTGCATAGACTCCACCTGTAGAGGTAAGTTTCTTGTGGAGAGCCAGACTCTCTGGCCGGGGCGCAGGGTAGGCCCGGGACGGCGACGTCTGTTGGCTTGTTGTTGGTACCTCTGTGAGGAACGCATCAGATTAAGACGGGTCTTCCTCCACATAAGCCGACAGCGTCTGACGAACTTCAAGGCTGAAGGCACTCTGACTTCTGCCTCCTGGTCCGGGAACAATGGAGGAGCATAGCCAAACTGACACTCGTCGGGGACATACCAGTGGAGGAGGAGCGCAAGGTGTTGTGCGCGTATTCGGCCCAAACAATAAAGGATGACCATGTGGACGGGTTGTCACGAGTCATACATCGGAGGGTGGTTTCCAGCTCTTGATTCATCCTCTCTGTTTGGCCGTTGGACTCCGGATGGTACCCTGAAGATAGACTGGCAGAAGCCGCCATGAGTTGGCAGAAGGCCTTCCAAAACCTTGAGGCAAACTGGGGACCTCTGTCAGAAACCATATCTTGAGGAATGCCGAAGACTCGGAATACATGATTAATTACCAACTCAGCCGTTTCCTTGGCAGAAGGTAACTTAGTCAGAGGGACGAACCTGGCCGCCTTTGAAAACCTGTCGATTATGACTAGGATAGTAGTATTGCCATGGGATGGAGGAAGTCCAGTAATAAAGTCCAATGAGATATGGGACCAGGGTCTGTGGGGAACAGGTAAGGGGTGAAGGAGTCCTTGAGGGCGGAGGTGAGAAGATTTGCCCTGGCAGCACACGGGACAGGCATTGACGAAAGTGGCAACGTCTTCTCTTATGGTAGGCCACCAGAACTTACGCTGGATGAACTCCAAGGTGCGACCTACGCCCGGATGACAGGTGAGGCGAGAGGAGTGCCCCCACAGAAGGACCTGAGTCCTCACTGCCTTGGGGACAAACAACCGATTGGCAGGACCTCCTTTCGGGTCCGGTTCGCTAGCTTGAGCACGTCTCACGGTATCCTCAACTTGCCACGAGATCGGAGCCACAATCTTAGCAGCAGGAAGGACAGGCATGTCCGTGTCATCTCGAATGGCAGGAGCGTAGACTCGGGACAGGGCATCCGGTTTGAGATTCTTCGACCCGGGCCGATAGGTGAGGATAAACTGGAATCGATTGAAGAAAAGAGACCATCTAGCTTGTCTAGAGTTCAACCGCTCGCCTGCTGGATATACTCCAGATTTTTGTGGTCCGTAAGCACTTGAAACGGGTGAGAAGCCCTCGAGCCAGTGTCTCCATTCCTTCAATGCCATCTTAACCGCTAGGAGTTCACGATCCCCCACATCGTAGTTCCTCTCAGTCGGGGTAAGCCGGTGTGAGAAGAAAGCGCACGGATGAAGCTTCTTGTCTTCACCCTCTGAGACAGGACAGCTCCAACACCAACCTCTGATGCATCTACCTCCACCACAAATGGTTCATCCGTACTCGGTATCAGGATGGGAGCAGAGAGAACGCGCTGCTTGAGTCCTTGGAAGGCCGTCTCAGCTTCTCTTCCCCACAAAAACCTTGCATTGCCACCCTTGGTTAAAGCTGAGAGAGGGGCTGCCACCAAGCTGAAGTTCTTGATGAACTTGCGGTAAAAGTTTGTGAAGCCCAGGAAACGCTGAACTTCCTTAACGGATTTGGGGTGGGCCAAACGCCTACCTTCCTGGGGTCCATTTGGACTCGACCGGGTTCCACTACAAATCCCAGGAATTGTACTCGGGATGAATGGAATTCACATTTTTCCGGCTTTACAGATGGCTGTCCAGGAGGCGTTTGAGTACTTGTCTGACATGCTTAGTGTGTTCTTGAAGGGAGCTCGAAAAGATGAGGATGTCATCCAAGTAAACGAACACAAATATGTTAAGCATATCCCTAAGCACATCGTTTATGAGCGCTTGGAACATCGCTGGGGCGTTGGTCAGGCCGAAGGGCATCACCAAGTATTCATAGTGACCAGTAGGCGTGTTGAAAGCGGTCTTTCACCAGGTCTGATCCGCACAAGATGGTATGCGTTCAGGTCAAGCTTAGTGAAAACAACTGCTTCCTGGAGCAGCTCGAAGGCTGTGGCCACCAGCGGGTAACGGTTACGGACGGTTATGGCATTGAGTCCCCGGTAGTCGATGCAAGGACGTAATCCACCGTCTTTCTTGGCCACAAAGAAAAACCCTGCTCCCGCCGGGGAGGTGGATGGACGCATGAGGCCTGCTTCCAGAGCGTCCTTGATGTAGGTATCCATAGCAGCTCGTTCGGGTGGAGATAGGGAAAAGATCCGACCCCTGGGGGGCAAGTGCCCGGAAACAGGTCGATGGGGCAATCGTAAGGTCTATGGGGTGGTAGCATGGTGGCCCTCTGTTTGCTAAACACCAGTTTGAGGTCATGGTAACACTCGGGAACTCGGGTCAGGTCGATGGATTTTAAAGACTCGGGAGTAGAACTCGGGAATTCTGGAAAATACAAGTAGCTTGGCACGTAGGACCCCACTGCTTGATAGTGCCCACAGACCAGTCGATGTGAGGGTTATGGCTGTGAAGCCAGGGGTATCCAAGGACGAGAGGGAACTCGGAACAGGAGATCAAATGAAAGTTCATCAATTCCTGGTTTGTGAAACTGAAAGTCGCAAGGAGGTAGTGACATGAGTGACAAGTCCAGATCCCAAAGGGCTTCCATCCAATGTAGTGACCCTCATGGGTTCACTTAGAGGTTCAGAGGGAACGCCATTCTCCTTCGCCCAGACACCATCCATGAAGTTACCTGCGGCTCCAGAGTCTACCAAGGCTTGAAGATGAAGCTTGTGGTTGTCCCAGGAGAGGGTGACTGGAATGAGCAGACGGGAGTTGGACGGATGGGAGGAGGTTATGTTTCCCGTTACAGTTCCCCCGGTCTGTTTCCCTGGAGCCCGGACACGTGGAACGGAAATGGCCCGGTTTGCCGCAATATAGACAGCATCGCTCCCTCATCCGGCGGTCTCTCTCAGCCTGGGAGATCGTCCAATCTGCATGGGTTCCGATGGAGCCAGCGAGGATAAAGGTGGGGACTCGGAGCTGGGACTGATAGGGGCTAGAGGTCCGGTTGAGTTCTCTCTCAGACGCTGGTCAATGCGTGAGGCCAACTTGATCAGGGACTCGAGATTGTCCGGTGGTTCCCAGTGGCCAGTTCATCTTGGATAGTGTCGGAAAGGCCTTTCAGAAAGCACACCGTGACTCGTTGTTCCAGCCACTTGCTGCTGCCACCGTGCGGAACTGAATGGCATAGTCCGTCACGCTGCGCCAACCTTGGTGGAGAGTCAGGAGCTGTTTGGCTGAGTCAGAACCACTGCTTGGGCCTTGAAACACTCGTTTGAATTCCTCAGCAAAGGCAGAGTAGCTGGCACAGCAGGAACTATGGGCATCCCACACAGCAGTAGCCCAGGCCAGGGCTTTTTCCGACAGCAGGGTGATGATATAAGCGATCTTGGACCGGTCGGTGGGAAACGGACGAGGGTTGTAGCTCAAAGGAGAGAGAACATTGGGTGAGAAACCCTTTACAAGCACTTGGATCACCTGAGAACCGTTGGGGAGGTGGAAGACGAGGTTCAGCCAGGGGGTTAACTGCCATGGGTACGTGAATCTGAGGTACTGGGACGGGAACTGTTGCCGGGGTAAGACGATCAGATATTTGCTTAATGGAAGTCAGCATCTCCGACAGAAGATGAGAATGTCTAGCCATTAAGGCCTCTTGCTGAACCATCGTGGCGTTGGACAGTCTCCTGGTGGTGGGACAGCATGGCAAAAGGTCCTGGGAACTGGCTGCCTCTGGGTTCATTTTGGCTCTGTGTTTCTGTCAGGACCCGGTTACGAACCTGGGTCTCCGGAGTGTGAAACAGTCACTTAACCAACTGAGCCACGAATAGTCAGCAGAACCCAGAAGATGAGGCAGACACAGCAGTACTTAAGACGGTGTATTTAATAAAGTAAAAAGGAGAAGTCCTTAAATACAAAAATGGCAAATCCAAAAGGTGGTAGGAATAGCACAAAAAAGCCTCAAGAGACACTCAAAAACAAAAACAGAATTCCACAAGAGCATCCACCGGAATCGACAGGAAACCACAGAACACTAGGGCTGGGTGCTAACATACAAACACAGAGCACAGAACTGAGGGAAACTAAGGGTTTAAATACAATCAGGGAAAACGAGGTACAGGTGCAAATAATAATGGGGAACAAGGGAAAAAACATAAGGTCAAAAAGCACAATGGGGGCATCTAGTGACCAAAACCCGGAACAACCCTGGCCAAATCCTGACAGGGTCATTGTCCATTTGGAAGACGTCTTGAGATGCTGCTTCAACATATACACAAATTTCCTCCTCATTGTAACGGCCGTTGTTGGTGGAAGAAGGTGAGGACCAAGGTGCAGCGTGGTATGTGTCCATATTTATTAAAATTAACACGGAAATAACAGAAATAACAAAGAGAAACGACCGAAAACAGTTCTGGCTGGTGCAGACACACAACAGACAACAGAAAATAATCACCCACGAAACTCAATAGAAAACAGGCTACCTAAATATGGTTCTCAATCAGGGACAACGATTGACAGTTGACTCTGATTGAGAACCATACCAGGCCAAACACGGGAATAGCAAATCAGAGAAAAACTAACATAGACAACCCACCCAACTCACACCCTGACCATACTAAAACAAAGACATAACAAAATAACTAAAGTCAGAACGTGACACTCATGATGTCATCTATTTTGTGAAGTGCACCAGTCTCTCCTGCAGCAAAGCACCCTCACAACATGATGCTGCCACCCCCGTGCTTCATGGTTGGGATGATGTTCTTTGGCTTGCAAGCCTCCCCCTTTTCCTTCAACCATAACGATGGTCATTATGGCCAAACATTTCTATTTTTGTTTCATCAGACCAGAGGACATTTCTCCAAAAAGTATGAACTTTGTCCCCATGTGCAGTTGCAAACCGTAGCCTGGCTTTTGTATGGCGGTTTTGGAGCAGTGGCTTCTTCCTTGCAGAGCAGCCTTTCAGGTTGTCAATATAGGACTCGTTTTACTGTGGATATAGATACTTTTATACCTGTTTCCTGCAGCATCTTCACAAGGTCCTTTGCTGTTGTTCTAGGATTGAGTTGCACTTTTTTCACCAAAGTACGTTCCTCTCTAGGAGACTGAACGAGTCTCCTTCCTAAGCGGTATGAAGGCTGTGTGGTTCCATGGTGTTTATATTTACGTACTGTTGTGAGTACAAATGAACGTGGTCCCTTCAGGCGTTTGGAAATTGCTCCCAAGGATGAACCAGACTTGTGGAGGTCCACAATGTTTTTCTGAGGTCTTAGCTGATTTCTTTTGATTTTCCCATGATGTCACACAAAGAGGCACTGAGTTTGAAGGTAGGCCTTGAAATACATCCACAGTTACACCTCCAATTGACTCAAATTATGTCAATTAGCCTATCAGAAGCTTCTAAAGCCATGACATAATTTTGTGGAATTTTCCAAGCTGTTTGAAGGCACAGTCAACTTATTGTAAACTTCTGACCCACTGGAATTGTGGGTCAGAGTAGATGTCCTAACTGACTTGGCAAAACTATAGTTTGTCCACAAGAAATTTGTGGAGTGGTTTTAATGATGAGTTTTAATGACTCCAACCTAAGTGTTTGTAAACTTCGGACTTCCGTCTTCTTCACAATACAGGTGTAGGATCTTAATTTGAACCAGTTAACTACAGCAGTAAAATAAACCTGCTTCAACAGTTAATTTGAAGAATGTATTTTTTATTTAACTAGGCAAGTCAGTTAATAACAAATTCTTATTTACAATGACAGCCTAGGAACAGTGGGTTAACTACCTTGTTCAGGGACAGAACAACAGATTGTTACCTTGTCAGCTCGGGGATTCGATCTGGCAACCATTCGGTTACTGTTCCAACAGCTTTAACCACTAGGCTACCTGCTGCCCACAAGGCTACCTGCCGATTTATGTGGTTTATAATAATGGACATTTGTTTAGGGGTTGATACATTTTTGGTAAGGGAAAATTAAGTCTGACATTTCAAAGTGGAATTTACAAACTCTACAAGTTTAAAATGTCCTGCATTGTAGGAAAATTCTGCTGGGTGATCAAATTAAGATCCTAAACCTGTACACTAACGTACTACACATCACTCTTTATTTACAAATTACCACTAGCGAGACAATATTCCCCACCCTGACCACTTGCCCACATTAGACATGGTTCAGTAGACATGTTTCAGTAGACCCCATCCAGTTAGCAGCTGACAGACTCTCACCTCCTGGGGGATGTTCCAGGCCATGTAGACATGGCTCTTAAACTCGTCCATCCAGACCTCCGCCACCCTCAGGGCGTTCCGTCTCACGTGAGACGTCAGGTCCTCAGTGTAGGGCTTGTGGGCACGCTCTATATGGGCGATACGGGCACAGGGCAGGACTTCCACACTGCCCCCACACTGCCACACCTGGTGTCACACATAAAAAGACAGAGTGAAAAACTTGGTTAATCATCAGGTGTGCTAAAATCATGTTTCCGGGCAGGAAAAGACCCAGAGCAGATCTAGAGCTCGAGAGGGTGCTCCAGGAGATAGACTCAGATCTGAAGCCTCTTACTCTGAGGCTGACAAGGCTACATAAGCGCCACCTCTCTACTTGATCCAAAAAGCCTGTCAGATCCAACCAGGAAGAAAACCTGGAGACACCGCTCCTTGGTCCAGATAATACCTCACAGTACTGAGGGTGCCAGAAGCCTCATCAAAAAGGAGCACCATGTTTTCACTGACATCTGACATGCTGTGTCTGACTTAGTGGGGTAACAGTTTTAATTGCTGATGTGAGATGACATTTGGAGTCCCAGTGCCTTATGCTTAATGTCATGATTAATGGCTGCTAGGAGAGCGAGAGGGAGAGAGGTAGAGACACACACAGCAAAAGCGAGAGAGGGAGAAAGAGAGTGTGTGAGAGAATGAGAAAAATGGAGAAGGAGAATTCAGAGTATGTCAGTAACAACATTCCTACAGTATGGCCATATATCCTGCTCTTTCTTAGATCTAGTGTAATGCTGTGAATCACTGTTGTGATAAAACTGTCTGCTCTTTGTCCCCTGTGGCTCTGTATATCTGTGCTCTGCCTGCTTTTATCCCTCTGCTCCGGCCCTGAAGAGCTCATAGCCTCCAGTCAGGAGCCTCTCTCCTCTCGACTCCCTCCACAGCACAGCACTAACTGACATCCAACCGGGCTCCAACGGGCTAACATTCCATCCTGAGAATTCCTGCACACCGACATTCATTCCACATCTCCTCTTGTCAGGTTCAACGCGCAAAAATTCACTACAAAGCTCTGATGTTCTTCCAGAGTTTCTGGAGAGGTAATGCTCATTCCACAATGTTATCATTTCCTACATTGCTGCCCACAGCACTGCCTGAACTGGCATGGAGAGTAGATCCGCCTCAGCTGTCTGCAAGGAGTTTTCCTTCCTCTGTCTACCTATAGCACTCAGGGACAGCCACAGAAAGCTCTAAGTCGTCTATCAGGGGATACGAAGCAGGACCCATACATACATGCACACACACAGACAGACCCAGAAAGAGAAACAAGAGCACACAGAACAGCACACAATTACAGACCACAACAGTCAGATTACAGCGTTACAGGAGTGATACAGCTCAATGACGCAAGTCCTGTAATTGATGATGTCTGTGACTGCTGTGCTATGATCTACTTCCACGGATGAGGCATTCTGTCACATTCTCTCACAGAGGCGTTCAGTCTTGCTTTCCAGAGTCACCTCCTCTCCTCTGTTTGCTGTGCTCATTTCTCCATGGTAAACTAACCAACTGGCAATGTCAACACCCACAGTCCTATTTCCCCATTCAGAGTTTCTACTAAACAAACTGAAGGGGCAAAAGAGGCATCTGTGAAAAAGTAACGTACAGGTATGTCAATATTTTCCCCTGACCTGAGTGAACCAAGTGAACTGGTGTTAATACACTACAGACAGAGAACAGACAGAAATCTTCATCAGTCTTTGATTGGAGAGGTGCAGTATAGGTCCTCAAGAACACCAAACTGCTCTCATCATCATTATCCTCCAATCTTCTCAGCCCTTATGGCATGGGGCAGAGTATGGACACGCCAGATGATGACCTCAGTGAACCTTCTTCAGGAAAACCATTTCACAACCCACGCATTCTCTCTCCCATATGTCAATACTGTATTTCATGCTACAGGAGCTGTGTATACCAAGCATCACAGAGAATGTGTTATGACACAGTTTTCCAGCCATTGGCTTATTACGTCAACATTGTGAATAGGGTGTTGAACGGAGCAGTTCACAACATACAGCGTACAATTGGCTTTGGAATCTATGGAATATGTCCTGCCTACAATAACTAATATAGTAAAACAGTCTCAAATCCTATGGACCTTAACATTAAAAAAAAGTCAATAATTTTCTTTTACCTGACATTTTCAGTAAATTACTTCTGTGTGACACATAGGCTACATTAATAGTCATTCTATGCAGTATGTGTTAATTTCCATGCAGTCTGCAACTACATTTGCATTTCCAGCACGTACTTATCAACCAGAGATACCTGTTGCAGAGCATACTGTAGGTGCATGCTATGTCTCCTGTTTATACACAGCATGACTGTATTGTATACTGTTTATATGGATAGGATAGGGCTAGGATATAAATGAGTCTAAAGCTAGTTATGTTTTATCATGAAAAGTTTCATGCTTTCCATACATATCCATACTCATTCAAAAACCTTTATTTTAACAGAGAGTCAGGAATTAGGAATTACAGGAATTATATGCCATGTCTAAAACTGGTTTCTCTACGGCCTCTGCATGATGAATCAACGCTCAGGGTGGGGACAGACAGCCCATCTCACAATGCATGTAGACCTATCATTTCTAGGGATGTGTGATATATCGGTGAACATATCAGCAACCAACATCAGTATTGGCCAGACGTCAAATTTAACGCGGATGTGAAAAACCGATGTCAAAATCTGATGTGCATACCTATATAACGTAGGTACGTGACGTAAAGAAGCTACGTTCAATTTTGCACTATACGTGCAACACAGCATTCCTAACCTAGCTCACAATGTCTGCTGTGTGGATTGAGCAGTCAACAAGTCGAGCAGTCATTTGAAAGAGTAAGAACATTTCAGCGAGACAACTCAAAGGCCAAATCCATTAGCAAGATAATGGAATTCATTGCCCTTGACAATCAACCATCATCTGTCGTGGTGATGTTGGCTTTCGTGACTGGTCGAGCACCGGTACACTTTACCAAGTGCACTATTGTTCAGATGTTGCCCTACCGGAGTTACACAGTAATAGTGTCACTGCTATTAGCTTCAGGACATACTATGGAATGCCGGTTGGGTCTTTGCGTGTCAAAAAAGATACGTCAAATAAATAGTTAACGCGCTAAATAAGTTTTTCATTTGACACGTCAAATAACACAGTTCTATTATAGAATGTTGTGTGTCCTGAATTTGCATGTGCAAGCCAAGCGCCACCATGACTATAAGTAGCACTGTTGACAGCAGTACAAAAATTATGCAAAGAACCAAACAACAATGTATTTACAATAACGCGTTGGTAATAAAGCATTATTTGTTCGACCGCAACTTCTGGGGTAGCTAGCTAACTTTAGTTTTGTACCTCGTTAGCACCAATACAACCAGCCTGAAACAATGACCAGTAGAAACTGCAGTCATTTTCACTATTCTTAGCAATGATTTAGGAATCCTTGTGAGTAAGTATTAGACAGGTAGCCACTTGTTGTTCACCTATTGAAACTGAACTTCAGTTCATGAAAATAAATAGCTAGCCAGCTACTTAACCCTGTAGCCCAAAGCTAACGTTATAAGCAGCCTTCTAGCGTCATCTGGCTAGTGAGGCTCGACCTGAACGGGGCTGTGTTGTGAAGCTAGCAATAAGGACTAGGCACAATAGCGGAATTTGCGGCTTGCCTTCAAATGTACCTCTTTGAAAGTGATGCAGATGTTTACAATTGGTGGAATCATGCCATATTTAGACTTGATAATGTTAAACAAGATTGGAATGTGAGGCAATGAAATGGGATATCAGTCTACTCGGTGACCCCCATAGAACACAACTGAAGAGTTTAAGCAAATATTATCGTTGTAGCTCTTATCAAAAAGGCTTCTCAACAGTTTTTACCCCCAATCCATAAGACTCGTGCACAGGTAATAAAATGGCTTCCCGGACTATTTGCATTGTGTGCCTCCCCCAACTCCTCTTTTTACACTGCTGCTATACTCTGTTTATCATATATGCATAGTCACTTTAGCTATACATTCATGTGCATACTACCTCAATTGGGCAGACCAACCAGTGCTCCCGCACATTGGCTAACCGGGCTATCTGCATTGTGTCCCGCCACCCGCCAACCCCTCTTTTACACTACTGATACTCTCTGTTCATCATATATGCATATGTAGCCGATGTGAAATGGCTAGCCAGTTAGCGGTGGTGCGCGCTCGTGGCGTTTCAATCGGTGACGTCACTTGCTCTGAGACCTTGAAGTAGTGGTTCCCCTTGCTCTGCAAGGGCTGCGGCTTTTGTGGAGTGGTGGGTAACAATTCTGCGAGGGTGACTGTTGACGTGTGCAGAGCGTCCCTGGTTTGCGCCCAGGTCGGGGCGAGGGGACGAGCGTAAAAAGTCTATACTGTTACATTGATGCTGTTGACCCGGATCACTGGTTGCTGCGGAAAGGGGAGGAGGTCAAAAGGGGGGTGAGTGTAACGGATGTGAAATGGCTAGCTAGTTAGCGGTGGTGCGCACTAGTGGCGTTTCAATCGGTGACGTCACTTGCTCTGAGACCTTGAAGTAGGGGTTCCCCTTGTACTGCAAGGGCCGCGGCTTTTGTGGAGTGATGGGTAACGATGCTTCGAGGGTGACTGTTGACGTGTGCAGAGCGTCACTGGTTCATGGCGAGGGGACGGACGTAAAAAGTCCATACTGTTACACCATATCTACATGTACATACAGTGCCTTGCGAAAGTGTTCGGCCCCCTTGAACTTTGCAACCTTTTGCCACATTTCAGGCTTCAAACATAAAGATATAAAACTGTATTTTTTTGTGAAGAATCAACAACAAGTGGGACACAATCATGAAGTGGAACGACATTTATTGGATATTTCAAACTTTTTTAACATATCAAAAACTTTACTTTCAGTGCAGAAAACTCTCTCCAGAAGTTCAGTGAGGATCTCTGAATGATCCAATGTTGACCTAAATGACTAATGATGATAAATACAATCCACCTGTTTGTAATCAAGTCTCCGTATAAATGCACCTGCACTGTGATAGTCTCAGAGGTCCGTTATAAGCGCAGAGAGCATCATGAAGAACAAGGAACACACCAGGCAGGTCCGAGATACTGTTGTGAAGAAGTTTAAAGCCGGATTTGGATACAAAAGATTTCCCAAGCTTTAAACATCCCAAGGAGCACTGTGCAAGCGATAATATTGAAATGGAAGGAGTATCAGACCACTGCAAATCTACCAAGACCTGGCCGTCCCTCTAAACTTTCAGCTCATACAAGGAGAAGACTGATCAGAGATGCAGCCAAGAGGCCCATGATCACTCTGGATGAACTGCAGAGATCTACAGCTGAGGTGGGAGACTCTGTCCATAGGACAACAATCAGTCGTATATTGCACAAATCTGGCCTTTATGGAAGAGTGGCAAGAAGAAAGCCATTTCTTAAAGATATCCATAAAAAGTGTTGTTTAAAGTTTGCCACAAGCCACCTGGGAGACACACCAAACATGTGGAAGAAGGTGCTCTGGTCAGATGAAACCAAAATGTAACTTTTTGGCAACAATGCAAAACGTTATGTTTGGCGTAAAAGCAACACAGCCCATAACCCTGAACACACCATCCCCACTGTCAAACATGGTGGTGGCAGCATCATGGTTTGGGCCTGCTTTTCTTCAGCAGGGACAGGGAAGATGGTTAAAATTGATGGGAAGATGGATGGAGCCAAATACAGGACCATTCTGGAAGAAAACCTGATGGAGTCTGCAAAAGACCTGAGACTGGGACGGAGATTTGTCTTGCAACAAGACAATGATCCAAAACATAAAGCAAAATCTACAATGGAATGGTTCAAAAATAAACATATCCAGGTGTTAGAATGGCCAAGTCAAAGCCCAGACCTGAATCCAATCGAGAATCTGTGGAAAGAACTGAAAACTGCTGTTCACAAATGCTCTCCATCCAACCTCACTGAGCTCGAGCTGTTTTGCAAGGGGGAATGGGAAAAAATTTCAGTCTCTCGATGTGCAAAACTGATAGAGACATACCCCAAGCGACTTACAGCTGTAATCGCAGCAAAAGGTGGCGCAACAAAGTATTAACTTAAGGGGGCTGAATAATTTTGCACGCCCAATTTTTCAGTTTTTGATTTGTTAAAAAAGTTTGAAATATCCAATAAATGTCGTTCCACTTCATGATTGTGTCCCACTTGTTGTTGATTCTTCAAACAAATACAGTTTTATATCTTTATGTTTGAAGCCTGAAATGTGGCAAAAGGTCGCAAAGTTCAAGGGGGCCAAATACTTTTGCAAGGCACTGTACTACCTCAATCAGCCTGACTAACCAGTGTCTGTATGTAGCCTCGCTACTTTTATAGCCTCGCTACTTTTATAGCCTGCCTTTTAACTGTTTTATTTCTTTAACTACCTATTGTTCACCTAACACTTTTTTTTGCACTATTGGTTAGAGCCTGTAAGTAAGCATTTAACTGTAAGGTCTACACCTGTTGTATTCGGCGCACGTGACAAATAAACTTTGATTTGATATCGGGTGACTGTGACTGTGTAAAATTCCCTCCCCAGTCAGCCTATTAAGTGTATTGACATTCATATGCATTGTACAGATTGCACTTCACCTAAGGATTGGGGATCAATGAAATGGGGCAACAGTCGACTCAATATATTTTTTCCCAACGTCCTCCTCTGAGTTATCTCCAAAACATCCACGCAGTGTTCAATACACATAGGTTGACAATAAATGTGGCTCAATTCACAGTTGTTTCAGAGTCCCCAATAAGAACTACGATGCTAATGTTCTCTGGGTGTCAATGAGTAGACTGATACCCCATGTCATTGATCCACAATCCATAGGTAAGGCTGTACAGTGAAACAAGTATGCCCCCAATGTAATTCTAAAGTATATTACATCCAGTGTGATTTCAACAGATTTTTGTCAAATTAACAAATTATTGTCTTTTGTTGATTTTATATAACAACATTCCAACCTCGTTCAGCATGATCTATTAAATTATGGCATAATTCTACTATTTGTATTAATTTGCATCACTGCTAACGGCAACGTTCACTATTGTGGCTAATCCCTATTGTGGCTAGCTTCACATAGATGGGTCCGACAACCGTTAATCAAATAAGAACTGTGTTATAAATTAGGGTTGTTTTAGATTAAACAGATTGCCATTTTGCTATGTTTTTGGGGAAGAACATTGTTTGCATCCTAGAAGGCCAGTATCCTGGAGTCGCCTATTCACTGTTAACATTGAGACTGGTGTTTTCCTGGTACTATTTAATGAAGCAGCCAGTTGAGGACTTCTGAGGCATATGTTTCTTAAACTAGGCACTAATGTACTTGTCCTCTTGCTCAATTGTGCACCAGGGACTCCTACTCCTATTTCTATTCTGGTTAGAGCCAATATGCGCTGTTCTGTGAAAGGAATAAAGGATCTTCAGTTTCTAGCCAATTTCTCACATGGAATAGCCTTAATTTCTCAGAACAAGAATAGACTGATGAGTTTCAGAAGAAAGTTCTTTGTTTCCTGGCAATTTTGAGCCTGTAATCGAACCCACAAATGCTGATGCTCCAGATACTCAACTAGTTTACATAAAAGTATTCAGACCCTTTGCTATGAGAATCGAAATTGAGCTCAGGTGCATCTTGTTTCCATTGATCATCCTTGAGATGTTTCTACAACTAAATTCAATTGATTGGACATGATTTGTTAAGGCCCACACCTGTCTATATAAGGTCCCACAGTTAACAGTGCGTGTCAGAGCAAAAACCAAGCCATTATGTTGAAGGAATTGTCTGTAGAGCTCCGAGACAGGATTGCGTCGAGGCATAGATCTGGGGAAGGGCACCAAAAATGTCTGCAGCATTGAAGGTCCCCAAGAACACAGTGGCCTCCACCAAGACTCTTCCTAGAGCTGGCCACCCAGACAAACTGATTGAAAAAATAATTTAAGCAATTTTAGGACAAGGCTGTAACCTAACAAAATGTGGAAAAAGTCAAAGGGTCTGAATATTTTCCGAAGATGTCTTAACCTACATCTTCAGGTAATAAATGAAATGCAGTATTAGCTTTATATTTTTAATGATGGGTTATGCATAATAAGCTTCTAACTTATAGCGTCTGTCTCTTGTGATATACACACGCACCTGTGCTCCGCTGGCCTCTCTCCTTAAAAAACGCTCCTTAGCTCTTGGAGTCCAATGCAGGAAAATCTAGACTCGAATAGTTTGCTGGATTAGCATTTCTTATACCAATAGACTACTCGAAGAGGGACGGTAGCTCTTGTTTGCTGAATGTTGAATAGAGCAGCCAGAAGAGTGAACGTGATATGGCGGTAGGCTATAGCAGTTATTTATTCAGACCCACAATCATTCAATTTCGTGAAGAGAAGTGAAAGCCTTCTGTATCTAATTCTAGTCCTATATTATTCATGGGTGTCATTAGAATGACGAAGGTAAGGACAACAAAGCTTATTTAAATTTAACTGTTAAACTTTAGGAAGGAATGAAGCAACAATAGAGAGAGAAAGAGGAGGCAGGCTAATAACATTAGGGGAAATATAATGAAAGGTATATATGTGCCAGCCTAGTAATTTGAAAAATCTAATTCTTTAGCTTATACTTGTAACTTTGTAGGCTGCATGTGCTGCACCAGAATTTGATGTTCTGTCCAAGCTTTATCATGGTTTGATGTGCGTAAAATAGGCTACAATATAATAGGCTACAGTATAATACAATACAGTAATACAGTTCACAATCAAAAGGATTAGCCTACTGGAGCTAGTTTAATGTATTTACCTAAGAGAGCATATAGCTAGCTACATCTATGGGCTTTAATGATTTTCTGTCTTGAGTAATGTGCAGTAGCTTATATAATATGTATTGAATAACGGCACAATCATTAGGGCTTTTTTTGGGCTTGGGCTCATTACATGTCTAATGTAGGGCCCATAAAATTGATTTAATGGTTCAGGCTTGAATTTTTCGATCAAAGCTATAATCAAATCCAGATATAGGCCTATTTATATACTTTATAATGACACTCCCGGTTTTGGCGGGAAATACTCAGGTTGGAACATTTGTAAAATACCAGGAAAATATTCAAACCTAATTCTCACCCTCTAGCAAAACAAAGTACATTTCTGATTGTGTTTTATTACCGAATTAGCCTTGAGGGATTATCTTTCAGAAATATAATTTAGATTTGGCCGTCGTCTACAGCTGGGTTTTCATCAGAAAGGACAGAAACATGTTGTGCCCTCTAGCTCCAACAACAGCCAGTCAGCACTACTGTATACTTCCATTCCCTAGCAACACATTCTGCAAGCTAAAGCAGCACACAGGGGACGGTTATGTTAAATCTCTAACACATACAATAAATAAATGAACACCATTCATTGTAAATGCCCTTCACATGACATTTCATGATCCTTGTATATTTTCTTCCAGTGAAAGAATGAAAACATGGTGCAGCTGTCATCCTGATACAACCAGGGCATCCCCTACAGATTAAGCCCAAGCCTGGACCAGAGAGGTCCCTGTGCAGCAGTGTTGGCCTTGTGTGTGAGTATCTCTGTGAATGTCCCTTAGCGCTGTTCTGGTGTCAGCCAGAGTGTGTGCAGGTAGGTGGTCCGCAGGCAGGACCAATATGCTGCAACAGGCCGGCCCTGCTGGAGCTCAGTGGGGTTGCTGATCTGGGACCAGTTCCAGGGCCTCTATGGGCTCCAGTCCTGCAGCTCCAAGTTCACTGCATCACCTTCTGTCAGACCAACGCCTCCCATCAGTCCACACATCCAGGACACAGACAAGGACTGCAGGCTACGCCACATTAACCCTCCAACCAGGGACCAGGGGTCACTTCCTATATGACTCAGTCTCCTATATGACTCTGTCCAGATACAGACCCCAGCCATTAAAACAGCACATGGCTCAAGCAGCACATCCGGAGGCACAGATTTCCTTTGTCTCTATTTTTAGAGGTAGAGTTAACTGAAATGATTCATCAACTGTTTGTACATAGCGGTATGCAGGACACTGATGTATTATGTAGGTGATAAAATCACCAATGTTTTCAGCAGAAAGCAATCAGCAGGGCCATTATCAAGCCCCAAATCCTGAAAGCATGTAATTTTTTGAAGGAAAATTACTTATGGGACTAATCTCCTCCTCTTTCCTAAAGAGTGACTGTTGATTACATCTCTGTCATTACCGAGGATGGATATTTCCCCACGTTGGCATCACATGGTAAGCCTTCTCTCTCTCTCGCACTGTCTCTGTCTCTGTCTGAGGCTGTACTGTAGTCTACAGAGTACAGCTGGAGGAAGACTGTGTTTGTCCCCTGTCTCTGGGTGTTATTGTTGGAGTTGATTGCTGTTTTAGTGGAGATATATGTACAGTGAGTGTAACAGGGTTATTATTAGACCTCCCTGGGGAAGTCCTGCCTCCTCTGGCCCATCTGCTCATTGTACTGCTGACTCGGAGACAGAGATGAGGCAGGGGAATGGCCCGTCACTCACACATACAGGGGATATACTTGACTGGGGGTTTGAAAATATGACGTAAGATTAACACAGATACATATAACTGGCACAACCCAAAGCACTCTTTGAAGTGTATAAAAGGTTTTGATTTAAAATCGGACATATTTTTCTTTGCTAGGAACTAAGGGGGCCTTTAAAGACTGAAATAGAAAAAAAATATGACTTTGGGGTGGTATAACTCCTCCTAGTCCTCTTACTACACATTGATAATGTGTTCTAATTACAGACCGCACAATGCTTTGAGCCAGAGGACACTTTACATAAAAAGTAGAGGGAGGCCAAACTCTAAAGGTAGGGCTGCCAAAAACAGTGTGGGTCATTATCGCTGTTAATTTTCCAGGATCAGAGCCAATGCCTAAATGAACGATGCCCTGTGCCTGCTGGAGGTGGCGTCATTACTCACCCTGACCCCCAGCTCCACGTTCTCGCCCCCGTACACCTCCATCCCCTCGTCAAGCAGGCCAATCTCCTCAAAGTACAGCCTGTCCACCACGAAGCAGCCAATCAGAGAAGGGCTCCTACACCATCACACATGGAGTAGATACAAAATGTATTTACATGTGTTAGTCGACCTACTGGATACTTTGCTGAACTAAAAAATAATAACTTGGGAGTCATGAACACAATCAATCAATCAATCAATGTGTATTTCAATGTGTTTTCCTATGTGTTATGTCGTGTTTTTGTCCTACACGAGGAAATAAGTGTGTTTACGCTTTCATGTGTCATCTTCTCCGTATCTTGTACTTAAATACTGTATTTTTTAATTTGTACAAACTGTTTTACCTCAAATAAAATATAGCAATCAATCAATCAAAATAATATTGTGTTCACATGACTTACAGTATATTCTAATACACCTGGAGGCTTAATTGGCATGTATACTGTATGTATGCATTTGCCTTGTAAATCAGAAAACACACTGCATGTTTTAACAGGTGTTATGAAACAACGCAACCATCACATTCTGCCTGCATACAGAAGAGCTGAAAGAATCTATATTCATAAGTCCCCATATTTCTACCTACCTAATTGGAGCACTGTTGTTGGCCTGGTGAAACCAGGACTTGGGTGGGTTGAGGTAGCGGCACCACAGCTCCCAGTCGAAGCCCTGAGCAGACAGTGGGTACTCTTCAATCTCAAACGTGTCGTATTTGATGTTATCAAACGACGGAGAGATGATGCGTGTTCTGTCCTCCTGAATTCTCATGAGAACAGGCTCAGCCCTTCAAACACATAGTAGAACGCAATTAAGTTTGAGTATGTGAGAAGCTCTCAATGACCTACCCTACACATGTAAACGAGGACCATGTGCAATATATAAAAGTTCTGCAACTAGCTTTCTGTAGGGTCCAAAAAATTAAAAATATAAAAATGTGTATTTTCCTACTAGCACTGACTTTGCTGATAACTACTTTATTGAGGGAACATGTATTACTACGACTGTGATATGTGGTTGTCTCACCCAGCTATCTTAAGATGAATGCACTAAGTCGCTCTAGGATAAGAGGGTCTGCTAAATGACTAAAATGTATATGTAAAATATAAGCTACTGGGAAAACAGAAACGTGAGAATAGAGCATAGATGTGTTAATGATTCATTCATACACAAAAACAATGCAAACAGTATACAATAATTGTGCAATCATGCTTAGTAATGGCTTGGATTAGCCACATACCGATAGTTACAGGTTACAGGGTGGCAGGTAGCCTAGCGGTTAGAGCGTTGGGCTAGTAAACGAAAGGTCGCTAGTTAGAATACCTGAGCCAAAAAAGTGAACAATCTGTTGATGTGCCCTTGAGCAAGGCACTTAACCATAGTTTGCTCCAGGGATGCTGTACTACTATGGCTGGCCCTATAAAACAACACATTTCTCTGCACCTATGAAGTGTGTGACAATGAAAACAGATTAGGTTGTAGAAGCTGAGTTGGAAAATGAATCTATTGAATTCTGAACAAACCATGTGCATAGGCGCTCCTGCCAAGTATTCAGACTGAAACAATGAATCAGCCTGTAGCAAGTGCACATCTAGGTAAAAGCATTCCTGAGGGATGCTATTTGTGCTATGTAGGTTTAACACCAAATCAGCACAGATTAAAAACAGAAATACTTGGGATGCTGTTCAAACCCCCCTGACAGATTTGGGTCAGGCTGTTGAGACCACAATTCGACGGTATGAGAACTCTGTCAGAGCAATGATCATTGTGCCCCAGGGAAGTATGGGAAGGGCCTACAGAAGGCCTCACACACTTCCTGCCACATTGTCATCATAGACAACATGCCATGCCAACACACTGGCAACTCTAAGCTATATCTCAGAAGGCAATAGTCTTCGATCAAATGTGGCTTTGAGCATGGCCATAGTGTGCTGTACCTGAGAACTCATATGCTTCACAAATCAGTGTATTGAAGTGTGTTAATGTACTTTGTGTGTATGTCATGTGACTCACCAGCCTATATTGAACTCCACGTGGGCGTCGAACAGGGCCACAACCGGAGCGGTGGCCGCCCTCCACCCACTCACCCTGGAGCGGATCAGACCCTCCTGCTTATCATGGCGCACCACCTTGATGAAGCCGGGCCGCTGGCTGTTGGTCGCAGACACAAAGTCCTGTAGCTTCTCCTTCAGCTCATCTAAAGAAGAAACACACATGATTACGCACACACACATGCACACATGCATATGCACACAATAATGTGTTAAACCTTGAGTTTCCTCATAATCTTTGGTGAGGTAAGTAAGAGATGCTACTGATGATACATAGACGACACCACACCCAATAGACTCCATCTTATCCACCTTGGGGTATTTAAGGGTAGAGGGAGGCAGCCAAAAGCACTCATGCTCCACTGGTTTGATCACTAGACCAAAGAACTTGCCTCCAGTTGTAGGGCTCCATAGGGCTTGCTGTACAAGAGGGGATATTGCAATCCTGAAGAATCAGGCCGCAATTCTATCAAAAGAGTGAAAGTAAAAGCAGGAGTTGGGCACAGTTAGGGTGCTTTTGGCCTCAATACAGTATTTAACTTTTTGACAAACCAACAAGTCACCTCATAATCAGTTCAATATTATGCTTTTGAGTCACACAAACTGTAGGTTTATGGAAACGAATAGGCCTAAATAAAGATGGTGGCATAGTGCCACAGGCTTGTAAAGTGTTGCTATAGGGGTCAACCAAAGACAGTTTTTCTCTTAACCCCTTACACTCATGTGTATTGGCCTATAAGGCTAAATTAAAATGTTTCTTACAGACGAAATATGGAAAGCGTACTGTATGCATAACCATGGTAGCAATTAAAAGGGAACAGATTGGAGATTATGGGGAAATTATTAGACTAAACAGTTCAACTGACACAAGACTCAATCCAAACACTACACTGTTGATTTTATTTACATTTTACATTTACTGTACCACTTTGCCGCATTTGTTAATAACGAAATCTGAAAATTCTCTGGATACATTCAATAATATAAGAAAATTCACAGGAAATTTGTGGTAGATTCAACATAATTACAAGGGTTTGAGTAAGAGGTCTATTGTCACGACTTCCACCGAAGTTGGCTAACCGGCCTGTTCGGGTGGTGCTTGGTGGTCGTCGTCACCGGCCTACTAGCCCCCACCGATCCCTTTTTTGTTGTCTGTTTGTTTTGTCTTATTAGTTGCACCTGTCTATTTGTGTGCTTGATTGGCTTCCTTATTTATAGTATGTTTACCCGCCCTTGTTTCGTGTGGGATTACTCATATGTTACGTGTGTATGTTTTTTTTGGTGTTCGTGCTCTGGACCTGGTACCCTGTTGTGTTGGTCCTCATTTTCCGCGCCCTTTTTAGTTGGACATTATTTTCTGTGCGATATTAAAAGTGCATGTCTTCCTGTGGAAATATATGCTCTCTGCGCCTGATTCTTCCCTCACACACCAAGTTACCCGTGACATCTATCTGGTGTCTCAAAATGGCCACACACCTCTCCAAAGTGTGCACAGTTCGTAAGTTATTGCAATGCACTTTTATGACTCAAAAAATAATCCTCAATTATAAGGTGCATTTTTTTTTGCACTCCTAGCTGTGAGGTTGAGGAACTAGAGCAAGCACACTTGTAGTTGTTTTGCTTGGAACACAGACCTGCATCCCTGCCTTCACACAAATACTACTGTTGTTTACGCAATCAAAAAACAGTCCATTATAAATCACAATCTGGGTTAGGTTGGGCATAATATGAAAGCTTGTTCTATTGCCAGGATAAGCAGCTAAATTCTAAAATATGATCTTACAGTGTTAGGTTTTCACAAGGCAATTCAGAGAAGCAGAGTGTCATTTGTATGGGCATTGAATGGAATCACAAGTGCATGACTCCATTCTAAACTCAGCAAGAAAAGAAATGTCCCATTTTCAGGACCCTGTCTTTCAAAGATAATATGTAAAAATCCAAATAACTTCACAGATCTTCATTGTAAAAGGTTTAAACACTGTTTCCCATGCTTGTTCAATGAACCATAAACAATTAATGAACATGCACCTGTGGAACGGTCGTTAAGACACTAACAGCTTACAGACGGTAGGCAATTAAGATCACAGTTATGACAATAAAGGAGGCCTTTCTACTGACTCTGAAAAGCATCAAAGGAAAGATGCTCAGGGTCCCTGCTCATCTGTGTGAACGTGCCTTAAGCATGCTGAAAGGAGGCATGAGGACTGCAGATGTGGCCAGGGCAATAAATTGCAATGTCCATATTGTGAGACGCCTAAGACTGTGCTACAGGGAGACAGGACGGACAGCTGATCATCCTCGCAGTGGCAGACCATGTGTAACAACACCTGCACAGGATCGGTACATTTGAACATCACACCTGCGGGACAAGTACAGGATGGCAACAACAGCTGCCCTAGTTACACCAGGAGCGCACAATACCCTTCATCAGTGCTCAGACTGTCTGCAATAGGCTGAGAGAGGCTGGACTGAGGGCTTGTAGGCCTGTTGTAAGGCAGGGCCTCACTGGACATCACCGGCAACAACGTCGCCTATGGGCACAAACCCACTGTTGCTTGACCAGACAGGACTGGCAAAAAGTGCTCTTCTCTGACAAGTCGCAGTTTTGTCTCACCAGGGGTGATGGTCGGGTTCGCGTTTATCGTTGAAGGAATGAGCGTTACACAGAGGCCTGTACTCTGGAGCGGGATCAATTTGGAGGTGGAGGAACCGTCATGGTCTTGGGCGGTGTGTCACAGCATCTTCGGACTGAGCTTGTTGTCATAGCAGGCAATCAACACTTATCTCACAGCAAGAACTGAAAAATCTGGTGCAGTCCATGAGGAGGAGATGCACCGCAGTACTTAATGCAGCTGGTGGCCACACCAGATACTGACTGTTACTTTTTGATTTTGACCCCCAAATATTTACGTGTTAATTTTGCTGAAAATAAACGCAGTTGACAGTGAGAGGACGTTTCTTTTTTTTGCTGAGTATATGTGTGGTCTGTGGAAAAAATGTATTCACAATACAACAACATAGGCTCATTCTGTTTAGGACACCCCAGGGTATAAGGCCATGGCATCTTGTAACTGATCATAAACCCCTGTATATTACATGAGTTTTATGATATGGAAATGTGAAGTGCACGTGGCTTGCTTGTATGACATCAAAGCAGTATTTATTATAATCCTCAACATCTCATCTTTCAAAATACATTGAGTCCTCGTCATATACACACACCATTTCCATCACTCAAACAATGAAGAAGTTGCAAGTTGCTCAATTAGCGGGAGTGGTGGGGGCAACTTTGACCCTTTTCACACTACGACAGATTCTCAAGAGGTTTTGGGAGAACACCCTTGGCTATACTGTTTAATAATGTGAATTTTCTAACTCTCTACCGCAACCTTCAGAAGTCATGCACAACGCTACTTCAGTAGCTACGAGTTTCCCCCTTTGAAACAAGGCAGTATGAACAGAATTGATTTGTTCAGCCCAACACTCCTAGAGCAATAATTTTGAAACAGCTGAAATGTATAGACATTTTCCTAAATTTTGAGACACATTTTATTGAGTTTTTACCTGCACTGAGCTACTTAAAATGATGGAGGCCCATCCCCACCACCAAAATAAATGTAGAATGTCGATAGTAGATCATACAAAAATGATTTTTCCCCCCATTTAATTTTTAACATTGTGATTTCAGAGGTAGCATCACAGGTCCCAGAGTAAGTTAGTAGCCTTGGCATGTGCGAGCTGGAACAGCACATAGCAGCAGGAGCCTACCGTTGAAGTCAGAATTTTACATACTATAACCCCACGGCTTCAACCGGGGGGGGGGGCAGTTAACCGGATGTTCATTCCTGATGCGGTCCACTCCTCGATCCTGCCACCTGGGCTCCTGGCGGACCATGGCCTTTGTGTGACAATATTTTTGGTGGCCTTCGTTGGTTCTTGACCTCTTTGCGTTCGTCACTGCATGCACGATCTGTGCACAGAACAAGGCTCCGGCTGATCTCCATCAATCTCTGCCTGTCCCTCACTGTCCCTAGTCTCACATATCCCTGGAATTTGTCACGGGTCTCCCCCGTCTGATGGCAACACCGCCATCCTGAACGTAGCGGATCAGTTTTCCAAAGCCACCCACTTCATTCCTCTCCAAGCTTCCATCTGCTATAGAGCCGGCCCAGCTCATGGCGCAGTACGTCTTCTGGATCCATCGACTGCCTGTGGAAATGCCTCTGACCGGGGTCCTCAGTTCTCATCCTGGATGGCGTCAGCACACTCACTGGGTCGTCGGCCAACCTGTCCTACAGTGTCCCGAACCCCAGTCCAAAGCCCAGTCGGAGCGAGTCAACCAAGACCTGGAGCAAACTCTACGCAGCCTGGTCTCCGCCAACCCGACCACTTGGTGTCAGCAAGTTGTGTGGGTTGAATATGCCCGCAACACCCTTCCTTGCTCTGCCTCAGGTTCTATTTCCCTTTGAGTGTTCCCTGGGATATCAGCCCCCGCTCTTCCCTGAGCCTAAGGAAGAGGTTGGCATACCTTCGGCACAGATGTTTGTCCGCCTGGAAGGCTCTCGTACCTGGAAGAGAGCCTGGTCAGCCCTTCTCAAGACCACCTCCAGGTATCGATAACAAGCGGTTCACCACCGGCCCGGCTCCCCGGTATCGTCTAGGGCAGAATGTAAGGCTGTCCACCCGGGATCTGCCCCTCCGGGTGGAATCCCACAAACTCTCCCCCCGGTTTATCGGCCCTTTCCCCCCGGTTTATCGGCCCTTTCCCCATCTCCAAGGTCATTAGCCCTTCTGCTGTTCGTCTTCTGTTGCCCCGTACCCTCCGTATACATCCCACTTTTCATGTATCTAGAATTAAACCCATGTCTCACAGCCCTTTGTCTCCTGTTTCCAGGCCCATCCCCCGTCTCATCGACGTCCAACAGGCGTACACGGTGAGGAGCCTCCTGAAGTTTCGACCTCGGGGCAGGGGGTTCTAGTACCTGGTTGACTAGGAGGGTCATGGCCCATAGGAGAGGTGCTGTGTCACCGCTTGGGACATCCTGGACACAGGCCTCATCACGTATTTCTAATGCAGGCACCTCGGTCAACCAGGTATGAGCCCAGGTAAAACGACAGGTCACACCCTGATCTTTGCATGTCTTTTTGCAATCTTCCCCATTATCCCAATGTATGTATACCTGTGTTCTCTGTCTGTTTCCGGTTCGTTTTGTTTTGTGAAACCTACCCGTGTTTTTCCCCTTGCTGTTCTGTTCTAGTTCCTGTTTTCTAGTTTTTCCCGGTTTTGACCATTCTGCTGAGTCTGCATGCCATTCTTTACCTTGCCACACCACACTGGATTATTGACCCCTGGCTGTTCTGACCCTGAGACTGCCTGCAGTTCTGGACCTGTTGCATCTGGATTACTGACTTCTGCCTGCCCTTGACCTGTCGTTTTGACTGCCCCTGTTCAAGTAATAAACTTTTGTTACTTCGACACCATCTGCATCTGGTTCTTACCTGAAACATGATACCCTAGAGCCATTTTACCACATGTAGACCAAATTATTTGCATGATATTGATCAAAATGAAGCCTGGCTTGTAATGTTGTAAGGTAGGCCTACTGTACTTTTACATTTGTATGAGAGGGGGTAGTAGGCCTAAGCTTTAATTTTTGACAGGCTAAAGTTACTTGATAAAGACATGCTGTTAAAAACTGTGCTTTTGTCTTGAAGCTAAAATGTATTGTGTAGGGAAAGGGGATACCTAGTCAGTTGCACAACTGAATGCATGAATCGGTAGAGGTGCTGGGGGCTGCCTTAAATCGACGTCCAAATCGGCGCCCCGGGAGCAGTTTTTGTTGGGTATTAACTGCATTGCTTAAGGGCAGAACTGCTGATTTTTCCACCTTGTCGGCTCGAGGAGTTGAACCAGCAGCCTTTCGGTTCCTGGCCCAACTTATTGTCTGCTACTGGCCAACTTATTGTCTGCTACTGGCCAACTTATTGTCTGCTACTGGCCAACTTATTGTCTGCTACTGGACAACTTATTGTCTGCTACTGGCCAACTTATTGTCTGCTACTGGACAACTTATTGTCTGCTACTGGCCAACTTATTGTCTGCTACTGGCCAACTTATTGTCTGCTAC
This sequence comes from Oncorhynchus masou masou, assembly GCF_036934945.1. Lineage (NCBI taxonomy): Eukaryota > Metazoa > Chordata > Actinopteri > Salmoniformes > Salmonidae > Oncorhynchus > Oncorhynchus masou. Next base: position 34,621,256 of record NC_088213.1, read on the forward strand.
TGGCCAACTTATTGTCTGCTACTGGCCAACTTATTGTCTGCTACTGGCCAACTTATTGTCTGCTACTGGCCAACTTATTGTCTGCTACTGGCCAACTTATTGTCTGCTACTGGCCAACTTATTGTCTGCTACTGGCCAACTTATTGTCTGCTACTGCTACTGGCCAACTTATTGTCTGCTACTGGCCAACTTATTGTCTGCTACTGGCCAACTTATTGTCTGCTACTGGCCAACTTATTGTCTGCTACTGGACAACTTAACTACTGGCCAACTTATTGTCTGCTACTGGCCAACTTATTGTCTGCTACTGGCCAACTTATTGTCTGCTACTGGCCAACTTATTGTCTGCTACTGGCCAACTTATTGTTGCTACTGGACAACTTATTGTCTGCTACTGGACAACTTATTGTCTGCTACTGGACAACTTATTGTCTGCTACTGGCCAACTTATTGTCTGCTACTGGCCAACTTATTGTCTGCTACTGGCCAACTTATTGTCTGCTACTGGCCAACTTATTGTCTGCTACTGGCCAACTTATTGTCTGCTACTGGACAACTTATTGTCTGCTACTGGCCAACTTATTGTCTGCTACTGGCCAACTTATTGTCTGCTACTGGCCAACTTATTGTCTGCTACTGGCCAACTTATTGTCTGCTACTGGCCAACTTATTGTCTGCTACTGGCCAACTTATTGTCTGCTACTGGACAACTTATTGTCTGCTACTGGACAACTTATTGTCTGCTACTGGCCAACTTATTGTCTGCTACTGGACAACTTATTGTCTGCTACTGGCCAACTTATTGTCTGCTACTGGACAACTTATTGTCTGCTACTGGCCAACTTATTGTCTGCTACTGGACAACTTATTGTCTGCTACTGGCCAACTTATTGTCTGCTACTGGACAACTTATTGTCTGCTACTGGACAACTTATTGTCTGCTACTGGCCAACTTATTGTCTGCTACTGGACAACTTATTTTCTGCACATGCTTGTGAATTGTTGCCTTATATTCAAGAGTGTAATGTGGTTTGGTTCCTTTTTCAAATGTGTTATCTGGTTAAGATAAAAAGTCACTTGCATAGTTAAAGCATACTAGTTGTGGCTAAAGCCTACTGAGATAGTTCATAGGAATATTTACAGTAAATGTCCGTTGCCGAGCGCCGAATCTTCTTGTGGCACATGACGTTCTGTTGCTAATGTGAATTGAAAAGTGAATAAACATTATGTAAACTGAAACATCACGCTGCCTCATTTTTTATTGTCGTGCACGGTGCTCAAGTTCAGAACGGCAGTCATTCAATAATGAGCTGTAAAGAACCTGAGCTCTGGCGTCATGTATAGCATGTAACTGTACAGCTACTGCGTTCCCATTTAGGTGCTTATCAGTGTCCAAATCTGCCATTTTCAACTTGTATCAGGGTACGAGTGTAAAGGGCTACTAATCAACATAATGTCAAGCCAAGTCTCAGACTGAAGGAAACATGAGGTCAACCACCTGATATCAACTGATGTCAGCGGACAGATAGTGGTTTCACCTGTGTGCTAACTGGAACTCTGTGGTACCACTGACTTAAAAACCTGAGACATTACAATTCCCTCTACAGGACAGGGAATCTTTACATTCACACTAATCACACATTGGGGAATAGCAGCCTATGAAATGCCAGCCAATCCAAAAGGTTTCAGTCAATTACAAAGAATATTAAATACACTTTTATGAGCTGTGTTGTGTAAACCTCCAGAGAAATGCCTACAGTGTGAAGAAGATAGTTAAACTCTTCCAAAGTGCCATTGTTCAAGTCTCAGCGTTCTGCAGCATCATTATAAAGCAGAGAGATGTGGTCAATTAATTCGCACACCCCCACCAGGCACCTGCTTGTTTGCATCTGACGTGCTATCAGTCATCTCTCGCAATATTCACCAGATGGTACGACTACAGGCCAGGAACAGAGGGACCCCTAAACAGTACAGCCACTGTGCTCTGTATGGCTGTCAGCCATAATCCAATAATCACACATTTCACCATGTGTAACACCACACCAAACAGTCCCCCTGGGAGTAATGACTTACTGTAAACACTAATGGATCTACAGAGAATGGGACAGAAGGCCTCCCTGCCTACATTTTTTGGGGTGGTTCCCTTTCAGTCAGTATACTCATTACAACACACAGCTATGTTGATGGCGCTCCACCGAGATTCACTGAAGAACCTTTGAGAAAGCATTTGTAGCTACCCAGCAAACTGGGAACCTTCCTAGAACATTAGCTAAGGTTCCCATTAAGTTCTAGTTTGTGTTTTATCTAACATTAGAATGATAACATCCCAAAAGCATTCACTCAAAGAATGTTTTAGATAACAAAATGTTGTTTTTCTTCCAAATTTTTTTTTAATGAAATATCCTTGGAATGTTCACGAAAAACGTCTGTAACGTCTGTAACAACCACCACAGAACCACCACAGAACATTCCCCAAACATTCTCATTAGGTTACCCGGTTATGTAATAACATAGAAATGTGTACAGGGAACATTCTTGCAACATCAGGCGATAGAGTATACAATGTTTGTATAAAACATCAGCACAACTGGGCAGTGCTGGCCACTAACATTGAGTGGCTGCTGCCAACATACTGTCTCAACTCCAGCCACTTTAATAATGGAAATTGATGTAAAAATGTATCACTGGCCACTTTAAACAATGCCACTTAATATAATGTTTACATACCCTACATTACTCATCTCAAATGTAAATGTATATACTATACTCATTTAAACATCTGCATCTTGCTGCAGCTACTGCATCTTGCCATCTTTATGTAATACATGTATCACTAGCCACTTTAAACTATGCCTCTTTATGTTTATATACCCTACATTACTCATCTCATATGTATATACACTGTACTCTACACCATCTACTGCATCTAGCCTATGCCGTTCTGTACCATCACTCATTCCTATATCTTTATGTACATATTCTTTATCCCTTTACACTTGTGTGTATAAGGTAGTAGTTGTGGAATTGTTGGGTTAGATTACTCGTTGGTTATTACTGCATTGTCGGAACTAGAAGCACAAGCATTTCACTCCACTCGCATTAACATCTGCTAACCATGTGTATGTGACAAAATTGGATTTGATTTATACTCAGAGGCATTGATTTCATTACAACCCAAGCAGAGGTAAGTAGAGAATGGAGAGTGTTAGCTTTACTTGGCCATTTTGCTTCCTCATTGTTTTCCATAATGCAGCCATAGTTCCCCTCAAGCAGCAGTCTCCATTCTAATCTTCTCCCATAGTGAACAGCAGCATACTAAACATTGTCTGAGGGAGTTGAGCTCCAGGTACCATAGACTCTCGCTGAATGAAAAAAGCACATGAGATCTCTACTAGGCGTAAGACACTTGTGATTTCAAGGACAGCATACATTTCCCAGCAAATATAAGAATTATACATGGAGCAGAATCTGGAAAAAAGTATATGAATCCTACATGATTAAATTAGATTATTTTATAATACAATGGTTACATTTGTTTCTAATAACCACTCCAGCACTATGCAGTCCCAGTTCAGGTCAAGTAGATTGTGTTCTGAGAGAACCTTGCCCTTGAAATAGTTGTTCTTTTTTGGCTGAGCACCCTAGCGTTTTGTTTATCCTTGAGCAAAATGTGTCCCTCATCAATCATTGTGTAAAGTTCAATAGCTCAACTGGACGTGCTGTGAATGGTGGTGCTGTTCCTTTTCAGAAAAGGAGCGTTGGTTACAAGCTGCTAGATGTTTCACAAATTGTGTTAATGCTTTCAGAGTGGCACATATCAGTTCAGTGATGGAATGGGGAGTAGCTACATGGCATTCTCTGTTCAGATCATTCCCTTTATCCATCTCCTCAGGAAAGCAATAGGCACCTCATGGACACGTGCTGATGACGTTTCATCAGCAGCATTAAGTCATTTGTTTTATACAATTAATAATTAAGAGATTCAGATGTGTGTGAATTGAGAAGAAGAATGATGAAGTGTAATGGTTTCTAATGAATCATAATAAAGCACATGGAGTTACAGGTTCATTACCCTGGGAACGGCTGATGACCAAGAACATCAATCTTTTATGACTGATATCCTAACTGAAGCTTCCTAAGAAATTCTCATGTTTGAATGTAATAGGCACAGTCCTACAGTTAGAGCTGTGGGAGTACCCAGCTGCACAAAACTGCAACATCCTCTCGATTTGTGAAGTCATCAAGTGCAAAGTGTTTTTCATATAGATTCAACGTTCCTTTCATAAAGATTATTCTGTTTTGTACATTTGTGGAAAAAGCTAATGAAGACAACTGCAGAATCATGGACATAATAGGTTGCTATAAAAACAAAATGCACAGTACAGATGTAGGATATTAATTTGATCACCCTGTTGCAGGACAAGTTTCCTTTAACCTCTTACATCTATGGTGGCGCTATTTCATTTTTGGATGAAAAACGTTCCTGTTTTAAACAAGATATTTTGTCACAAAAAGATGCTCGACTATGCATATAATTGCTACTGTTCGAAAGAAAACACTCTGACGTGTCCAGAAATACAAATATCTTCTCTGTGCGTGCCCTTTAACGTGAGCTTCAGGCAAAACCAAGATGAGATGGCATCCAGGAAATGACAAGGATTTTTGAGGCTCTGTTTGTCATGATCTCCTTATATGGCTGTGAACGCAAGAGGAATGAGTCTGCCCTTTCTGTCGTTTCCCCAAGGTGTCTGCAGCATTGTGACGTATTTGTAGGCAGATCATTGGAAGATTGACCATAAGAGACCACATTTACCACGTGTCCGCCCGGTGTCCTGCGCCGAAATTGGTGCGCAAAAGTCACCTGCCAGTATTTTTCCATGGGACACAGAGAGGGAAGCAAGCTTCCACGAACTGCATGTCAATGAAGAGATATGTGAAAAAACACCTTGAGGATTGATTCCAAACAACGTTTGCCATGTTTCGGTCGATATTATGTAGTTAATCCGGAAAAAGTTTCACGTTGTAGGTGACTGCATTTTCGGTTCGTTTGTAGCCAGGCGCAATGTAGAAAACGGAACGATTTCTCCTACACACAGACGCTTTCAGGAAACACTGCGCATCTGGTATGTGGCTGGGAGTCTCCTCATTGAAAACATCAGAAGCTCTTCAAAGGTAAATGATTTTATTTATTTGGTTATCTGGCTTTTGTGAAAATGTTGCGTGCTACATGCTACACAAAATGCTATGCTAGCTTTGCATACTCTTAAACAAATTAGTCCATTTCTATGGTTCAAAAGCATATTTTGAAAATCTGAGATGACAGTGTTGTTAAGAAAAGGCTAAGCTTGAGAGCAAACGCATTATTTTAATTTTATTTGCGATTTTCAGAAATCGTTAACGTTGCGTTATGCTAATGAGCCTGAGGCTTAGTCACGATCCCGGATCCGGGATGGGGAGTTTCAAGAAGTTAAAACGTGTAGTGTATTTGAGGTTTAAAAAGTCTTGCATTTTTAAATTTCAGACTTGATTTTTCCCTCACGAAAAATGTATTAACCCCCACAACAATGTCCATTAATTATAATACACATAATAATTCACATTTCCTGTTGCTGCAGGATTATTTTCTTATCTTGTCATGTCCCGTGTATATATATATATTTACATCTTTTCTTCGCATATCTTTTTATATATAGATTTTTTTCTTCTAAAAACTCAACTTCAAAACACTCTCCTGCAACCCGCCTCACCAATTTAAACAAATAAAATTATTCACCTCAAATCTGAAATCCACAACAGAAGCTAGCCAGAAGCTAGCCAGGAATCAATCACCTATCCGGACCCGTTTTACTGCCGATACGGATCCCCACCGGACCTTCACGACTGGACTACTGACGTTACCTGCCCGAGGGAGTTATCCAACTGGTCCCTCTGTCGCGACGTAACCTGAACGCCCATCTGCGGCCCGCTAATCGTTAGCTGTCTTATCGGCTGCTATCTGAATAGGTCTATCAATTTTCTTGGGTCACTATAACTATATATTTTTTTGCCAATTGGATTTGTCCTCTCTACCACACGGAACCTCACTAATCTACCGACGGAAACGCACGAGGTGGCTAAAAACAGACCTCCATCCTCTGCCAGCTTGCTACCCATGGCCCAACTAGCTGTCTGAAATCGCAGTGACCCCAACCAACCTCACTACTCACTGGACCCTTATGATCACTTGGCTAAGCATACCTCTCCTTAATGTCAATATGCCTTGTCCATTGCTGTTCTGGTTAGTGTTTATTGTCTTATTTCACTGTAGAGCCTCTAGCCCTGCTCATTATACCTTATCCAACCTTTCAGTTCCACCACCCACACATGCGATGACATCACCTGGTTTCAAATATGTTTCTAGAGACAATATCACTCTCATCATCACTCAATGTCTAGGTTTACCTCCACTGTATACACATCCTACCATACCTTTGTCTGTACATTATACCTTGAAGCTATATTATCACCCCCAGAAACCTGCTCCTTTTACTCTCTGTTCCAGATGTCCTAGACAACCAATTCTCATAGCGTTTAGCCGTACCCTTATCCCTCCTCCTCTGTTCCTCTGGTGATGTAGAGGTGAATCCAGGCCTTGCAGTGCCTAGCTCCACTCCTATTCCCCAGATGCTCTCTTTTGATGGCTTCTGTAACCATAATAGCCTTGGATTTCATGCATGTTAACATTGGAAGCCTCCTCCCTAAGTTTGTTTTATTCACTGCTTTAGCACACTCTGCCAACCCGGATGTCCTAGCCATGTCTGAATCCTGGCTTAGAAAAAAAAACTCTGAAATCTCCATCCCTAACTACAAAATTTTCAGACAAGATAGAACGACGAAAGGGGGCGGTGTTGCAATCTACTGCAGAGATAGCCTGCAGAGTTCTGTCCTACTATCTAGGTCTGTACCCAAACAATTATTTGAACTTCTACTTTAAAAATTCCACCTCTCTAAAAACAAGTCTCTCACCGTTGTCACTTGCTATAGACCACACTCTGCCCCCAGCTGTGCTCTGGACACCATATGTGAACTGATTGCCCCCATCTATCTTAAGAGCTCGTGCTGCTAGGTGACCTAAACTGGGCTTTGCTTAAGATCTTACATCTGTATAAGAAGCATAATGAATAGGTGATGATATACAGTGAGCTCCAAAAGTATTGGGACTGACTATTTTGTTGTTGCTTTGGCTCTGTACTCCAGCACTTTGCATTTGAAATGATACAATGACCATGAGGTTAAAGTGCAGACTGTCTGCTTGTTTATTATGCTGATGAAAATACCCTCAGATTAAAGCTGACTGTCTGCACTTTAGCCTCATAGTCATTGTATTATTTCAAATCCAAAGTGCTGGAGTACAGAGCCAAAACAACAACAAATTTGTCACTGTCCCAATACTTTTGGAGCTCACTGTTAAGCCGTTTCCTATATTCCAAATGTGTCTTTCTAAATCGAGCACAGTTGAGGAGTTTATAATCCAGGGGGATGGACCCAATCCTTGTTGTTGAGTCAAAGTTTCTGTATGTTCTGTAGCTAAAAGCTGGGAGTTGGAGAGACACAGAGGCTGCCATCCATCACTCAAAATGAGCTCGGGTTGGCAACTCTGTCAGGGCTGTGAATGTAATACATGAACAAATCCTCATCACTCCGCCCAGACCAAGAGACAGCGAGGGAAAGAGAAAATAAAGTGAGAGAGAGAGTGCGAGAGAGAGAGAGAAAAGGCAAACGTTAGAGAGACTGATGTATGGAGTCTGAGAGAAGATGATGAGGGACCAGAGAGAGACAGAGAGAGACAGAGAGAGTGGACAGACAACGATGGTTCCTCCTTCATGCTTCTTTCTCCAGCCCTGTGATATACAGCCTTTCTCCCTGCAATGGAGAGTAGCTGGATAACAAGGCTGTTAGGATGTGCCTAAGGGGTTCTCATTGTCTGTTCGTAAGGATAATCATTTAGAAACTCACTCTGATACAACCCTGTCAGATGACTTCATACTGATTTGAATACAGTGAAATACACAAGATGACAGGTTCAACTAAGGACCGACAACATTCCAAACAATATACTGTAAGTTATGCTGTTTACAATTATCCTAAAATACAGTAGTGTGTAGTTCAATGTTGAAACATTGAGGAGTCATTGGCAGCCATTCCAAATTCTGCTTGGCTTCCAATGAAATTCTGAGCCTTCCTCCAATCAATCAGATGATTGGACACCTGTCAGAGTCCCTGTGGCACGGAAACATGTCTTCCTCAGGCCGGGTACATCATCCAATCAGCCAGGTAAATTGGCCCCTCAATGGTCACAGTGTCTCCTGCATGCTAATGCTGGGTGGAGGTGGAGGAAAACTCTCTCTGCAGACAGAGATTCACATTATGATGCTCCTGGTGCTGGAGGACAGCAGCTAGATGGTGACCCCCTGAAATGGCCTAAGCAGCACCATGGGTCAACAGGCTGACAACGTTTAGTAGAGATAAGATTAGCAATCATGACGATAATGATAAGGATAAATCTATCAGAGTGAATCTGACAGAATGCTCTGCCAAACAGGTTGCAATGCCATTAGCAAAATGTCACGGCACGACTAGCTTTCCTGAGGGACCTCAGGGGCTGCTCTCTGCCTCCCAATTACATGATAAAATCAAAGATTCCATGGGACACGGTAATCCACTTGAGCTGAGGGAGGACGGCAACAACCTTTGGAATTTCACCTCACATAGGTGGGAAACAGATGGCATCTCCAGATAAGTGCACTCAGCCTACCCCCCGTACCCAGGTAATAATGGACTGTCCCAGGAGGCTGTCAGCTCGCTGAGGCAATAAAGTGTGCCTCAGGTACCTAGGGATTAGCAGAAGGGTGCAGGAGGTTGAGTGCACAACCGGATAGAGAGGAGGAAAGAGACGAGGGAAAAAAGGAAAGAGGAGTATCTTTAAATTAGTTCTTATCCCAGCAGGGAGAGTATGTGGTTCTTCTGGCTGACCTCAACCCACTGACCCACCCATCAGCATTCTCTCCAATCACCAGTCTACACCAACTGATAGCTGGCATTATTGACTTTTAGTGATGTAGTCCTGCACAAACTCTACAACAGCAGGACGTTAGCTTCCATCTCACAGCTGGCGTCATCTTTAATCAGCCTTCCCCTCCACACCAGACTGTGTGACGGTGGTCATTAGTAACAGTAGACACAGGCCGCTCACCGATATGGCTGCACTGTTTTAAAAGACTGTGTGCTTGTGGTGAGACTCCATAGGATCAGCTGGTGTTTTAAACCAGGCACAGTTTGAGACAGATCTCAGAACCAGTGAGCTCACACAGCTGGGAGGCAATAATAAAATTCAAAATACTTAATTACCTCTCTGGATAGTAATCTACCATCAGGCAGATCTCCCTGCTTTTCCTGCTAATTAGTATTCTTTCACCTATCCTTTAAATCCAGTGAGCACAGCCCATAATTAAGGACATTAAAGAGCTAGATTATAGAAAGATAGTAATTACCCCTTTGTTTCCTGCAGACTAAGACTAGAAGATTCCCACTTATAAACTGGAGTCCAACAGAGCCAAGACCCAGAGCGAAAGAAAAGTACCGCCGCTCTAGTTCTCAAAGGAAAAGGCAATCAAACAAAATATGGGCAAGCTACGGCTGCTTCAAACAAAACACTTGGTTGCAATACACTTTCATCCTGGGTCATTTCAGTTCAATACAGTCTAATGATGCTCACCGTTGTCACTGTAGTCGTCAACCAGGATGATCTCTTTGAGGAGGTGGGAGGGGGTCCTGTGCATGGCAGAGTGGATGGAACGCAGGATGACGGACAAGGCCTCGTTCACAAAGATGAACACAATGCTGACTTGAGGGAGGTTAGATGGATACGTGATGTTTTTACACCTGGGGAGAAAACAGACCTGATGTAAGCGGCGTGTGGAAAGAAGGGACCTGATTTAGAGAAGTGCACATTCAAAGCAATAACATTCGATTATTAAAAAGATGTGTCTGTTTCTCAGACGCCTGGGCAATTTGTGGTCTCAATGTTGAGGTGGTTGTTATGTTAATGTCCCTGGCAGACCTCCAAACCCAACAGCAGATGTGACAGTAACACTACGTGTATTTCAGTGTGATCCAGATTAAAGCATCTGAAGCAAACAATGGGATAAGATATGACACTTTTCACAATGTAACGTTATTGTATGAGAACCGCAGATAGACAGAGAAGGGGAGTGAGGGTCTTTTATGCTCCTACTGGGTAGACAAGAGTTGGTAATTATGGGAGGTAAAATTGCACCCCACTGTTTTGAAGTAACACTTCCCTTCTGGGTTGCCAGTCAAAACAGGGCTTGAGACAAATGCAGAGGCATATTCTCAACATGAAAACCCACTAGGCAGCTATGTTTTTTATGATCTCCACAAAGTCAAACAAGTGGGGACTCTAATGTGTGCTCTTCCGTATAGTCTGTATCCAAAACTATTACAACTAGTGTGTTATAGTCAGACCATAGTGAATTCAGACAGTCTGGATATGAAGGTTCTGTTAGCCCCTGGGCTACTGGTATGACTTGGGGGGACAGCAGAAGTTTAAGTGGGTGATATTCTCAGTGATTTTCTGTGCTTCATTCAGATAGCTCAACATACCCATCAGGTCTGAGGTCTGGGATGGCTCTGTCCAGGGAGAGGCGGTCGCTGAGGTAGCCGTTGTATCCGTAGTACTGGAACATCTTCAGGGCCACCCTGCGGCTGTCAGCGCTCAGCTCCTGACCCCAGTGGGCAAACAGGGACGAGTCAGAAAATGATTTGTCTCCTAGAACATCTTCTCCTTTCAGGGGGGTTTCTGTGGGAGCCAGAGAGAGAGAGAGAGAGAAAATGAATATTTGTATAAACCAGCCACACATAGACCCTGCCTGTTAATGAGGGTGCATGAGAGGTGAGAGCAACACCTCAATAACAAGGTCAATGTAACCACCGTTAGAAGACATAGTAAAGCTCTTGCATTAATAAATGAATTGACATTACACTGCTTATGTTCACACAGCTATCACACCTTAGAAAGCAGTAACAATACTCATATCAATATGCAGTTCTGAATGTTGAGTAAATAATTGTATAGTATTTCATTCATATACTGCGATAGAAAAGAGACTGTATTCATTTATACAGCTTTTCAAGATAATAGATTTCCATGGTCACTGAGAAAGATAGTCAAGCATTGTGATGTGAGCCTTCAGAGAACGCAGCCAGAGGCTAGTAGTGTGTAAACCAAAGACACATTTAACGAAGCCAATAAAAATGAAAGCTCCAGTGAGCGTGATAGAGTGAAACATTAAATCTGTCAAACAGACAGACAGTTGGTACATGTGATTACACTGTTTACTCCAATTGAATTTAAATAGATCCTGCGTCTTCCTCTATGACTCTCACAGCCACACACTGTATGCCCCAGGGCTGTCATTTAATGCACTCATTCCTTTAAATCCCAGTGTGGAGGGATTCTACACTGTTAGAGTGAGGACAGAAGCATACATCTGGAAGCTCTGTAATGCTGAACGCTGCAGTGTGATTTGAATGTGACATTGTTGTACAGCTCGATGACATTTATTATCGCTGTGAAGACAAGGAAAAAAGACATTTGTGCAAATCTTGAATGTCGCTACATCATAAATTACTCTAAAGGGGATCAGTGGAAAAGGTTCTGTTATGATGGTTCAGTGTAGTGTGTCTATCTAGGAGCTTTCAATAGATCCAGAATCATCCAAGAAAAAACTGCAGAAAATCAAGCTGAAGTGCTGTAGGTTTTCAATCTGCTCATTTTGTTCTGGCCGCTGTGAAGACCTTAAACCTACAAGGTCTCCTATTTCTTCTCAAATATACATCTCACATGGTGACCACAGTGGGCTCAAGTTTACCAGGAGGACAGTCATTGTTTAAGGGGTTTAGCCAAAAGTTGGGGATTGGGGATGTCACTGAGTAGTCATTGGTTTCAGTGTACACATCACGGACAAACTGAATTGGTCCACCCACACAGACAGTGTGAGAGACTGAAGCCCACTGGTTCTCGGGAGACTGAAGAAATTTGGCTTGGCCCCTAAGACCCTCACAAACTTCTACAGATGCACAATCAAGAGCATCCTGCCGGGCTGTATCACCGCCTGGTACGGCAACTGCTCCGCCCACAACCGTAAGGCTCTCCAGGGGGTAGTGAGGTTTGCACAACACATCACCGGGGGAAAACTACCTGCCCTCCAGGACACCTATACCAACTGATGCCACAGGAAGGCCAAAAAGATCGTCAAGGACAACAACTACCCGGGCCACTGCCTGTTACCCCGCTATCATCCAGAAGGCAAGGTCAGTACAGGTGCATACAAGCGGGGACCGAGAGACTGAAAAACAGCTTCTATCTCAAGGCCATCAGACTGTTAAACAGCCATCACTAACATAATGAAAAAATGTATGTAATACATGTATCACTAGCCACTTTAAAATAATGCTACTTTATATAATGTTTATAAACCCTACATTACTCATCTCATATGTATATACTGTACTCTATACCATCTACTGCATCTTGCCTATGCCGTTTGGCCATCCATATATTTTTATGTACATATTCTTATATGTACATATTCTTATTCATTCCTTTACACTTGTGTGTATAAGGTAGTTGTTGTGAAATTGTTAGATTACTTGTTAGATATTACTGCATGGTCGGAACTAGAAGCACACGCATTTCGCTACACTCGCATTAACATCTGCTAACCATGTGTATGTGACAAATAACATTTGATTTGATTTGACAAAACAAGGCAGAGTGCGCACGGCCATTGTAACAGAACAGTAAGGGAGAACAGCTCCAGAGGCACCGGTCAGGACACTGAGACTGTGGGATCAGGGAGGTCCCTGGGCTGAATGGTTTGTCAGATGTGGGCATGTGATAGGATGCACACTCCCCAGACAACTACATGAAGAAAAAATAAGGTAACTCATATCCAAATGTACTATTATACAGTGTTTTATTCAGAAACCTGGGTAACAACATACTGTAAGAAAAAAATGAGATAATTAACATGAAACCAAACAAAATGTCAAGGAGAAAACAAATCTAGTTTGCCTCCAGCTATTTCCAGATCCACTCAGCAGACTAAAACAATTGCTTTGACAAGCCAAATTAAATATCCCTTAACATGAGGTCATATGAAGAAAAAAAATGGGGTGAGAATTAGACTAAAGTTGAAAGTTGAAACATCACTATGAGAATCTGTTGGATGGCAGCACGACAATGAACCATTACCCTTTCACAGAAAGGATGTTAAGCTAAACAGTGGGGGAAAAAACATTTCCATTTCTTTTCCAGGTATCAAAAATGTGTTTTCCAAACCAAGAATAGATAAACATTAACAAGAAATGCTACTGTTAAACATTAAACAAATTCAGAAGGAAATATGTGCTTTTAATGAATGATCTAAAACTCAAAATAAACATAGCAGAAGGTTGATTATTGTTTACCTCAGATTGAATGGTATACTTTTAGAGACAGGAAACAGTACCTCCAATGGTCTGTCTATCTGTAGGTAAAGGTCTTTATCAGGAACACAGTACTGCATTATAAATCAGTGCAGCATCTCTGCCCTTGCTAGCCTGCTATGGTGACAAAGTATAGCATTTAATCTTATTACTTGAGTCAGTGGTATGTATGCAGAGCTGCATTGGACTTTCCTATGAAACAAACAACCTTGTTGTTCTCTGTGTTTCAAACTCATTAAAAGACACACCCTCCTGGCCTTATGCCCTTGGTGGAATCCCCACGACCATCTTTGCCGTCGGTCCAAACAATTAGCCAAGCAAGGGAAGTGGGCAACTGTGCAAATGTACAAATCTGTTCACTCTGGGGCCTGAAACGCCACATAATTCAATTCGTGATGATTGTAGAAACGCTAAGAAATGTATACCAAAACTTAAAACCAACATCTACATACAAGTGTAAGTTTTTTTTTTTTAAATAAGTTAGAAACTGTGCGCATGACGTCAAAAACATGAATCATAAAAGTAATTATGTTTTAGTTTGGCTAGCTTTTGGAAAAGTTAGCTTGCTCATTGAACTTTCCCTGCTATCACACTTATACATTGTAATTTTCAATTTACTTCATATCGTCGGATAGTATGCGTTGTCTTCCAGCCAAGATATGAAATGCAAATCATAATTGACTAGCGCATATAAAACACACACGACACTACCGGTGGTTCCATGATGACTGAATACACAACCGTGGGACGAACGAGTCCTGCAAGTGTCAAATCCTCATACGTCATTAGAAGTGTCCAAGTAATTTGAGGTCTGAGGGGAAGGGTGTGTCTTTTACGTGTTTGCAATGCAGCCAATATCTACTGTAAGTACTGTATTTGGTCACATGCTAATTAGAAAGAACATTGTGAAATATGGTGTATGATTATGAATAATCACGAGAGTCGCTTGAACAACAGTTCAATCACTCAAAGTGCAGTGTTCACTAATATTGGCACCCTTGGTAAATTCTGTATGAGCAAAATGGGCTGTGAAAAGAAATCTCTGCTATTTATCCGCTTGGTCTTTCATTCAAAATATTCACAAAAATCTAACCTTTTAATTTAAGTATAATGATTGAAAAAAAGTTACATTTTTCTCTGAAACATGAATACCACAATTATTGGCACCCCTATAAATTCTTAGGAGTAAAATCTAACTTTAGTATTTTCCCATTCATATTTTACGTTTTTTAAGTTCACCAGAGTGATTAGGAACACTTAAGTGGTAACCCATGACTTCTTGTTTGACTGGGGTATACACTACCGGTCAAAAGTTTTAGAAAACCTTCTCATTCAAGGGTTTTTCTTTATTTTTACTATTTTCTACAATGTAGAATAATAGTGAAGACATCAACAACTATGAAATAACACATATGGAATCATGTAATAATCAAAAAAGTGTTAAATCAAAATATATTTTATATTTGTAATTCTTCAAATAGCCACCATTTGCCTTGATGACAGCTTTGCATACTCTTGGCATTTTCTCAACCGGCTTCATGAGGTAGTCACCTGGAATGCAATTAACAGGTGTGCCTTCTTTAAAAAATATATATTATGTTTATTATTTTCCAATAAAAATACATTTAAAAAAGACAGTGATACAAACATTGACATTCATTGTACTGTTGAATGGGATGGCCATATAGAGGACAAAACAAAACTTAACTCACACATACACAAAATAAAACTAAATCCTATTAGGTGGTACATGTATAAGATGACAGAATATAGTAATTATAAGCAGTGTAGTTAAGCCAAAAATAAATATTGATTGGAGTACACCACAGAAATTAATTTGTGGAATTTCTTTCCTTCTTAATGAGTTTGAGCCAATCAGTTATACAGGGGGTTTACAGAAGATAGCCCAATTTGGTAAAAGACCAAGTCCACATTATGGTAAGAACAGCTCAAATAAGCAAAGAGAATCGACAGTCCATCATTGTCAATAACGTTGAAAGTTTACGACGATGCCACAACTGGCCCGTCCGACGCCACTGCTACTTGTCAGTCCGACGCCGCCACAACTGACCCGTCCAACGCCACTGCTACTGGTCAGTCCGATGCCGCCGCAACTGGCCCGTCCGACGCCACTGCTACTGGTCAGTCCGACGCCGCCGCAACTGGCCCGTCCGACGCCACTGCTATTGGTCAGTCCGACGCCGCCGCAACTGGCCTGTCCGACGATGACACAACTTCGGCAGCCGCATAAGCGTTTGTTTGGTCTTCATCCCCGTGCCCTTACACGGCACGCCATAATTTGGGCTTAATAAAAAAAACTATTATGCATTCCTGCACCTGTCTCCCGAATCATTTATGCCGACGTGACAGCAGCCTCCGAAATTGCAGCCCAAATAAATAGTTCAAGTAACAGAAACATCAACATCAACTGTTCAGAGGAGACTGTTTGAGTCAGGCCTTCATGGTTGAATTTCTGCATAGAAACCACTACTAAAGGACACCAATGAGAAGAAAAGACTTGCTTGGGTCAAAAAACATGAGCAATGGACATTAGACAGGTGGAAATTTGTCCTTTGGTCTGGAGTCCAAATTGGAGATTTTTGGTTCCAACTGCCATTTGTATTTCCGACCGTAAAGCATGGTGAATGAGGTGTTATGGTGTGCGGGCGCTTTGCTCGTGACACTGTCTGTGATTCATTTAGAATTCAAGGCACACTTAACCAGCATGGCTACCACAGCACTCCGCAGCGATTCCGCAGCGATACGCCATCCCATTTGTTTTTCAACAGGACAATGACCCAACACACCTCCTGGCTGTATAAGTGCTATTTTACCAAGAAGGAGAGTGATGGAGTGCTGCATCAGATGACCTGGCCTCCACAATCCCCCAACCTCAACCAAATTGAGATGGTTTGGGATGAGTCGGACCGCAGAGTGAAGGAAATGCAGCCAACAAGTGCTCAGCATATGTGTGAACTCCTTCAAGACTGTTGGAAAAGTATTCCAGGTGAAGCTGGTTGAGAGAATGTCAAGAGTGTGCAAAACTGTCAACAATGCAAAGGGTGGGTATTTGAAGAATCTCAAATTTAAAATATATTTTGATTTGTACACTTTTTTGGTTACTACATGATTCCATATGTGTTGTTTCATAGTGTTGATGTCTTCACTATTATTATACAATGTAGAAAATAGTAAAAATAAAGAAAGACAGCCATGCAGAAAAGTACCTCATCGCAACTGTGAAGTATGGTAGTGGATCTTTGATGTTGTGGGAGTTTTTCAATCAAAGGCCCTGGACAACTTGTTAGGACACATGGTATTATGGACTCCATCAAGTACCAACATATATTAAATCAAAACTGACTGCCTCTGCTAGGAAGCTTAAACTGGGCCATGGTTGGATCTTCCAGTAGAACAATGATTCAAAGCACACCTCAAAATCAACACAAAAATGGTTCACTGACCACGGAATCAAGGTTTTGCCATGGCAATCCTAGTCCCCTGACCTAAACCCCATAGAAAATCTGTGACATGAGCTGAAAAGGATTGTCCACAGGTGTGGACCTCGAAATCTGAAGGATCTGGAGAGATTCTGTATGGAGGAATGGTCTCAGATCCCTTTCCATGTGTTCTCCAACCACATTATGCATTATAGGAGAACACTCAGAGCTTTTATCTTGGCAAAGGGAGGTTGCACAAAGTATTGAATGAAGGGATGCCTATAATTGTGGCACACATATATGAGAAAAATATTTGTTTTATTTAAATAGAGATTTTTTTGTGAATATTTTGAATAAAAGACCAAGAGGATAAAAAATACAACAACAAAAAAATTCACTGCCCGTTTTGCTCATATTTACCAAGGGTGCCAATATTAGTGGAGGGCACTATAATACCTGGAGATGGGTAGCGTAAGTGTAACGAATACTCAGGGAGAAAAAGGTGTATATTCACACGCAGAGTGCAGCAGATGTTAATTAAGCCTTCGCAGAAGGCAGGAATTGTGGTCGCAGGCAGGCAATGGTCAAACATAGGTAGGCAGGCAATGGGAATGTTTGAATAGCAAGGGAATGTTTCTATTTTTGATGGGAGAAGAACATAGTGATTAGGCTCAGACCGGGATGATGTTCTAAAAGTCTGCCAATCCCAGCAAACATGCCTCCAGGCTCATTCATGTGACTACTTGTGCTGGTGATTAATTAGGCCTTCTGAGACTCTTTCCTCAGGAGTGAAAGGCTAGAGCGCCGGCTGGGTCAGGGGTTGATGTTTTGCAGACAGGGTAACCTAGGCAACTTGTAATAGTATGGGCAGTGTGTCATCCCAAAGGCTCTTTTGTTGGGACAAGAACTCAGAAACCCCTAAAACATGTAGGCAGCCTCATTTGCCTATTGAACACATTAGAGGGACCACTCAACTGCTGCATGCTCAGTGCTCTCTGACAAAAATGGTACAGTAATTCAGTGAGGATCGCCTCTAAGACAATGGAGAGTGTCGAGAACTCAGTAACACTATGAACCAAGTCTGTGTAATAAATTATAAATGAATGCATTAATATATTTATAAATGCTTATACCTAGTCGTTTTATCCCACTTTCGTCTGACACACAAGTCCCAATCGCAGTTCAACAAAACAAGACTTAAAAAATGTAGAAGGCAGAAGAAAGGAATCTCAAAAACATGACACGAGGCAGATAAACTGATGTTTCAGTAGGAGAAGGAGAGGGAGAGTAGAAGGAAAGGGAGGATGCATGTCAATACATGTCTGGCTGAGGAATGCTGAGTTTTGATAGCTGGTCATGTGATTGGTTAGCAACAACATTGAGTTACCAAGCGCATTCACGCTGAGATGAGCAACACAAATGAGGAAAAATTTGGTGTCTTGAATTCAATAAAAGTTTTTATTAAAAGTATGAATTTAAGCACACGTCGGAAGGACCGCAGTGGTACAGGACAAACATAGGAACAGGTAAGTGTTCTCAGAATTGAGCGTTCCTCAGATAATACTGAGCGGTTCCATTTAAGTAACCTACAACTGCAACTCCTGTAATAGGAAGAGGAACACCCTGCCTGTCTCTCTCTCCTGGCTTGTTTCTCTGTGGGTGGGAGTGTGTGTCTGTGTGTCTGTGTGTATGCGGTGGGTTTTGAAGGGCTCAGGAAGGGGGACCCAGCGGGTTTTGCTTTAAACTGTGATGGCTCTGGTCCAGACACAGAGAGCAGCAACATAGGCCCAGAGCTTATCAGCAGCAGCCCAGCCTGGTGAAGTGAGTCAGTCAGTGCGCTCCATTGTGTGCCCATCAGGACAAGTCAGTTAGGGCCATGTGCTTACTGTGGCACATCCACAGAGGAGGAAGGCTGAGAGACAACATGAAGAGGGAAACAGGACACACAAAGTGCCTTTATTCCTGGTTCAGGAAGGCAAACAGCACAATATAGCAAAGGGATTATGGCAACGAGAGGCAAGGGGGAGGTTTACAAAAGGTGGTCCACCGCAGAGTGAGACAAAGTTAGATACAGTGAACAGGTCTGTACGCTGCAGGAAAACATGTTCCCTATGCTAACCTCCATGACAGAACACACAGAACCAACCCAGGGTGAACCTTACGAGGGAAGATTTCTGCTGTTTTATGGGAAAACAGGGATTTCAGCACAATAAGACACATTGCACCAGAGCTCCACTCTCGCCTGCCGACCGCTGTTCTCCTCAGTTGTTCAGTGAGATGAATGTCTCGTCTGGGGTATAATAGGTAATTAAGACTCAACAGCTCTCATCTGTGCTGCTGTACCATGAGGCACCATATCAAACACTATCAGATGATATACATGATGATGGCTCCCCAGCAGAGTGAGGGGAGGTCAGCAGAGACAGAGGGAAGAAAACACACTGAAGGTCTACATTAACCCTTTACATCCCCTTTCCAACCCAATTAAATCATTATGACGGACTACAAATTATTATTATATTTTTAAAGCTATCGTATCATGCTATCATTTTCAATTACACTTTCCCCGCAAAACACCAACAGTATCCTTTCTGAAGAAATCACTGTGATAAGAGTACTGTCGACAGAAAATATAGGAAAAATGTACACCCTCAGTACACACCTATATATATATATATATAAATTGCCCTTGTGTGTAACCTTATTACCCCCAAATCCGTCCAGTATGACGCAACATTGTGACAAAGTCACTCTCACTACACTGGAAGTTAATAGGAATACGACTTTTAGATCGCGAAACGTCTATCATACATGTCCGATTTCAATACTGGCCCGATGTCATAACTGGAGGATGTCGTCTCTCGAATGAGCCGTTGATCTTATTTTTGCGATATTCCAACCTCGAGAAATTTCTAATTTAATGGAGGGCTTAGGACATTTTTCCTATTTGTCTGCCTCTTTTGTTCAGGGTGCATTGCATGTTGCCATTGCCAGAGATATTATAGAAAGGAGATTGGAATCCAATGAACGATGGACCTTATAATACTCCACCCAGCAGACTGTTGACCAATCGCGCTCAAGTTGTCATGCTGCGACATGCAGTTGCTAAGCTAATAGTCACACAATCCCTTCTCAAAGTCAGTGTTATGTCGAGAAACGTGCCTATTTTCCTCAAAAGCCACTTATGTAACGATTCCAAAGCTAAAGTTAATCTCACATCTTGGAAAATATTTATAATGTTCTTGTTGATGTCTTGCTTATGAAATTCGTGCTAATGTTGGATTTTTGAGCTAGTGTCCAACAGTCTCCCATTCACTCCTTGAAGGAGAGCACTCCTTGTCCCAGAATCACCCAGAATGCACCGCGTTGCTCATTGACGTAGCATGGGCAACGTTTCCAATCTTCTCAAAAGTATATCTGCTGTTGCGAATGTTGACCCCACTCTGTGAGGCACATCGATCTGTAGGTTGGACATGGTATGATTTTAGACTAAATTGATAGCTGTAAAATCGCCTAAACAAACTGCACCAACTACAGCAGCTACGTTACATGCTGATATTGTCTTTGGTGTTATTGTGTCTAGCTACGTTTGTTAGCTACCTAGCTAGCTAGCCAGCAAGTTCATAGAGAGAGCATTGAGAGCATTGCTTTACTCCACACAGGATTACAGGCTATTTCCGCACCGAGCTAAAGGCTAGAGCTGCCGCTTCCAAGGAGCGGGACACTTATTCGGACGCTGATACGAAATCCTGCTATGCCCTCAGACGGACCATCAAACAGGCAAAGTGTCAATATAGAACTAAGATTGAATCCTACTACACCAGCTCTGACTCTCGTTGGATGTGGCGGTGCTTGCAAACTATCACGGACTACAAAGGGAAATCCAGGCGCAAGCTGTCCTGTGACGTGAGCCTACCAGATGAGTTAAATGCCTTTTATGCCCACTTTGAGGCAAGCAACACTGAAGCATACATGAGAGCACCAGCTGTTCCGGATGACTGTGTGATCATGCTCTCCGTAGCCAATGTCAGCAAGACCTTTAAACAAGTCAACATTCACAAGGCAGCAGGGACAGAAGGATTACCAGGACGTGTACTTAGAGTGTGCGGACCAACTGGCAAGTGTCTTCACTGACATTTTTAACCTCTCCTTGACCGAGTCTGTAATACCTGCAGTACATGCCGAACACCATAGTCCCTGTGCCCAAGAAAGTGAAGATAACCTGCCTAAATGACTACCACACCACAGCACTCACGTCAGTAGCCATGAAGTGCTTTGAAAGGCTGGTCATGATTCATATCAACACCATCATCCCGGAAACCCTAGACCCACTCCAATTCACACACCCCCCCAACAGATCCACAGATGACGCAATCCCAAATCACACTCCACACTGCCCTTTCCCACCTACATCTTAGCGTTCAACACCATAGTGCCCACAAAGCTCATCACTAAGCTAAGGACCCTGGGACTAAACACCTCCCTCTTCAACTGGATATTTTCTTAACTCTATTTCTAGAACTGAATTGTTGGTTAAGGGCTTGTAGTTAATCATTTCACAGTAAGGTCCACCTACACCTGTTGTATTCGGCGCATGTGACAAATACAATTTTATTTTATTTGTGGATTTTGTAGTCGACTTAAGCTGCAACAGATTTCCACAACAATTTTCCATGTTCCTAACAACCTTATTATAATACCAAAATGAAACATTTGTTCACATATTAGTGTTATTTAACACTAAATTAAAGGAATTTGTGTTTTTGGGTGGATTCTTTTCAGGTGAGCTGGGGTGTTGAATAGACACTAGTGTGCTACTGAGACAAGAGAAACACCTGGCTCATTGAACAGCATCAGCATCCCATGTGGATAGACAGATGGAATACTTTGGCTTATGCACACGGCCAAGAATTATTACCCCCAAAAACTTGGACCAGAACACAAACATTACCTCCAACATGCGAAATTGCCACTTAAATAAAGAACCAATGGTGCTGCTATTTTAATGAGCTGCATAATCACCTCTTGACATGGAAAACTCTAGAATGTGTGGGGTAAGGAGGTGGAGAAATGTTGTCATTCCCTGTGTGTATACGGCCACTACTTCTACCACCCGTCATCTATTCATGCTACAAGGTTACATAACTCCAATCCAGCCATCACCCCCCCCCCCCCTTTCAACACTCAAAGCTCTTTACAACTCGCATCTTCACAGAACAAGACTTCTCCTGTGAAAATAAATGCACAATTAGCTTACACTCCAACTCTACACAGCTCAGCTCAGTGCCATGACATACTGTATCACTTCTCTCTCAACGACTGTAGTTTGGTTGGTGCCAGCGCCCGCTTGCTTGAAAGCACATATTACAGCTAATAGCCAATTAACGTGCTCACAGGTTGGGAGGCTGTGTACTCTGTCATACTGGGCCCCAGTGGAGACTGATGAAGTTCTCTGACTGGTTCTGTAAAAGGGGCACTCTCATTAGAACACATCAGTGGCTGACACGTCTTCCTGACATTGTTCTTTCTCTGGGAGTCGGGGAGGAAGAAGGGTGTGGTGGGGAGTAGGCCTACTCTCTGGGTTTATTCCTGAGAGGGGAAAAACACACTGCCAAAGTTTGGATGTAGGGTAGCCTCTGCTCCCCACAAGCTATTGTTAACCCTGCTCCTTCTTCCTTTCTGCTCATTAAAGTAATACAATCACTAGGCCCTTCAGGAAGGCACTCACATGTCTCACACTCACCCTGACATCCCTTAGGAAACCAATGGGTGGTTCACAGATTATAAATATGGCCTATTCCAAAATTTCCAGTCTAGAAAATGAAAAATAACAGAACATCAGAAGGGGACATTTTTCTCTCTCCAAAGTAAAGTACATGTTAAAAAAACAGCACAAAAACATTGTTTTGTTTCTTGTGTTTGGGTACATTTTTCAGTCTCTTAGAGACTAAGAGAGAGAGACCAGATGAGAGACTACATGTTAGATGTGCCACTCTATTAAACCAGTCAGTGGAGGCGTGTCTCCTGTTGCCTCCTATCATGTTGATCTGACTCCCACTACACTTGGTGCCTGTGGATTAGC